>NC_053497.1:115912236-116283609 GCF_905171775.1 Rana temporaria
AATAGCGTTTGCATCAGTAAGAGTCATAGTGCCTTAAGGGCCTGATAAAGGCAGGGAAAGGGCTGCATCTGCCCCAAGCCACAGTTTGGAGCTCTAAATTGTGAGTACAGAGATATGCCTCCTTGTAGAGAATTGCATTCCGCTGTGGACTGGGTCATTAGATAGCTCACTTAGGCCTGTTTCACACGGGCTTCCGCTTGTATAAAGCAGCGTGATCAGCAAGCTTTTATGAAACTTTCAGCAAGCTTTTGCCTTTTGCCTTTGAAGCACCCTTCAGCTCCTTTTTGGGAAGATGTTATACACAGATCTAAATGAGTGTGTTAATTATCATTTACTAGCAGCTTGTCTAAAGTGACAATCAGCACTCATATTAGGATCTGTGTTCAACACTTACAAACTGGTGCTGAATGGAACTTTAAAAGTGTAAACAAAGCTTGCTGAAGGCACTGAAAATGCTTCCTAAAAACTTGTTTTCACACTGTTCTTATACAAGCCCATGTGAAACAGGTCTTCAAACAAAGGATGAATTTCCCTGTATATGCTCTCCTGGTTTTCAGAAAAATTGTTAAACTGACAATACATATTACAATTTGATTGTACAAGCTCTGTGCAGCCTTACTTAGATTTACTTAAACCATATATGAAGGCCTACCTAAACAATTCATAAAATTTTCCATCAGGCAAGGCCTTGCACTTACAAAAAGATTGTAATATGTGTTGTCCACTTTGAAGGTAAAAATGTGTCTAGTGATATTTAATTTTGTCTAGAAAGGTTCTAAATTCAGAAAAGTGATAAGTCTCTGAGGCAATGTTTGCATAGTTCAGCATGGAAGAAAGTGTGTTTTGTGTTCCCAGGGAATCCCCTTTGATGAGAATTTCCCCCTTTGATGAGAATTGCTGCTGTTTCCTCTTGTATCAGTGCTGATTCCCAGTGTTGTCAGTTTTCCATATGGCCAGGACTGATAGCAGAGCTTGCATTATGTGACAGGCAGTTTGACATCCTGTGCTAATTTCTCTCTCCAGTCCATTCCAATACAAGTAATGAGAGCAGCTGTAAAACAAATAACTGTACAAAGCAGACCATGCGGTTCCAAAGAGAACTACAAGGCTCAGCCATACCTGCCAACTGTCTTTGGTCTGAAGTAGATGAACATTTCCCCTTGAAAAAATAAATAAAAAATTTGTTCTCCCACGTTAAAAATTAATTGGCAACAGCAACATTGTGATTTTGTTTGACCTCAACTGGGGAAAACATGATTTCCATGAAATCCCATAACTTAAGTAAACTTGATAAATCATTTTGTTCGAACACTTTTGCTATTTTTGGGTAGAATCAGGGGACCATTATCACCTAAATCTAAAATAGTGAAAATCTAAAATAGCGAAAACTAATAATGGGGACACCTGTTCGTGTGACATCTGCCAAAGGTGGGGTTTACCTTCACATTTATACAGAAATAAGACGTTATATTCTTTCCCAAACTAAAAAATATGGCATGGTTGGAGTTCCACTTCAAGACATTAAGCATAATTCTTGATAAGTTGATTGATATGGTTCCATGATGCTTTGCATAAACTTTAGTATTTCTCCCATCCAGGGTCTACAGACTAACACAACATGGAGGGAGTCGGAGGGACATGGGGTGGTCACTGAACAGACCCTGGATCCCAGTCTTCACAAATACCTCAATGAATTTGACTTAAGTACTTTGAAGGAAGAAAACTTTCTACCAGTGCCAGGCCAAGCATCTCACCCTGTACCAAGTGGGAAACCTACAAAGAAGGAAGATCAATACAAAAAACTGGACCCCACTGAGGAGAACATCACAACAGACAAAAAGGTGAAAACTCCTGCGACAACAGAACAACTGACCACTGACAAATACACAGGAGAAATAATAGACTTAACCAAAAATGTCACCAAACCCAGCCTATTGCCAACACCAAGTACTAACGTGTCTTCCACCCCAGTGTCAACAATTACGACCGTACTAGCACAGGAGAACCAAACTGACGCAATGTTAAAACCTACCTCATCCAAAGAAAGCTACCCAGTGGGGGGATCGGGAGATGCCGAACGCGTTACAGTTGACAACAAACCGATAAGTACAAAACCAAAGAAGACACCAGTCCGAGGGTATCCAGGACCTCGTGGCCGCCCTGTGAGTAATTCTGTTTAACTTGTAGGGTGACCACAATTTTTTTTCTTTTTTAAGAACAAAAATGTGAAATTGTTTTAGGGCGTAATTTTTATTTAGTTTTCGTTTTAAAGACCAACTCCATCTTTTTTGCCATTTTTACACCTATATTTAGCATGTCACATTGTACCAAGCCGCACCCTTTTATCCCATCCTCCCTAGCAGGATTGTGGGGTTCTTTTCAACAAAGGTTCCTGACCTTGTATACGTTTTTCGTGGTTGTGTACTTACACAGCCAAGTCATTCATTCACAGAGATCACCACAGAAGAGGCACCTGTAATTATCACTGGAACACAAGTGTTCACCGCATTTGTAGTCCATTGAAGTTTCCTGCAGCTCTGTAAATGAAGGTTCAGTTCAGACCAAAGAAAAAGGGGGTTCCCCTGAGTGGACTTTTAAGGCACTAATAGTATTCCAAAATATACAGGATATTGAGAGTAAAAAAATAGTTTTATTCACAATTGTACATATTTATCAAAAAAATGAAATATTGAATTAAAATATACAGTTCCAATGATTGTCACCATATAAGTAAATACATGAAGAACCTTCTTTACACCCGACACGTTTCAGGGTAACCTTCTTCAGGGGTGTGTAGAGAAGGACAATTAGTTCATGTATTATAAAGGATGATGAATATTTCATTGGATACGATTTTTTAAAATAATTGAAAATATAAACAACACGCTGGGTTCAATCAATGAGGTTGCCAGTCAAACAAGAAATGGGTATCAGGATATACAATTAATGCAAGTTTGAGACAAACATTTATAAGGAACAGGTGTTCATCCCGTTAGGGAGAAATTATTCCAAAGATCGAGAAGCCGGTGGATCAGCCAGAAGAGATATACTGGGACTGGGATGGAGGTCCCTGATTATATGAGATCCGCAACAGACCTAATAATGTCCACTTTCAAACAGTACACTGTATTATTGACAGGGTCAACCTCACAGCTTGACAATCCAGCAAAGGGTGCTGAACGGACCAGTTCAGTACGGACCAGCAGCTGAAAATAGAAACTGCAGGAACCTAGGCATTGCACTCCACTGATCTCAATTACAGCACCTTGCAGGCTCCTATGCATAAACAAAAATAAGTTTACATTTCTTCACTGCAAATATGGTTTGTGTTTATTTATTGCAAAAGGTGGACTTAGTCTTTAAAAAGTACGTGTAAAGATTTTTATACATATTTCTTTATTACATATGTTGTTATATTTGTGCTTAGAAAATATTTTTAAACAATTTTATTTTTTAATCAGGTATTGAATATTGTATACAAATAATTCAAATTCACATTTCTAGAAGGTAAAACACAAACTCATATGCGCACTTTGGCCGGGTGGGGAGAGAGCGGGCAATTATAATCTCTGTCATAAAAAGTTCATAACATAAAAGTTCATGAAATGCAAGTTCAGAAGCAACTGAAATCTCAGAGGGTAGGGTGCTGGTTGTGGATGGCTACAGGTTTGTGTACAAGCTAGATGGAACTCTGTGGAGATGCAGAACAGAAGGAGAGTGCAGCAACTAATGTGCCATTTATTTAAGGATAATAATAAAAAGATTTCAGCACATGTGGGAATTTTTATGGTGGTTCATCCACTCCTGGGGAGGACGAGCTGTGGTCAAGGGAAGGAGAGGCAACTGGTTCCGGCTGTGCTGGTGGTTCTCAGTGCTTCCAGGCACTCAAGTAGGCTCAGGCGCAGCCGCAGTAGATGCGGCCATATTAAGAATGGTATAAATAGGAAATCTAAGTGGCTGGCAGTGTCAGAGCGGTGCCTTGGTGATCGCCCACCGTTAACCAATTCCAAACGAATGTGCGCTGGGGTAGACATCAATACAGGGAATACACATAAAATACATGATGAGAACTAAATAAAACATGGTATCTGAGATGAACTACAACAAATCTAAAATTAAGTTCAAGACATCTAGAAACAATGCTAACCTATCAGCTGCTGTTTCAATTTTACAAATAAGCGATTTGTGTGTTTTAGGGTTGCCGAGGTCGGCCTGGACTTCCTGGTCCCAAAGGAGACAAGGTATGTATGTCTTCGTCAAACTTTTAGATGTAAATTAGTCTTTGATAATAGTCTTTGTACACAGTGGCATCCCTAGGGTTGGTGTCACCCGGTGTGATAAAACATGGGGGGTTATTTACAAAAGGCAAATCCACTTTGCACTACAAGTGCAACGTGCACTTGAAATTGCACTGAAAGTGCACTTGGAAGTGCAGTCGCTGTAGATCCGAGGGGGACATCCAAAGAAGATAAAAAACAGCATTTTAGCTTGAACATGATTGGATGATAAAATCAGCACAGCTCCCCCTCATTTCAGATCTACTCCCTCAGATTTACAGCGACTGCACTTCCAAGTGCACTTTCAGTGCAATTTCAAGTGCACTTTGCATTTGTAATTTGCACTTGCAGTGCAAAGTGGATTTGCCTTTCGTAAATAACCACCATGGTGTCACCCCCCCTCCACCAACTATAGTCGCACCCCAGTACAGACCCCCCTCCACTAAGTATAGACCCCCCTCCACTTTTGGACCCTCCTCTGTCAATGCAGACCCTCTACGAAATAGGAACCCTGGGGTCACTGTAAATTGCACACTAGAAAGCTAAAAACTGCTTTAGAAACACTGGACAAAAAACAATGTTTTAGCATTTTTTGCCGGGATTTAGCAGTGTTTAGCTTAATGTGTAAGCTACATTTAGTAGCTGTAGCGTTAAGGAGTGGGGCCGCCGGTGTCCTTAACAACTAGTAAATAGCTAGTTGTTAAGGAGTGGGCTGAGAAACCGGCCGCCACATCCTTAACAACGCATTAGTCATCAGCTGTCAGCAGGGTTCCCCGCTGACCGTTGTAAGAAAAAAACAAAACATTGCCGGTTTTCTGTTGAATAGTGCATATCATCTGACGTGACATCAACACTGCGCTTGCACAGATTGTCGAAGGCAGTATTCAACATTCAGCAAAGCTCTGCAGTAATTGACAGAACACCAGCTCTTCCTTGTCATGTCATCCCATTAATCAGGGGGACTGTGTGCCATGTACAGCCACCATGTTCGATCAGGAGCAGTGGTGGAATGGTTGGAACCTGTACTTTGCTGGCTGTGGCTTCCTCTGGGTCTACCATGTCGGGGTGTCCAGCTGCCTGCAGGAGAGAGCACACTATCTGATAACCAAGGCAACCATGATCTATAAGACATCTGCTGGGGCTCTGAATTCTGCCACCCTGGTGTGCAGATCATCAGAGGCATTATCTGACAATCTGCACTATTCAACAGAATACAAAAATGTGAAATAAAAACAGTGTGGGGGTCCCCGCCCAATCTATGCTAGGCTCACACCAACATTTAAAAAACAATGTTATGGGGTCCCCCAAAATCCATATCAGACCCTTATTCGAGCATGCAGCCTGGCAGGCCATGAAAGGAGGGGGACGAGCGAGTACCCCCCCTCCTTAACCATACCAGGCTACATGTTCTCAACATGGGCCTGCGATGGGGACAAGGGCCTCTTCCCCACAACCCTGGCCTGTGGTTGTAGGGGTCTGCGAGTGGTGGGTTTATCAAAATCTGGAAGCTACCCCTCTATGTGAATGTGTATGGGGTACATAGTTCACCAAAAAAGTGTAAAAATAAATAAAAACACAACATGTCCTTTATTATAAAAAAAAAAATTCCCGCTGTACATCCATCGTCAATCGTGACACCCACCACCACTAAAAAGACAAAATGAAGACTCCTGTGTATGACATGTCTTAAATAACTAAGGGGCAGTGGCACCGCCCCCTTGTGACGTCACCAACCGAGGGCATGCTGGGTCCATAGCGTCACAAGGGGGCAGTGCCAATCTGCCAGGTCACCAGGTGGCACCCTCCCATGTTGAGGGCATGTCGCCTGGTATGGTTCACGAGTCCAAGCGCCCCGCCCCTTTCCTGGCCTGCCAGGCTGCATGCTCAAATAAAAGTCTGGTATGGATTTTGGGGGAGACCCCACTCTTTTTTTTTTTTTTTCATTTTGGCATGGAGTTCCCCTTAAAATCTATACCAGACCCAAAGGGCCTGGTATGATGTTTTTTTCACATTTTTGTATTGCCGGCAATGTTGTTTTTTACATTCAACTGTTGGTGGCTGATAACTCATCTGATGACTCATCCGTTGTTAAAGATTCACAGCCCTCACTGTTTGTTAATGACACCGGTGACCCCAGCTTTAAGAAAAAAAAAACTCTGCTAAACGTTTAGGAGAGTTTAGTACAGTTTAGGAGCTGTCCGTGTTTTTTCTGCCAAAACACTGCAGCTCCAGTACGTGCTGGCAGAGGAATTTAGAGGCAGTTAAAAAAAACATCTAACGACTAAAACAGTAGCTGTAAAAAACACCCAGTGTGCATGAGATCTAAACCTAGACACATAGGGCCAGATTCACAGTCGAAATACGCCGGCGTATCTACTGATACTCCGGCGTATTTTCAAATTTGCCGCGTCGTAGCGTTGTTTTGAATCCTCAAAACAAGTTACGCGCGTTCGTCGCATTCGCTTACGTCATCACTAGTCGGCCTTTCCCGATGTAAAATTACGAGTGCTATTTAGGTGGTGTAAAATTAGACCATCCATGTTAAAGTATGGCCGTCATTCCCGCGTCGAATTTCAAATCGTTTTTTTTTTTCGTAAGACGTCCGGGAATAAGAAAGGACCTAACGCACGTCGCCGTTCAAAAAACACGTCAGGGCGCCGTAATTTTGCGCAAAGCACGGCGGAAAATTTCCTAACGGAACATGCGCAGAACGTTCGGCGCGGGAACGCGCCTAATTTAAATGGTAAACGCCCCATTTGAATTAGGCGGGCTTGCGCCGGACGGATTTACGTTACGCCGCCGCAAGTTTACAGGCAAGTGCTTTGTGAATCAAGCACTTGCGCTGAAAAGTTGCGGCGGTGTAACGTAAATGAGTTACGTTACGCCGCAGCGCAGGTACGTGAATCTGGCTTTCGAGGGACTGTCCCTGAGTTGGAGCAATGTCCCTCTGTCCCTCTTTCCTCCTCATTTGTCCCTCATTTTGGTCGGATCTACATATTGTATATAAAATGCACTTTTTTTCTTTCATCCAATTTCTAAATTGATGCATCTGTACATTTTAAAAGCCAATATAAAGGAATAGTAGTGGTAAAAAAAAGTCCTTGTGGATTTAATTAACCTTTTTTTTTTTTGTCAATTATCTTTTAAGGGTGTGTGGCAGGGGCTTGTCCTATGTCTATATACATGTGTTAGTAGGTGTCCCTCACTCCCATTTCAAAATGTTGGAAGTTATGTAGACATATCCTGATCAGTAGTTGGAAACATTTTTGTTTACTTTGAATGCACAGTGTATACCTCTAATAGCCATTTGTTTTCAGGGTGATCCAGGGCCATTAGGCCGAACGGGGATGACCGGCAATCCAGGACCCCGTGGACCTCCTGGGTTGCCTACAGTAATGATTTGGAGCAATTCTCCAGAGGACTGGGCAGCATTCTATGTAGGTTCTTTTAGTGTAAATTCAAGTCAACATGTTGTGATTTTATACATATTTTGTTTCTTTGTGTTCAGAAATTATTGGATTTAGGTAAATATAAAATATTGCAGTCGAAAATGTAAAGCTTAAAGGATCACTAAAGGACTTTTTTTTTTTAGCTAAATAGCTTCCTTTACCTTACTGCAGTACTGGTTTCATGTCCTCATTGTTCGTTTTTGCTTTGAAGTAGCTGTAATTCTGCTGTGATCTCCACACTTCCTGATTGTCTGGCTCCTTATGAAAAAACTCATGGGAGCTTCTCGCTGTGGTCCAAGCTGTGTGTCTAAAACTCCTCAGAACCAATCAGATTCATTTTAAAAACAAAACACTGCCCTGGATTTGTTTGTTTTTGTTCTGTGGGTCTCTTTACTTCACATAAACATGAAACCAGTTTAAAACCGAAAGTGAAACTAGAGGCACATTATATGATTGAATTTAATCTATTTTTAATCCTTTTTAAAAGGAATCAGTTAACTTTTATGTCTCTATACCCTGTAAACAGTCATTTCAGCAAAAAAATGTTTTCCTTTAGTGACCCTTTAAATTTCCAGTAAGTGGTTTTCTGGGCTTTTTTTCAGACTCTTTGGGGTTGATTTACTAAACTAAAGCAAAGTGCTGTGATCTCTGCGTGTGTACAGTGTATATATTTGTGTATATACAGTATACGTATCTATATATATATATATATAGATAGATATAAAACAACATTTACATGATTGGTTATACAGAGTGAACACAACTTCACTTTATTTATGTTTTTTGTGAAGCCTTTTTATTACAGTAAGCAGCAGCGCCATCTGGTGGCTATTTATCCTTCAACATGAAAAATGGCAGAAGTTAGCAAACATATTATAAATGGATATTAATCTAGTTATTAAATCATATAGTATATGCTATCGTTGTAGTGATTTTTTTATTTTTTTTAACATCCTTACAAGATAGTTTTTTTAAATGACTGGTAAAGCAATTGGATACATTTTTTTTTTTAGTAACACAAAAAAATGGGGGCAGAAAGATACCCTGAAACAAAACTACATGCCTCCCTATATCATAGGATTTTGAGGATATTCTTCTTTTAAGCTTCTTCATTGATTTGTAACTTAGTTTTGCAAAATGGATGGTGAAGAGCTGAATGGCTGACCCAAAATGCAACTCCTGGGAAATGAGCAGCATGGGTTTAAGGGAGAAAATGGTTCTAGATAAAGGAGCAGCATAAGAGAAGTTTTGGAAGCATGATTAATAAGTGTGTTTAATGGAGGAAGCGAGTTTAGGAGAAAGGAAGCGTTAAAAGGGAAGTCCTGTAGGAATAATTAATAGGTGGGTAAAAGGGAGGAAAAGAGCCCCAAATAAAGGCATCAGTACTAGAGAATCGCTGCAGAAATATCAATAGGTGGGTATAAAAGGAGGAATATACTTCTAGAGAAAGGTGGCAGCATGAGAGAAGCCCCGTAAGAAAGATTAATAAATAGGCATATAGGGGGAAGATTGTTCCAGAGAAAGGGAGCAAAATTAGAGAAGGTGTAGAAATGTAACAAGTGGTGGCAAATGAGTAAGAAAGTATAGAGGGGTTCAAGTGATATGCTCTCATTGATACCTAAAGAAGTACTAAACCCAAAAACAAAAATGTAATTTAATGCAGCATACAAATCCATAAATGTGGTGGATGCATTCGTTTTCTTTATGGGTTTTTTCCCCTCTATTTCACCTGATGATTTGGCCACATCTGGTAGCACACTTCCTGTCTGTCTTAGCCACTTTTAATGAAGTTACAGCAACATTTTTTCTTTTTTGTGATAAATTAATAAAATGTATAAATTACCAAACTCACATTGTAAGTTCTCCTGTTAGTGGTGAATGGTTTAGCTCAACCTTCTAACTGCCAATATTGCTGGACAGCTTGGTCTGTTAAAGGAAGGTGAGAAATAACTGTTCACCGGGTAAACATAAAAGAAAAAAAGCCTAAAAAGAAAATGAATGCAGCCACTACATCTAAGAACTAGTAGGCTGTAATATAGATAATTTTCCTGCTTGAGTTACATTCAGTACAGGCTGTTTCCTTACCATTGTGTCTCTTCTTCTCTTGCAGCAAACATCATTCTATCAGCTGTTGCACGCAGGCTGGCCTGTGAGTGTGCCCTTCGTTATCACAAGTGGCCTGACCTCTTGGTACAATGGAGCCTCTTCTGTCCTCTAGACCTATTTGTGGGGGGAACTTTAGTGCATTAATTAAATTAAAGGGCCACTAAATTAAATAACTAGTTTGCGCAAAATGAGATCAATGCTGAATGTCGGGAGGAGGCAGGAGGACTTTTTCCTACACACAAGCCATTTCCTAGCCATTTTACCCATAAAAAATATTGACGGTTGTAATTTTAAGGCCTTATATCACCTAAAATGACCGTAAAACAAATTAATGGAAAAAAAAATTCTGTTGTGTTTTGTGTAATTTTACATATATACACTATTAGCCAGATTCAGAAAGACTGGCTTAAGTTTGTGCGGGCGTAGCGTATCTCAGATACACTACGCCGCCGTAACTTAGAGAGGCAGGTACCGTATTCACAAAGAACTTGCATCCTAAGTTACAGCGGCGTAGTGTAAATGGGCCGGCGTAAGCCCGCGTAATTCAAAGTAGGCTGGTAGTGGGCGTGTTGTATGGTAATGAATCGTGATCCCACGTAAATGACGCGCCTAACGAATGGCGCATGCGCCGTCCGTGGACGTATCCCAGTGCACATGCTCAAAATCAAGTCGCAAATAGTCAATGCTTTCAACGTGAACGTAACCTACGCCCAGCCCCATTCACGCACGACTTACGCAAACGACGTAAACGACGTGAAATTCGACGTCCATACTTAACATTGGCTGCACCATCTTTTTGGTGATTTATCTTTATGCCTGTAAAATGCCTTACGTAAATGGGGTATCGGGCGCAAGTACATTCGTGACTAGGTGTATCTTGCTCATTCTAGCACATCTTGCACATCTAGCACATCTTGCACATTCTAGGCGTAAATCCACGTACATGCCCCTAGCGGCCAGCGTAAATATGCAGCTAAGATACGACGGCGTAGGAGACTTGCACCGGTCGTATCTTAGCAATATTTAAGCGTATCTCAGTTTGAGAATACGCTTAAAGATACGACGGCGCAGATTCGGACTTACGACGGCGTATCTACTGATATGCCGTCGTAAGTCTTACTGAATCTGGCTATATATTACCAAAAGAATTGGGACACCTGTCTTTACACACAGATTAACCTTAATGGCATCCCGGTCTTAGTTCGTAGGGTTCAGTATTGAGTTGGCCCACCCTTTGCAGGTATACCAGCTTTAACTCTTCTGAGAAGGCTGTCCACAAGGTTTAGGAGTGTCTATGGGAATGTTTGACCATTCTTCCAGAAGCAGAAGCACATTTGTGAGGTCAAGACCTGGCTCGCAGTCTCCGCTCTAATTCATCCCACTTTCTGTGCAGGCCAGTCAAGTTTCTCCACCCCAAACTCGCTCATCCATGTCTTTATGGAGCTTGCTTTATGCACTGGTGTGCAGTCATGTTGGAACAGGAAGAGGCCATCCCCAACTGTACCCACAAATTTGGGAGCATGAAATTATCCAAAATGTCTTGGTATGCTGACTCCGTAATAGATCCCTACACTGGAACTAAGGGGCCAAAGCCAACCCCTGAAAAACAAACCCACACCATAATCCCCCTCCACCAAATGATTTGGACCAGTGCACAAAGCAGGGTTCATAAAGACACGGATAAGCGAGTTTGGGGTGGAGGAACTTGACTGGCCTACACAGAGTCCAGACCTCAACCTGATAGAACACTTTTGGGACAAATTGGAGCGGAAACTGCAAACCTACCCTTCTCATCCAACATCAGTGCCTGACCTCACAAATGCGCTTCTGGAAGAATGGTCAAACACTCCCATAGACACACTTCTAAACCTTATGGACAGCCTTCCCAGAAGAGTTGAAACTGTTATAGTTTGGGTGGGCCAACTTAATATTGAACCCTACAGACTAAGACTGGGATGCCATTAAAGTTCAAGTGCGTGCAAAAAGCAGGCACGCCAAATCAGGGTTGGAGAGAGGCCAATTAATGCTTTAAAAAAAAAGCTAGTTTTTAAGGCTAGGTTTACACTGGCCAATGTTCTGAAAAGCAATCTGCGGTGGAACGCTTTTCAGAACCGGGCTAAGCAGCTGCGTTCAGGAGGCATCTTGCTGCTTCCGGAATGCCTGTTTTTTTTTTTTACTTTTATTATTACTTTTATTTATAATGGGGCCAATGCGCCACAGCCGCAAGTCAAGGCTTGCGGTTGCGGCACAGACCCATTGAATGATCTAATTTGAAAGGCATGGCCATCTGTCATCATAGCATGTAACATTCAATTTGACATGTAAACAACCTCCTCTGGCTGTTGTTTAGGCTTTTGATGGGCGGCCAAGGAGGGTGATAAATTTGTGGCTCTGCCACCTATTTTTACCTCCATTCCCTCCCACCCCCCAGCAACTTATGTGAAAAAGGCCTAAAAGTACTTTTCTGCTTCTACATTACACATACTGACATGTACATTGTAGAGTAGACTGCGTGGATCCAATAGAGAAATAGAGACATTTTCCAGAGCTGGTTGCTAGGGACATACCCAGATTCTTCCTCACTTATTACCTATCTTTGTGACACCTGTACGAGGAATAGTCAAGAAGATCTATGATGCTTAGTTGTGTTTATGTACATGTAGGTGTGTAAAAATGTATGTATATGTACTGTAGCTATATAATATAGTGTAAAATAAATTGCAGACACCCACATGTATTTATATCCAGAACCTCGATATGACATACAGTATGACCACAATAAAAGACCAAGTGGCCTTATTTATAAAAAGTATGGTATGTTAAAAATTTCCATAACTGGTCATTTGCGCTTACTGTAATTAGGAACATTCATAGGATTCCCAAGCTCTGTGGTAGTACAGCTCCCTTCCTGTGTACTAGTGAGCAACAATGTTGTGTTTTTTAGCTTTTAGCTAATACACCAACCCTCACTGAAATAATTGATCAGTCTTAATAATAGAGTTCAGCATGCAGTGCTATGCTTAGTACGTATAAAGAAAAAATGCAGCTCTTAAAAAATATTTGACTATACCACATGTGATAATTAAATCCCATACAAAGTGCATAAAGTGTCCATCAAGCAATATATACGTGATAAAGTTCATATGTAGACAGTATTGTTCAACAATATGAAATCCTCCACTGTGGTGTCTTGCTTCCACCAAGCATGAAGAATGCAAACTCACCAGACCAAGTTGCTATCAAACATATAGAACAGCAAAACTTGTTCATTACTTTATCATCCTCCTCTTATTGGATGCATACAGTACTCAAAGATAGATCCGCTAGGTATACATTTTCTCCAAGGCACATGGGCATCAGGGGGAATGCTCGATTAGCTGCTCTGATCCCACAAGGATACCATCAGACACCTTGCTGCATAACAGCCATAGCAGCCATATATACAGCGATCTTGCATGCAAAGTTACTACAATCTCCTAAACCAAGATAGACTCCATGGAGACTCCATGGAGGGGAAAATCCACGTAGTGTAACATTTCACCAAAAATGTTAATAAAAATCCACATAGTGTAACATTTCACCAAAAATGTTAATAAAAATGATAAAATCACACTTACAATTTTATTATTATTATAAGGAATTACACAGCATGTGTTACAAACAACCAGCAGGTCCAAGTGGTCAGGCTGACTTGCATAATAACGTCACGTTTGAAGCCCCTCCCAACGCACCTGTTTCTCTGTAACCAGCATCGTCTGGGGATATGAGGCTCCTATCTACAGGCGACACTGGTTTCAAAGAAACAGCCTGACCGCTTGGATCTGCTGGTAGTTTGTAACACATGCTTATCTTTAATTTCTTCAAAATTGTAAGTGTTATTTTATAATTTTATTTAAAAAAAATTTGCACAGTTTTTCCATTTTGTAGGATGTTTCCAACATCTGTATAATATATTCCATACTTATTTTTCAAATATTGTATCAAATATTGTATCATTTGTATCCAGTAACATAGAACTGCTTTGTATGCACAATTCACAAAAGTATATAATTATTTTGAATGTTACTTATCTGTTACAGGTTTATGTTTAAATATTTTGTTTGTTCTATCTTATAGAGAAGTCGAGGACCACCAGGTCTACCTGGTATCCATGGAAGACCTGGAACACCGGTAAGTAAAAGACTGAAGCTTTATCATTTATGCCAGGTACACACGATCGGTTTGTCTAATGAAAACGGTCTGATGGACCGTTTTCATCAGACTAAACCGATCGTGTGTGGGCCATATCGGTTATTTATCCATCGGTTAAAAAATTAGGAACTTGTTTTAAAATTATCTGATGGATAAAAAACCTATAGAAAAAAACGATCGTCTGTAGGCAAAAATCCATGCATGCTCAGAATCAAGTCGATGCATGCTTGGAAGCATTGAACTTCATTTTTTTCTGCACGTCGTTGTGTTTTACATCACCACGTTCTGACACGATCGTTTTTTTAACCGATGTTGTGTAGGCACGACTGATCATCAGTCAGCTTCATCGGATAACTGATGGAAAAATCCATCAGACCGTTTTCATCGGATGGACCGATCGTGTGTACAGGGCATTAAAGATAAAGTATAAATCAGCAACTACAAATACTGTAGCGGACACTCACCAGCCTAGGAGATAAAGTTGACGGGTTCAGGGAATCCCCCAAAAAAACTGAAAACCGACAGGCAATCAGTGGGCGGGGAGGATTATACCGGTACAAGGTGAAGTGTTTATACTCAACTAGAGTGATGCAAAAGGGTAGTTTTTTGAAAAATGTATTCACATAATATACATAAAAAGAGATTTTTTTAAAAAGAACAAACAATACATTTAAAATACAGTACATATATAGCGATTAGGTCACCAGATGTGCAATCCCTTCAGAAAGGAGGAGGGGGTACGGGTGGACCACAAGCGCCATGAGACAAACAGTCTCGGGTTTCGACTAGTTTCGCGATTTATTAATCGCTTGGTCAGGAGACGATCTACAACATGGAGTACAAAGGAAAAAGATCATTAACAAGAAACATATATAGTTATAACTATGGCCAGTGGAGACATGTCGGGTAGACCATCTCTGTAGGCCAAGACAAAGTAAGTAAGGGAATTGAAGATCATGTTGCCTACCTATGGGCACAGCGTCCGGGTTTCCCAGCAAAAGTCCCAGAGCAACCAAATTTTAGGGTTCGCAAAGGGAATGTTGGAAAATGTTCCACTAAACAAATACCTTTTGATTTTGGGGTTATTTTCTAACCTCCTGTCATCATCTAGTGCAGGTTTGGCAACCTGAGGCCTCGTACACACGACCGGATCTATCCGCTGGGATTGATCCGCGGATCAGTTCCAGCGGACAAATCCGGTCGTCTGTACGGCCTAGCGGATATTTATCCGCGGAGATTCGTCCGGCCGATCGATTTCAAGCGGATAGAAATTTCTTAGCATGCTAAGAAATCTATCCGCTTGAATCGTGTCCAGCGGATTGATCCGGTTGTCTTTACAGACTCACCAGATCAATCCGTCCGCTCCCCTCCCTCGCATGCGTCGTAATGATTTGACGCATGCGTGGAAGTACTTACCTTCCAGCGTCGCGCACGTCGCCGCGTCATCGTGGTGGCGATGGCGCGACACGTCACCGCGGATGTATTCCGCGCGGATTTTGATCCGATGGTGTGTACAAGCCATCGGATCAAAATCCGGAGGAGGAATCTCCGCTGGAAACGGTCCGGCGGACCGTTTCCAGCGGAGATCCCCTCGTCTGTACGAGGCCTTAAAGATGTGGAGATCTACCTGAACAACATGGGAGAAGTCAAAGATCACAGGGCACAGTGTCGCTTATTCACGCCTGGTTCAAACATCGAATTGCCGTACTACTGTGTCGCAATCGCGTGAATTTCACGGCAATAATGGGTTTAAATCAGATGGTGAGGCAACATATCGTTTCCTCACCACCTGTCATCTGCTGTGGGGTCCAAGGGGTTAAAGCAGGTGGTGAGGAAGCAATACAACACTGTCTGCTTTAACCCCTTGATTGCTTTACTGCACAAGGTTGCAGGGTGCTTGCAGAGTGGCCTCATTCACTTGACTGGGTCATGCATGGCAAGTGCTACACCCACCAACCATGACCGGGCGTAAAAAACTTTTGCTATGACTGCAACATGTGTACACCCCTGACCACTGCAGCTAAAGGAGGTGCGGTTAGGACATGGATGATAAAAACACGTCTTAACTATGGGGTTTTACCACCCCCAAACTGCAAATATAAATTAACCTTTAATGATTTAATGTTCTGAGCCCCCTGTAAGGCTGCTTTCACACTGATGTGCTGTGGTTTACCTACATCTAGGGTGCAGCACAGTGCATCTGCAACTTTTATGGGTTAACTGAGCTTTGCCATAGACTTCTGCACTTTCTGAAAGCACACCAAAACTCCTGCATTCAGAAGGTGCACCAAACCCACAGGATATAATATAAATCTATAGCTAAGGTGAATTGCAGCACATCAGTGTGAAAGCAGCTCTATACTAATATGCCCAGTGTATTGCTTCACACTGACCTGAAGATCTCTTCTTTCCTGCTGCTGGCACCACTCTGGAGACTGCTAGTCAGAATTAGAGGTGGAGTGCAGTTGGTATCACTCTGCATGGGACAGGAGTCAGCAATACAGAGGAGGCATCATCTTATGCGACTCTTTCTCCCTACTACAGCTCCAACTTTACAAGTAGTCCCTCTGCATTGCACTCTGTTAGATGCTCTGGGATGGTGGGTCAGCAAGCCCAGACCGAAGTCTACCAGTCACCTGTCCGATCTACAGGTTGCTGACCCCCGATCTAGTGTCTATGTACAGCATTACTTACTAGCCAGAAAAACAAGTTCACAATTTATCTCATAAGATTTTTATTTTCATTTACAGGGAATGACTGGACCTCCAGGGTGGCTTGGTATAAAAGGACAATGTGGGCCCATGGTAAGAATTGTCCTTATGAAATTAAGTTAAAGGTCAAGTAGGAGAAGTTAAAGCAGCACTCTAGTCAAAACCAAATGTGTAATCTAATTTCTGATAGAATGTATACATTTACATTTTCTGTCACGTTTTTAATCAGCTAAAGAGATTTCCCCTTATTTCACTTCACTGTAGTCATCAGAACAGCAAGTGACTTTCAGTGGAATTAAAGTATATGTGAACCCTTATCTTGTAAAACAACCTATTCAGTGTAATATGGAAATGCAAGGCAAAACATTTGTGTGTGTATACACATATATATTTATATACAGTGTGTATGTATGTATATATATATATATATATATATATATATATATATATATATATATATATATATACATTCAAATATATATTTAAATAGGAGTGCTGCAGATATGTAGTTCAGAGCCTAATGTCCTCAAAAATGTGGTGTCTGTTCCTCTACACCAATGCTTTGTGTTTGCGATGCTCACATTTTGAAATTTTCAGTTAGTGTGTGGATTATTTATTGATCTCATTCTTAACCTAATGGTTTCTGAAAGGCATCACATGGTAAAAATCATGTCATGTGAGGCATATGAACTACCCTGATGAAATTAAATGGCTGATATGAAAATGTTTGTCCTGTGAGTGGCTAACATTGCAGTATGTGTGGTCCTTGGTGTATCACTGATGCGCTCTGTACACTCCTGTCTCTCAGTGTCACTACCACAATGATCGCTTGTCATTAACTTTTTGCAGGGGCTTTCAGGATTACCAGGAGTTCAAGGAGTAGCTGGCATTCCCGGCAAGGATGGTACTCTGGGATTAGACGGTAAAGTGGGATCGCCTGGAATACCAGGAGCAAAGGTATGCAAGGAGGGAGCGAAAGTCTATGTTAGATACAGCGCAGAGAATATTTGAACATGGCAATATGAATGGTAGGTTGTTGGCGTGGCTTGCTAAGGGTCAGTTTGCTATGATGCACATTAGTGGGGTTAAAGATGTTACAGGGGAAATACTTAGGTCCTCCTCTGACATATATAACAGATTTCTTAGTTACTATTAGCATTTATATTTTTCTCGTTTGACTTATACTGCACCTGACTTACACATGTATTTGGATTGGATTGAATTTCCTAGACTTGACCTGTCCAATCAAACTAACCTTGAACAGGATATTTCTTTGGAGAAGGTTCAGCTGGCTATGACTCAACTTAAACCAGGGAAGACCCCGGGGGCAGATGGACTTTCTACTGAGTTTTTCACACAGCATTTGGATCTCCTTGCTCAAAGGCTTACTTTTAGTTACATTTTTTTTTACTGGGAGCCCTGCCCAATTCTATGTCAGAAGCGGTGGTGGTACTGGTGCCTAAGCCAGGGAAGAACCCTGAAGAATGCTCTTCATACTGCCCAATATCTCTCCTCAATGTGGATGCAAAAATTCTGGCTAAGATTTTAGCCAATCGCTTATCCGGAGTATTGGAGCATGTCATTCATGTTGATCAAACTGGGTTCATGCCTGGGAAGGGCACCGATATACAACCTCTGCGCCTCTTTCTGAATCTCTCTATTCCCTATGATAATTGTGGACAACGGGTCATAGTGTCTTTAGATGGCGAAAAGGCATTTGATTTGGTGGAATGGCTGAAGATATTGTACAGTTTCTCTAGAGCTAGGATACGTACCAATAATAGAATTTCTGGGTCCTTTCTGTTACATCGGGGAACCAGGCAGGGATAACCCTTGTCCCTGTTCCTCTTTGCCCTAGCCCTGGAGCCTCTGGCAATTCTTATTAGGGACTCAGTCAAGGGTTTACGGGTAGGGCCTTTGGAAAAGAAGATTTCCTTATATGCGGAGGAGACTCTCTCTTTTATTTGCAAGATGCAGGTACTCTCTTAGTGCAGCCGTGGACCTGTTCAATAAATTTGGCCACTTCTCAGGGGTATGTATCAACTATGATAAATCCACGCTATTTGCTCTTGTTCCCCCGGGGCACACAGAAAACCCGACTACCCAGTTGATGTGGGTTGAACAGTTTAGATACTTGGGCATCCAGGTTGGGAGGGATCCAGCTAGGTTTTCCGACCTTAATGTACTCCCGATGCTGTCCCAACATCGGGAGAAGTGTGCGGGGTGGGCGTCTCTGCCGCTGAACCTGTTGGGATGCATTAATCTCCTCAAAATTAACTTTCTCCCTAAATTTCTATATGTCTTTTGCAATTGTTCCCAAATTGGCAAGAGCAACGCTAATTCTGTGGTGGATGGGTGCTACCAGACCTTAGGGTGTACTTCTGGGCAATTCCAACCTTCCGCATCTTCATTCTATCATACGATACGTGCTCAGTTTCCTACTCCACCCAATCTTAAAATGGATACTACTGGCCCAAGATTCCTTATTCAAACCTTTATCTGCCCTATACTTTGACTTGCTTAGTGTAGACTCTCCCAAGATAGAATGCCTATGGGATAGATTGATGGCTGACGTACCTGACCTTGACAGGGAGGACTGGGAGGACTTCTTGGAAGACAGTGCCAAACTGTTGATCTCTTCCTGGGATAGGCTAATCCAAATTAAATTTTTACATAGAGTTTATTACACACCCCAGAGACTGCATAATATATATTGTATCCTTAAAGATCCCAGGACTGTACTCATTGTGGGGGGATGTTGGCACTTATATGCACATATTTTGGACCTGTCCGAGAGTGACCAGCTTCTGGGGAGAGGTAATTGATCTTAAAAACTTCTGCCTTCAACTGAGTTGCTGCTACTAGGTGTCCACGATAATGACCAGAGGCCTAGGTGCGCCAAATTGCTCATTTTTTACTTGCTATACTATGCTAAGAGAGAGATTATCCTTAAGTGGAATTCCTGTTCCCCTCCCTCCCTAGCCTCTTGGGAAAAGGCAATAAATACTGTGCTTCCTATGTACAAAATTACTTCTATCAGCAGGAACTGCCCTAGGAAGTATGATCAAGTGTGGCAGCCGTGGACTGCATAGGAGGGGATGTTTCCTAGTTTCTTTGCTTGTTTATGCACATGGCTGTGATACTTTTTCAGGATACTCCTTACTTGTCTCTGCAAGATTGGATATGTGAACTCAGCTCCACCCTTGCTGTATATTGTTACTTTACACGTAAAGTGTTTATTAATGTACCATGCTCACGTTTTTCAATAAAGGAACAATCTGTTTAAAAAAAAAAAAGGAGGGAGCGGTGTCCAATGTTGGGCAGTGACCGGAGAAAAGAGGTAATACATAGACAAAGAGGCAGTACAGAGAGATACTAGCTGAGGATTGCCATTAAAGGCAATAAAGTGAAAAATATATTTGTTTGCACTGACCTAAATGGAGGTGTTGTAAAGCTAATGGCACTTCAGTTCAAGCCCAGGTATTCACAGAAATCCACACATAGTCAAATAGACATTGTACCAGACACCTGAATTTTTATGGTCTGACTTCTAGTTTCATATCATTGGCCTGGTGCAGTTAACAGCTTTCTAGTGGGCTTGCTCATGTGTGTTTAGATCTGAACACATTTGAACTCATCACTTATACCCATAACAGACCCTGTCTTTTTTTATCATGCTTGTGATGAGGGGTGTAGCCAATACTCACCTATGCCAGCATAGATCACTTGAGTGGGAGGGCAAGAAGTGGATTTACACTGAGAGAACAAGGCATCTTAAGGCATTTCCAAGTGAAAATAATTGAAAATCATAACATTTACAGTACATGACTATATAAAGAAGATAAAGTATAAAACTTTAGTTGGGCTTTAAAGAAAAAGATAGACCTCATTTTTTTCATAGATTTTAAAACATATGAGTGGATGTAAAATGTTACATTCTGACAACATTCGTGAGCTTAAAAGACTGACTCCCAGTGTCAAAAATTTAGGCCGATGGATACAAGTGTTTACTGTGTTTTATGATACATACAAACTTAAAAAAAAAATGTATTGCTTTACTTGCTGGAAAATACATCCAATATGTGTCTCTGCTGTATGGTGGATGGTAACTGTTGCCACAAATAGGGCACAGTAACTCTAGCATGTGAGCACATTAGTGGTGACATCTGTGCTTAGTAATATCATATGCAAGTGCAATAAATCCAATGAGCTTCAGTCTTCACATCTATGAATACCAGTGGACACCCCCAACTAATTTCTCTTGGGGAAATCATCAGTTGGCTGGGTTTTTTTTTTTTTTTTTTAGCAAAGCCAGTATGAACATTGATGCACTGACCTTTCATAAAAACAAATATTTCTACTGTTGGATCATGCATCTGTATCTATATTCGTTCTGATAAATGGGTCTCTTTTTTTCAGGGGCCGCAAGGCTTTAAAGGTGATCAAGGTCCCTCTGGTGAAAAGGGAGATGAAGTGAGTTCTCAGATATGGTTCTAAATTTGTTGGCTTTGTAAACACTTTGAGATGACAAGGTGAGATTGTAGCCCCAGGGACCTCTTTGGAGAGGCATCTTGACCTCTCTATAAGTTGGAAGTGATACTTTGACCCATCAGTTGCTGGCTCCCTCCTCAGGCAGTGTCATGCTATGCCCCTTTACAGTCAGACACAATGCAGACTATTCTTCAGCGGCAAAGATGGCTCATCCCAAATCTCAGAAGATTCAGATACTGCCCTGAGAAGTCCTACCTCATTTATTAAATTATTCATTCATAAATTAGCATTGATTCACTAAACTGTGTTTGTAATTTTATTGAATGGTCTCTAATCAAAATGTTTTGCTCACGAACATAAATATATTGGTACTTATATAATGAATTAGTAAGCACACCACCCATCATATTATTGTGGCAGATAATATATATTTAAGAGCATTCCTCATTTGAATTTATAATACACATCAACCTGGAGCGATGATAAATACCTACAAAGAGCATGTGGTTGTAATATAGAAACAAGACTAAATATAGAATTATAATACAATGCACAGAGGGACAGGCCTCTGAATGTGTTGTAGGCTTTCATCTCACTTGGTATGTGCAGGAGGTCCCTTTATCATGTGCATTGTACTTTAGGAATGTATATTCTATTTTGGCTAATTACTTTCTGCCTAAGGCCCCTTATCGACATGCTTTTGAGCTTGTGTCAATGGCATAATTTTAAGATGCTTCTGAGATCATTCAGAAAGGTGTTTTTGACCTGCGGTTGACTTTCTTCTGACCATCACTTGACCTGCTTCAAGCAGGATTTGCATTCCCATAGACTAAGAGACCATGCCTTATCCTTGGTATATCAGAGACGTGTTATACCCATTCAAATCATTTTATTTCTTTGCATCTTCAATCTGCAGAGATAATTCGTTTTTTGGAGTGCTAATCTATACTATATACAGTATATGTATAAGTATATATTCTGAATATTTGAATTAAAGGACCCATTACATACTCTGAAATTAGGCATTATCATGTGTAAGGTCATATGTTTTATGAATAGGTGTGCAGTAGTGATCTCACTAAAGCTGGGTACACATGGCCCGAAAATCGTCCGAACAGCACAGCAGGGAACCTAGCGAGATCCGGCTTTTGGGGTTTCACCGTGACCTGATCCTCCTCCAGAGAACCTAGTTGACTTTGCCTGACCAAATTGTAATGCCACAAGCAATGTCTCACATCTGACACAATGAACCATGGAAAAAGTAAAAAAAACTCCTCATAGCATAAAATTGCCTTATTTAAAGCTCCTGATGACGTCATACTAATGACAAAACGCATCAAGCCTAGACTGTTTTCTGGTTCCAAAGCCTTTTGTATTTTTTTAATATTGCATTGAAAAATTTTTGCAACTGTCTTGAAGCCATTTGACTAATGCAAACCATTTTTTATTGATGTCAGTTTTTAAATAAAACAATTGGTTCATTGTGTCACATGTGAGACATTGCTTGTGGCATTACAATTTGGTTGGGCAAAAGTCAACGTGGTTCTCTGAAGGAGGATCAGCATCCGGTCACGGTGACCCCACAAGCCAGATCTAGCTCAGTTCCCTGCTGTGCAGGTAGGAGGAGGATTGTTGGTGGAAGCCCATACCTGAACCATCTGGTGTGCAGGAAGGACGAGTTATCCTGGCTGAAGATCTACAGTTGGTCACGGTGACCGTACAAGCCCAATTTGACTCCTCCTGTCGTAAGGCAGAGAGGGTCAATAGGATCTGGTGACTAGGGACCCAAATCCTATTTTTTTGGAAGTCATGCACAAAAAAAAAAATTTGAATAGTAAGGGTGTGTGCGGTCAGAACTTCTGTTACACCTGTTGGAATCGTCTACACGGGAACAAAGACAGCTTGATCAACCAACCCCCATCCTACATTGTTTTTTATTGTTACCTTATCATACTAGATCCCATCAGTGTTGGTTACAATATCTCTAAACAGAGTTTGTTTTGATACATGGACTAGAACACTTCTTATATTATTTATTAGTCACAGCATTCCACATATCACATTGATTTATTTATTTTCACAAATTGACACTTTTCAACAATATACAGAAAGTGCTGTTTAGGCGGGGAATTCATTCAGTGTGTTTATCAAGCATTAATTTTTTATTTATAACAGCAGCTGCTTTAGTATACAATATATAATCACATAGGTGTGGCATGGGGGTATATGCTCAACAGCATATATATTTAACACTGCTTTATCTTGATAAACATACAGTATGCACTAATATTGTGTGAAATGGAAACCTAAAACTACAACCTTATTTTTCCCCAGGGTCTCTGCTTTTAGAAAATATGTTTTTGAAGGTTTTAACTAATCTTCAGACCTAAAATGTGCACTTTATTATGTGTGCTAGAAAATATAAAAAATAGCTCTGGTAGCAAAATGGTTGAAATTACTCTGCATCCTTGATATAAAAACAAATGAACAAATTCACCGTACTTGTCTTGCTGCCAGCACATGAAGATGCTTCAGCCTCTGACACAATTGGGATGCCTGGCCCACTGCTCCATGCTATGGTTCTCTCCATCAGCTCAGATGTCATCACTATGACCTGTAGTGGCATAAGGATGGTAAAAAGAGCTAGAGAAAGTGCAATGGAGGACCAGGCATCCTACACTTCCAAAAATATGAGATACAGAAGACATTTCAAGTAGTGGAATCTTAATAATACAGATTAGAATGACAGCAGGGGCAGTTTGTCAGGAGACTATTAAAAAAATTATTTTGCAGTGAGCATGGTCATTTTTTATTCTTTTTTTATATCAAAGTGACAGGGTCTATTTAAAGCGGTGGTTCACCCTCCTTCACATCATTATACCATTACATTCGGCATCGTAGCGCGAGCTACGGTATGCCGGTCTTAAATTTTTAATCCCCGTACTCACTGTGCTATCGATCATTGAAGAATCCGACTCCCGCGGGGAATGGGCGTGCCTATGGAGAGGGAGGATGATTGACGGCCGGCTCTGGCACGTCACGCTCCCCGAAGACAGCCGGAGTAGGTCTCGGCTCTTCACGGCGCCTGCGCACAGGCTATGCGCAGGCGCCGTGAATAGCCAAGCCTATTTCGGCTATTTCCGGAGAAGCGTGACGTGCCAGGGCCGGCCGTCAATCACCTTCTCTCACCATAGGAACGCCCATTCCCCGGAATCTTCAATGAGCCATAGCACAGTGAGTACGGGGATAAAAAATGTAAGACCGGCATACCGTAGCTCGCGCTACGATGCCGAATGTAATGGTCTAATAAAAAAAAACATTTTTTTTTTTTTTAACAGGGTGAACCCCCGCTTTAAAGTAGTAAAGATTACATTGTAATAGTCATGGATAATGAGGACTTTTACTCATCACTCTGATGTTGTAATTTGTTGTAGGGTTTCTTCGGAGCTCCTGGGTTTGTCGGAGAAAAGGGTATCGACGGAATAAAGGTAACAATTACTGTTATATAATATTATTATTATTATTATTATTATTATTATTATTATTATTATTATTATTATTAAACAGGATTTATATAGCGTCAACAGTTTGTGTATCGCTTTACAAAATGAAGGAAGACAGTTCAGTTACATACAATTCAGAGGGCCTTGCTTGTGAGTTTGTGAGAGCTTAGGCCCAAAGCACGACGGGAATTCCAAAACGGAGCATGCGCAGTAGGTCCGGCGCGGGAGCGCGCCTAATTTAAATGGCACACGCCCATTTGAATTGGCCCGCCTTGCGCCGGACGTCTTTACGATACACCGCCGCAAGTTTCCAGGTAAGTGCTTTGTGGATCGGGCACTAAAACTGAAAACTTGCGGCGGTGTAACGTAAACGGCTTACGTTACACCGGCGCTATTGTTCGTGAATCTGGCCCTTAGAACCTAAAATTATTGGCCTAAATGCTCACCCAAAATATACATTTAAATTTAGTACCTTTTTATATTTAAGATAAATAAAATGTGCATAAAACTGAGGCATAATTGTTTGAATTGGCTTGCACTTTTTATTTTTTAGAATCTAGGGATGAGCTCCCAGTTAAGTCCAAACACAGGTTCAGCAGGAGCCTAACTCATATATAATCGGGGTGTTTTTCCTGCTACTATATATGACAGCTTCTTTATTCTGCTCTCAATGGTTGTTAAGGAAACCGCACATGCAGGCACCCGCTGCATCCTTAGCAACCAGTGATGTCATCCGGCCCCAATCTCCAGCCATGTAAATGAGGTAAAAAAAAATGGCATGGGGTTTCCCCAATAATTTATAGCATGCCCTTCAGGTCAAGTATACATTTTAATAGGGACCCCACGCAAACATTACATGGGACCAAAATTCTATATGGTAGTCTGTCATTGATTTGAAGATGGTGCACCACACAAAAATCAAAATATCTCTGTGACCCCCCCCCCCCCTCTCAAACAAAATCCACATCAGATCCTTATCCAAACATGCAACCTGGTCGTTTTTTTTTTTTTCGTGCGGGTCCCTCTTGACAGTTTTTTTTTTAGGGCGAACCCCGCGCCATTTTTTTTTTTTGCATCAGGTTTCCAATTAAAATCTATACCAGACTCTGATCTAGAATAAGGGTCGGACATAGAGGCAGGGAATCCCCAAACAGAAATAGGTGGCTGGAGCTGTCAATTGCAGCATTTTTTCTTTGCAAATGTTAGCTTCACTGCAGTAGGTTGTATACATTGTACAGAGGCACAACTTCACTTCCAGGGAGCCTGGGCCAGTAAATGTCCTATTGTAAGCAGAAGGTGATCAGGGAACATCTGTTCCCCTATACCAGCTGTGGCTAATGAACCTGGGAGGTATGTGTATTACATAATTTCCAGATGCACAGCTGTCATTTCCCAGCCACAATAGCTGGGGAAGCAGCTACTTAAGCATGGTCTGTGGTTGATTAGCTGCATCGGAGAGCAAAGGAGGCATTGATGTCTCCATAAAGAGAACTTATCATCTGCCCATGCTATCACATAGGGGATTTGTTAGCCCATGTGTGATAGCAAGAAAATTCAATAAAAAAATAAAACATATTTAAAAATTAATAAAAACAAATGCAAAAAATGTCACTGTCGTCGACCCAACTCCCCCCCTAATGCTAATGCACAGCTAAGGGTGTGCATGTGTATGTAAGCATAATTTGAGCAACAGAGTAAGAGAAATAATTCTGGGGCTATAATTTATGGTTAAACCTGTAAATGCTTTTAAAGCAATTATTATGACCTTATCTTAATGCTTGCTGTACCAGTATTTACTTGACACAAATATTGTGCAACTGTCATAATTTTATTCACCATGGTCTCTGCTTTTGGGGAAAAAAATTATTGCTTGGGGATTTAAAGTCATTGCTAGCACAAAAATGCAGATTTTAACATGTGTATGAAAATTAAAAAAATTCCCTGGTGGCCAAATGGTCATGCATTGTTATAATCTCTACTCCCTGCCAAATTGAGTTGTTTTTTTAACAGTGAACCAAATTTATTTTTTATTTACTGTATTTATTGGCGTATAACACTCACTTGTTACCCTGAAAATAGAGGGTAAACTGTGCCTGCGTGTTATACGCAGGGGGCTGTGGAATTTTTTTTTCCTGAAACTTCCCTCTTAAAGTTAGGGTGCGTGTTATATGCATGTGCGTGTTATACGCTGATATATAAGGTATTCACTTATTTATTACAGGTATGTATATAGCACCATCAATTTACACAGAGCCTTATACAGTATATGTGTATATATATATATATATATATATATATTATATTTTTTTTTATTTGCTTTGGTAGATGTTTATCAGGGCAGTGCCCCAGCCCTCCATGATTTTTTTTGACAATTGCTTGATTATCAACCTAGAAAATGACCAGAACTGATTTTTGTTAACTTCAACAGGGTTTGGTTTCAAGCCTAGTACACACGTACGGGATTCCCAGCGGTAAAAAGTCCACCAGGAATCCCGAGGGGAAAACCGAGATCCTGCTCTGTAAGTTTTTCCCCCCTACACACGAGAGGTTTTCCCAACAGGAAAACTGCGATAGAGCTTTGGTCGAGAAAAAGACCGCCGGGAAAAACGAGAGCTGGTTCTCTCTTTTTTTCCGGCAGTCTTCCTGTCGTGAAAACTGCGATGGAGCATTCACACGGCCGGTTTTCCCGACCAAAAGCTCTCATGGCAGTTTTCCCAAGGGGAAAACTGGCCATGTGTACGAGGCATTAGAACCTGAGCTTCTGTAATGTTCACCAAACCCACCTTGAATTGAACCTAGCTACAGTTGGATCATCAATAGATTCTACAGAAATCTGAGAATCATATAATGCGTGGCCAATCTTTACAAAAGCATATTGGCGATATGTTTTAATCTAAATTATAAAAATAGTTTTTAGTTAACTTCTCTATGCTGGTTATCTGGATTAAGTGGTAGAAATGTTGTATTTTATTTGTTATAAGAATTAACTCTAACTCAGAACTTGTTTCTGGTTGTAGGGAGAGAAGGGAGTGCCTGGTCTTCCAGGACTTTCAGGAGTGCAGGTAGTATTTATCAAACCTATCAAATTGTATAATTTATGCTCCAAGATGTGATTTTTCACAGCAAATGCAGCCAACATATTTGTCTCAAAAGAGTTGTGTGGTTGAACCCACAAAGTGTATTTTGTTCTAAAATTTTAATAAGGGCATGTTATGAGCACAGTTTACATATAGGGCTTAAATTGGGTGACTGCCATGTCTCACAGCCACTAATTGAACCTAAATATTCACATTCTAAATTGGAATCTGATCTTCATCTGTGAGCGACAGTTTTTTGTTTGAGTACATTTTTTTTATTTAACCAATGTCTGTAGCTTATTGATGACAGTAACAAAGTCAGAGATTGCCATTTCCCCCACATACTTGGCTGAGCCAGAAAGCGAGATCTACAATGCTGTAAACCATTTTTTTCTTGCCTTAGTAAAGCCAGAGTAAATCCAAAATGCAGTTTTTAAAAGATGATTTAATTTATTAAGGGAAAAAACTGTACATACCTTCCTGGTCCTATGTGAAAAAGTAACTTTCTCCCTTGCTAAATCATGAATGAGCTGTGAGTAACCACATTTTTTGGAACACTGAGTTAAATTTAATTTGACACACACAAGCCTGATTACTGCCAGACCTGTTGAATAAGGAAATCACTTACATAAAAGTTGTCTGACAACGTGAAGCATGCTAACAGATCTCAAAAAGCAACATATCATGCCGCGATATAAAGAAATTCACGAACAGATGAGAAACAAAGTAATCAACAAGTATAGATCTAGAAGGGGTTACAAAGACATTTCTAAGGTTTTGGGACTTCAGCAAACCAAGGTGAGAGACATTATCCACAAATGGAGAAAACTTGGAACAGTGGTAAACCTTCCTACTCCAAGAGCACAATCAATACTTATCCAGGAGGTCATAAAAGAACCCAGAACTTACTTCAGTTAAGGTCAGTGTTCATGATTCAACAATAAGAAAGAGACTGGGCAAAATGGCATCCATGGGAGAGTTCCAAGGTGAAAGCCACTCCTTTCCTCACAGACTTTTGGGCAAATATTCTGTGGACTGATGAGGCAAAAGTTGAACTTTTTGGAAGGTGTGTGTCCTGTTACATCTGGTGTAAAACTAACACAACATTTCATAAAAAGAACATCATACCAACAGTCAAACATGGTTGTGGTAGTGTGATGGTCTGGGGCTTCTTTGCAGCTTCAGAACCTGGATGACTTACCATAACTGAAGGAACCATGAATTCTGCGCTATATCAGAAAATCCTCAGGCTTAAACACACTTGGGTTACGCAGCAGGATAATTAACCCAAAACACACCAGCAAGCCAATCTCTAAATAGCAAAAAAATTAAGGTTTTGCAGTGGCCTAGTCAAAGTCTGGACTGCATCTGATTGAGATGCAGTGACCTGACCTTAAACAGGCCGTTCATACTCGAAACCCTCCACAGCAATGTGAAAGACTCATTGTCCGTTATCGAAAATGCTTGATTGTAGTTGTTGCCACCAATTGGCACAACCAGTTATTAGGTTTAGGAGGCAACTTTTTCACATAGGGCTAGGCAGGTTTGGAAAGCTGAAAAAAAAAAAAACTGAAAGGGAGCAAAACCTTTTTTTACAGCACTGTAAGTGCTGTGTAGTGTTCCTGCATATTTGAAGACAAAAACGTTAATGTGTATTCTGCAACACTGGTTGCCAAACCAAGTTATAGCATGCCTTTAATGTAATCTCATTTACTTTTCATTTATGTTTTAGGGGCCAATGGGGATGAAAGGAGCTCAGGGATTTCAAGGGATTCCAGGGCCAATTGTACGTTTGTGGAAAAATGACATTAAAGTATTTGGAACAATGACTTAAAGTGCTTTCATCATAGAAATATTCTGTACATTATTGGAGAAATGGTTGGCTCGTGTAATGTTACCTTATATCCTGCAGGGTGAAACAGGTGTTCCAGGGCCACGAGGCCCCCCTGGTCCAGAGGTAAGTACACTTTACATGACTGTAAGTTTTAATAGAACCTTATATCCTCTCTGATACAATGAATCTTTAGAACTCTTCAATTCTAAATAACTGAGTGCAAACTTGGTTACAAATGATTCAATTTGTACACAAAAGGGCAAGTTTAATAAAACTGCAGCAGACAGAATCTGGAGCAGCTGTTTATAGTACCCTTTATGTTCAGATGATTCATTTGAGCTTTTAAAATGAAAGCTAGAAGCTGGTTAGCTGGCATACTCCAGTCTAAGTAATTTCCCCTCAAAGTAACCATTTTTGTCACTAATCACGATATTTTAAAACAATATAGCTTTCTTCTTCTAACTTATCCTTAGTCGTTACATAAAGTCCCAAACAAATTCCTAGTGTTTGTTAGAAATGTAACATTAATTTATTATGCATTAAAAAGCATTCTAAAACCAATTGCTTTATGTTTGAATGGCTATGGTCCCAACATTGTCTCAATATATTGCACAAAGTCCAGCAGACTCTTATATTTAAACTAGTAGACAGCACCTATTTTATTTAAAAAGAGGCACTTTCTTATAAATAATTCTATTTGCTTATGACCTAGCATCTGACAACAATGATAGCCTGTCTGTTTTAATGACAGTTTGTATATCAGAAGCATCAAACAGGAGTTACAACTTTTTCCACGCTTTAGCGATTGATTTGTGGGAGACCTCTGTGGGGATATTGGATTTTACACATTTATATGTACATTTAAAATCTGCCTAATGGAGGGCAAATCCCACTTTTGACACTGGACCAGGTGCAACACTGGAAGATTTCTCCTCCCTTTCTGTTTCAGTGACATCTGTAAAATCTGATTAAAAAAAGATTTTACTTTGTTATGATATTGTACAGCATTTCCACTCTCTTAGTAGTGATGAAAGAGATGCAGATTTCCAAAATGCATTAGTGACCAATGCTTGAAAAATTCAATAAACTATCACTAACTTGGCATTGTCATGTAATTATTATGCAATTCTTATGGTTCAACCAATTCAGTGACCATCAGTAAAGGAAGTGAGAAAAAAATTGCCAATAGTGACATAAACGGCAATTAAAAACAGAGAGGTCCTAACCCCACACCATATCACTCTATTTTGAGGTAGAGAAAGGTTTTTACAGGAGTTGCAACTCAAATGTTGCCTTTAAATGTATTTGTCTTGGCTTCACAAAAATGTATATGTATGTGTGTGTGTGTGTGTATATATATATATATATATATATATATATATATATATATATATATATATATATATATATATATATATATATCAAAGCAGAATGCTGAATTCTGATTAGATCATTTGGGGTTTCACTCTGTCCATTGTGAGCAGTTATTCTAACATTTGCCTTTTCTTTGCACCCAGGGTGAACAGGGAGAGCCAGGATTACCAGGAACCCAAGGGGTGAATGGGTCACAGGTGAGGCCTCAAGTGAATGAGAATGATAATGTGTAGACAGCTTGAAGCTGGTTTCTACTCTTACTACTACTCTTATATGAAGCTATAACTGGGCGTACTGAATAAGGCAACAAACGTGTGCAAAATGCAGCCATTTATCCCAGCCAGGTTGTAGTCCCCATTCTCTGACAAGCCCAGAGCAAACTGATGAGTAGAGTCTGCACACCTACTGTGACCTAATGAGAAGCTAGTCAGTTGGAACACAAAAGGTGGGCAGTAACACCCAAAACTCCAAGGAGGGTTGAAAGGAATCATGGTAGGGAGATCTCACCAATAATAATGGTCAAAGGAAGAGCTGTGCTGTTGTAAGCTAAAATGTGACACTAGTGATAATGTAGTGCTAGATAAATATCAATTAAAATTATGAAACACTGACTGGGTGATTTTTTTTTTATTTTATCTGTAAGTAGGTCCGTGAGACCTCAATAGGATAACTAGAATTCCTAAATTAGGTGGAAACCTGAGAATTATCAAGTGAATAAATAGCAGTCCGTGTGAACAAACCCCAAAAAAAATATAGTGACGGAAATTTGGGAGGGACGACGTTCTGACGTCACCGCATTGTGCGCCAGTCCCGGAAGATACGGGCTGCTGAATCGAAGAGCCGGCTGGCTCGATTGTATTTTATATGCCTTATCTCACTTCTTCGATGTAAGTGTGCATTTTTATGTTACTTATTAAATTTTTAAGGGTTTTACGCTATGCTAGTCCCTTCTTTTTTTTTATGTGGTGCATCCTGGATTGCTACATTGTTTGAAACATCTTCTATGCAATATTGAACCATACTGAGGGATTTTTGATACCAACAGAGACCCCAGGCTGGGATATCAACCATATGCGCATATTGATCTCCTATAATTAGAGATCACGTCCATCTGGTAAGCGGCAGAGTTATTGTTTGGTGGAGGCACTATCCTGTCAGCACTTTTTCCTGGATTATTGGATTCGTTGAACACTAGGGATATTTAAGTTTATTTGGACACTCTGCATACATTTTTATTATATTCACGTTTTCTATCTTTGATGCTTTGTTAATGGTATTCCTAAGGGTTTTTTTTTTGGTTTGTTCACACGGACTGCTATTTATTCACTCGATAATTCTCAGGTTTCCACCTAATTTAACAATTCTTGTTATCCTATTAAAGTGGAGGTTCCCCTAAAAATAAACTTTTAACATTGCATTTCCCACATTAATGACAATTGGAATCGGCTGGTTTTATTAAAAAAAAAAGTCCGTACGTACCGTTTGCTATATGCGTTCTCACCGCCACTTCCGGGTACGATGGTGGGGATGGGCATTCCTAATTGATGGACAGGCATCCGACCGACGCATACATCGCGTCACGAGATGCCGAAAAAAGCCGAACATCGGTGCGGCTCTATACGGCGCATTCGCACCGACGTTCGGCTACTTTCGGCATCTCGTGACGCAATGTATGCGTCGGTCGGATGCCTGTCCATCAATTAGGAACGCCCATCCCCACCATCGTACCCGGAAGTGGCGGTGAGAACGCATATAGCAAACGGTATGTACAGACTTTTTTTTTTAATAAAACCAGCCGATTCTAATTGTCATTAATGTGGGAAATGCAATGTTAAAATTTTTATTTTTTTGACGTTTTGACAAAAAACGAGCTCCCCCCCCCCCGTCGCGTAAGCCACGTCACGATTGCCGAAAGGAGCCGAACGGCGATGCGCAGGCGCAGTATAGCGCCGACTCGCCATTGGCTCCTTTCGCCAATCGTGACGCAGCTTACGCGACGGGGGAGCTAGTTTTTTGTCAAAACGTCAATCACCAGCATGTTAGGAATGCCCACTCCCGCGGGACTCGCAACCCGGAAGCCACGGGTGAATTAGCTGTACCAAGGTATGTACAGCATCAAAAAAAAACTAATAGGCATAATCGTATTGTAATGTGGGGGGCCAGTGTAATAAGAGAAAGTCGTTTTTAGGGTGAACCTCCCCTTTAAATACTCCCTGCAGTCACCACCACTTGTAGGAGAGAGTTCCATATCCTTTCCCTCTTTTATGATTAAACAAGAGAAGTGTTATAGTGTTATACGTGTATAGTTATCCTTAAGCCCCGTAATACAGTGGCCCCTGACTGGAACTTCGTTTTTTTGTGCAACCTGTCTTTTTTTAGTGGACAGGATTGCATGTTGGTGGGTGTCAGCGGCCATATGTCCGCTAACAACCGCCGCTCCATAGAGAGCTATGGATGGTTCGTTCGGGTTCGCCTGAAAAACTGACAGGAGGACCCCATTGGTCCATAAGGGTGAAAGGGGGCTAAATGGCGATCCCTTTGCTATGTACCTTTGCTTCCCAAACAATAACCCACTTAACTCTACTCACCTCTGCTGCAGGACTGAACCACTCTGCAAGTGCAGTATCTGATGAGAGACTCAATGGGTGTAGAGGTGGCTGTTTACATGCTCCAGTTGGGCGTCATTCAGCGGACAGGGCATAATTTGCATATGAATGCCTGCAAGTTGGCGACTAAAATCTACATTTAAATACCCGCACAATGTACATATAAATCGCAGTCGATTTACATGTGTATGCCGACCCCAGGAGTTTTGCTGTCACACCAATCCCTCTCCCAGGTGGTCCCCCCCTATCAGCGGCCCAGGCCCCTGGCTGTATTCATTGGTTTCTCTAGGTCTGTCCACATTAGTCACCTTTTTTTTTCACTATTAGATTTTCTTTTATAACCAAAAAATAAACTTTCCCTCTTGTCTTTTGGTAGGGAGATCAAGGCCCTGCTGGTGTGCCTGGCCATCGTGGCCCCAGGGTATGTAAATAACAATTTTTATTGGATTTACACAGTATATCGCTAAGACTGGGGCAAATTGTCATGTCTGTTTGACATCTACCAAAGCAAAACCATTTATGACTTTTAATATTTTTGCACAGGGCCCGCCAGGAACAGAAGGACTGTGTGGCCCCCCTGGGCCTAGAGGACCACAGGTAATTGTGTTCTGCCAGTCACACACTCTATTGTTCTTGAAAAAATATATTCTGCTCCTGCTGATCTTCTTGAGGTCCTTGTCACACAACAAATTTCAGCAACATTTTCGCTAAACTATGGTGCTTGCAAGAATGCAGAACTATGATTATACAATGGCGTGGTTTAATTTGCTGCAGAATCGCCAATGTGCCACTGGCCACCCTCCAAGCAGAGTTCTCAGCAGTAATTATCCTGCTCTAGCTTTTTTGAAAGTTGTGGCATTTTATTGCAGGTTGATTAAATAATGTTTCTGCTCTGGTTATAGGGCGTGATGGGAGCCGATGGCCCTCTTGGTTCGAAAGGAGAAACAGTATGTTTAAAGTACATTTCCACCTTCTAGATGCTTTTGAAAACTTTACAGATATGTTTTAGCTATAAATCTTATTTTATGGCATCAGACTTTTATCATTTGAACTCCTTATATAATTCTGCTGGTGCTGTGTGGGTGGCATATAATAAAAAGAGAGATTGTTAGGTTTTCCTGCATGTGTTGCTTCTCTAATAAAACTGCTGTATGATGTACTGTGCAGGTTACAGACAAGTTCGGGGGTTCCAGCAGCCATTTGTTTTAGTGTACTTGAGAAATAAAAATGTACTAGTAGCATTCAATGATTACCTGAATTATCTGTTGTGTGCACTTGAACATTTTTCGTTTTTTCTCTGGAACCAGGGAAAAGCACCCATGTTTTTTTTATGTTATGTGATAAGTTTTGTTAGTTGAATACACTTCTCTGATCGTCACCACAGGGGGAATCTGGTCCCATAGGTATACGAGGAGAAAGAGGTCCAGAAGGTCCCATGGTAAGTTGTAAACTCACTTTGTATAATGAAAGTGGTTTTCTGTTCTCATTTAGTACCAAATATCTACCCAAAGGGCTGCCCCCCCCCACCCCTACTTCTGATTAGTGGGAAGTTTTGCTTCTTGGAACCCTTACCAATGAGCTATGTTATCAGTGCACATGCTGGGAGTTGGGAGTTGATCATCTCTTGTTGGAGCAAAACAACCCAGCTTCAATTACCCAACTGCTTTTCGGTGGGCTTTCTAAGATAACCAAAGACCTTAAACACCACCAACATGGGCATGCTTAAGAGGTTTAGGCAGATAAAATAGCTATAATAAGTATGTATCCAGCAATGTTGAATAGTTCAGCTGTGTGGCATGACAGAAATCCTGCAAACATGCCCTGTTGGGGATACTTGGAAACTTGAGTTACGAAGCTCTAAGGCAAGTTGTTTTTGTTGGGATGGTTTTACCAGAGAATTTGAGGATCTCTCCAGGAAGCATATCTTTAAAAGCAGCTTTAAAAACATAGTTACATAGCTATCCAGGTTAAAAATACAAATTCTTATAAATTTCCATAATAAATAATACACGCAGTCAAATGAAGTTAAATATCCTTTCCACAGAAAACAAGATTCGTTATAGACCCTTTAATCACAATTGAATCAATTGCCTACATCAATATATTACCACAATCTCATCTTCAGGTTCTCTGCAATCTTCTTATAGCCTAGGCCATCTTAATGTAGAGCAGCAATTCTTTTTTTCAGGTCCTCAGAGTTCTTTGCCATGGGTTGCCATGTTGAACTTCAAGTGACCAGTATGAGAGCGTGAGAGCGATAACACCAAATATAACACACCTACTCCCCATTCACACCTGAGACCTTGTAACACCAACGAGTCACATGACACCAGGGAGGGAAAATGGCTAATTGGGCTCAATTTGGACATTTTCACTTAGGGGTGTGTACATAAAAAAAATCCGCTCCTTACTCAAAAATAATAATTAGTGAACAATATTATATGCTGCTCCTCAAAAACAATAAGAAATTGTACATAAATGAAAATAGAGGGCGCTAGGCCCATACAAATAATGTGTATAGTGCCGTGCACCAATCAACTAAGATTGGCAATTGATTATCAATCCCTAATGGGTAAATGTATAACAAATAAAATCAAAAATAAAGTCCCATATATTGCAGACAGCGCTGCACATTGAGAAAAAACACAGCGTGAAATTCCAATGTGATCAATAATAATAAATGGAAAAAGTCCCGAACAATAAAGAAAATTTTGCAATCCACTTTGTTAGTTGTGATTTTCTTATAAGGAGAGAAAGTGCCACCACCGCTCTTAATAACTTAAATTCCACCCAAGGTGCTTGATATATAAATTGCTCTTACCAGAACTCGTTGACCATTTTAATGAAAAGATGGTCACACCAGCTTATGCAGGATTGTGCCTGCGCACATGAGGATATGGACAACCGATATACAGATCCAGGAGCTCCACATGGGATATTTATGCAAGAGAAGAAAGCCAGGAAGACCAATAGCGTGATAAAGTTTATTTAAAAATCTTAAAAAAACATAAAAACAGCCAAATGGCCTCTTACTTTGGGGGGTGCCCACCCGGCACTGAGGCTACGGACTTGTTACCGCCAATCTGCGGTTTCAAATTTGGGATTCGAAGGGGGGTGGAAGCCGCCGCTATCTCACCGCCAATGGATCCTTGCCGACACTCCACAGCGCAGGGGGGACGTCACGTGACCAGGACTGCCTCCAACGTACGTTTCGTTATGCTAACGTCATCAGGGGGGCGTGCCTGGTCACTAAAGCATCATGGTATTTGTAGTATGTACGGGCCGGTAATTGGTTGAATGGAAAATCAAATGTAAGTTCAGCCTCGGTGCCGCGATAACACTCACAAATATACAGCGAACATATAAACAGGTCCTATATCTTGTAACTCTATAAACAAAGGTATATTTTACATATGAGAATATAAAAATAGTAATGAAAAAACCCCGCAATTAGAAATTTAAAAAAAGGGGGGATAACATGGTTTTACAAAGAAGCGCTACTCTCGCATCCCTCCGGACGTGCAAGATCACTATAATATAACTCAGATACGATATAAGGCAACTCTCAGCACATTAAGTAGGTACATCATTGTCTATGATAGCACCAAAGATGAAAAATAATGTTTAACCAGACCATAAATATGAACATTAACGATAATATAGGAGAGGGGAAAACCCAAAAAGGGTTTCCCTACCTCCCTCTAGAGGTGCATATTTCGTCCAAAATCCAAACCATGGATAAGGATAAAGCCATATATAAATAAAAATCAATTCAAACTAAAAAAATATGATTCAATAAGGTACTAATTTATGATAGATATACAAGTTATACCAGTTCTAAAAATTAGATTTAAAACGTTATAGAATAGTGAAAAAAATAGTGAAAAAAGATTTTTAGTTCTAAAAACTCCCGGAACAAATTTGGCAGAAAAATTGGGTTAATCATCAGTCAAAAAACAGTTGAGATCAAGTTCAACGTTTAGTCCTGATGGTTGCATGGTACGTAGTTTGTGTACCCATTTCATTTCATTTTGTGAAACACTCCGCAGCATGTGTGTGCCTCGCCAATTTCTATCAATTTTGTCTATACCATAAAAAGTGCAGAGGCTAGGGTCACTTTCATGATGGCTGGCAAAATGTTTTGACACGCTGTGGTTAGGAAAACTCTTTTTAATATTCGCTAAATGTTCGTTGATACTAATCTTTAATTGACGTGTAGTTCTTCCCACGTACTGTAAATTACAGGGACATTCGAGCACATATGTAACGTGATCAGATCCACATGTGATCAGGGGTTTAATTTTGAAAAATTCTCCTGTCACATTGGATCTGAACTCCGTTTTTTTCTTTTTATCACCATGATTACGTGTGGTTCTACAAGCTTTGCATCTTGTGCAATGGTGGAAACCAGATCCATCCAAGAAAGTGACCAACTTCTTTGGTGGATCGGGAACATTGGGAGCAATTTTATTCCTAAGACCTGGAGCCCTCTTATAAATAAATTTTGGCACTTTTGGGATGGATGTGATAAGATCTTTATCCTTCCTCAAAATGTGCCAATGACGTTTGAACACTGATTCCACTTGGCGATATTGCCTTTGAAACCCAGAGATGAAAGGCACTTCATTTTTATACTCTTTCTTGGGTTTAGGGACCAACAATGATTGTCTATCCAAAACCGCCACTTGGTCATAAGCTTGTTTCAATGTTACCTCAGAATACCCCTTCTCTAAAAATCTGGTGGTTAGGAGCTTAGGGGTGTACTCACTTTTGTTGTCAGCAGTTTAGACATTAATGGCTGTGTGTTGAGTTATTTTGAGGGGATAGCACATTTACACTGTTATACAAGCTGTACACTCACTACTTTACTTTATAGCAAAGTGTCATTTCTTCAGTGTTGTCACATGAAAAGATATAATAAAATATTTACAAAAATGTGAAGGGTGTACTCACTTTTGTGAGCTATATATAAATATTTTATATATATCTTTAAGGACACAATTATTTTCTAACCTATCTTGTATGACTGGTTCGTCAAGAGACATCACCAGTACAGCAGCAGGAAATTCTGAATGGGTTGATCACTGCCAATCAGCACTGGAGTAGGGCATAAAAAGAGGAGCCATGTTCATGATATGTGACCACAAGGTACTGTACTGGTTAAAGTATGCTAACCATAGCTTGGGGTTTACCAACATATGGTGTCTGCCCACATCTATGGAGTTTACATGGTAGAATATCAATCTTCCAGTCTTGGGCCATAGATAGAAAAATAAAATCTGGTGCGAGCTGTAACTATTCCACTCTATCCAAAACTTTTTTTAAAGGTAGTTTGGGTAGAGATACATTTTAAGAAAATAAGAGATCGAAATGCCAGTTTAAACTTAAAATGAGCACTAGACAGATGTCTCCATGTGTTAGTATACGGTAATATTGTAATTCTGCAAGTTACATTTTATTACATAAATGAAATGGAACAACTTTACATTTTGCATGAAAAATAAAATACATGTCTAAATGCTCCAACTCTGTTTTTCTCTTACAGGGATTAATTGGATGGTCCGGTGTAAATGGACAGCCAGGAGACAGGGTACCAATGTTTTATTGCTGTTCTTTGTATTTCATTACATTAGAAAATGTGCAAATCATTATGGTAAACACAAGGTTGGGCTCGACAACAAACATTTACTTTCCTATAAACCAAAACTTCAAAGTGCAGCATTCCCTTCCAGGATCTCTTCCTGCATAATGTATATTTTGTGATAAAATCAAATGGTGCCCATTGATTATAAACATTACACACATAACTGTCTTTTCGATGAGAAGGAGGAGTAGAGATGGGAGAGTCGGTAGATGGATCCAAATAAAAAACATGCACCAACCAAAACTGTCTTTAGACAGGAAGAATTTATATTTTTCAAAGAAAGATGAGTGTAAGTAATCTTATGTGAGTTAAAATTGAATTTCCAACAAATCTTTTTAATTTTTGTTTAGTTTAGATTAAAGGAGGAGGGTCAGAACTCTTTTTTTTCTCGTTTTTGTTTGTCCCCATTGGGGAGTTTTCTCTTTCTCACTTTTTCTACCACTGTACCTGAGACAGTATAGATAGAATATAGACCCCAGTGGGAAAAAAAAAGGAAAGAAGAAAACCTGACAGGGGTTCCAGTCTTTCCTAACTCTACTAAATGTAATTTTCCCCAATCTATCCAAAACAAAAAGATAAAACTATACTCTTATGGTCCATAAATCATGTTTATGGGCACAGGTTGTAATGATACTATATATGTACATTAGAACAGCCCATATATTTTTTTTTTACATATGCAGTATTTTTTTTCCTTTCTGCTAATGATGTACAATAGTTGTGTCTTGCTGAAGCTGTTATTTCACTGAAGGTCTACCATACAGGGACTGGCTATAAACCACAGACTCCCTGTAGTTGGAAAAACCTGCAAACACCTGCAATGCTGTTGATAGTGATAGCCAGAGCCACAGGCCCTTTGCTCAGGGTTTCAATCACCACAGATTTGCTCTATGGATAAATTGCTGCAAGGTAATCATAAATGCTGAGATATTTGGTGCAAGAAACTCATATCATGGTCTTGTATGCTGGTTTTTGCAGGGTCGGACTGCTGCCGATGGAGAAAAAGGAGATCCAGGGGCTAAAGGAGAAAAGGTAACATTTATTATCTACTTCTGCCTTCCATTTTCAAAATGAAGGCAGCACACAGATATAAGACAGTTTGTGCCAGATTTTATATGACTTTCTTAGTCATAGAGAGTTTAAAAACCACTGGAGACTTTATCTACAAACAAAATCATACATTCACAACGAGACCCACATTATATTATGCCCATGCTTTCATATACAGTAAATGTGCAATCATTTTATTATTATACCTGGAAATGTTTATAGGAATTGAAATTCCTGAGAATGGGGTGAGTGAGTGAATAATTTGCATAGCGCTTCAAATGCGAACTGAATCGCCTCAGGGCTTTTATTATCCATTTTCTTCCTTATAATAGGTGGGTCTAGAGTTTTTTTTCTGAAGGCCCGATGACTTTCTTTCATTTGTATGTTAGTTAGAAATGCATTCCACAGCCGAGGTCCTTGGACTGCGAATCTTCGTTCTCCTTTAGACTTGTAGCGGAACTTGGGGATTTGAAGTAGATTTTGGTTGGTTGATCATAGAACGCGATTGGGGTTGTGGTATTTTATTTTCTCACATAAATATTGGGGGGCGATTCCTTGTATACATTTGTGAGTGAGGCAGAGGGCCTTGAATGTGACCAGATCCTTTACAGCGAGCCAATCAGTGGAGCTAATCATGACACATGTGAATGTTGGGTGTGGACAGATTGATCAAAAAGTGGGAGGAGCTTAAAGCATTTGTCTACAGAGTCTACACACCATTCCAATTACACTAGCAGTGCATTTGAAATCCACCTATCCACCATGCCAGTGACATTAACAATATTACCTATGATTTACTGCCTGGTGCACTGTCAGTGTTACTGGAATTGTGGATAGGTGGGAGCTAGCTTCCCTGTGTCTTCACCATTCCAATGAAACTGACAGTGCACTAGGGTAAATTTCCTAGGTATATTGATTATCACAACATGGCAATGCAGGTGTGCAAAAGGATCACTCATATAACATGCATCAGCCTTTTGTGAGGGCGACCTTAAAAAGTCTTACCATTTTTTTAGATGAACTAACAATTGGCTCAGTTTTGTGTAATTCTGTTGACTAGCCTAACAAGCTTACCTAACAAGACAAAGAAAAATGCAGCAATCTAAATTTTGTTGATTCAGGGAAAACCTGATTGCCTTCGGGGGATCAGAAATATTTTTTTTTGCTGCAAATTGGACCATGCTTTCTAGGGTTATCTTTTTCTTTCCTCTGTATTAACTGTGGGTATAGGTTTCTGTATAAGCCGTGTATTTTTTTATTTTTTTTTCTGTTGGTTGAACTAGATGCACTTGTGTCTTTTTTCAACTAGGATAACTATGTAACCTCAGTATATTAACCATTTAGATTTCAGTTTAGTAAATTCATGTTGTTAAAAATGAACTCTGATTCATTTTGCATCTTGCTTTATTGAATAAGCCATACGTAAAAAAAAAAGTGTCTGTTATTTGAAGTGTTTAACCAATGGCATGAGTTTTATTTGGGTCTGATTTCTCTTATAGGGAGAACCTGGGCATTCTGGTACAAAAGGTCCACCTGGCATTCAAGGACAGTCTGGTTTTGTAGGCTTTTCTGGACCCAAAGGACTTTTAGGCCTTCCTGGAACTATGGTGAGGTCCTTTTATTATCTAGTGTCCTCATTGCCTTACTGTCACTGAGTCCCAATTATCAGGAAGTGAAATCAAAAATCCATGTACTTTCTCACTGGAATTGTGATTTCAATTAATCAGTGTGTATAAATGGTCATTTGATGTTATGCCTGTTTCAATGTTTTTTTCCTCCAGATGTTTCTAACTTTACTGTCTTTTGTAAAATAATATTCATGCTATTCATCAAAAATAGAAGTACAGTTTACATTTGTTGCCATTTAAAAAAATGTTTCTTTCATGTACCGTTGACAACTTTGTTCTCTGCTTTAGGGTGATGAGGGGCAGATTGGACTCCCTGGTGCTAATGGTGGAGATGGACCAAAGGTGAGTCAGATATGAAGCTAATTGTCCACATAGGGAACATGGAAAACAAGGGCTTGTTTTGTACAAGGACCTGTCTGGTCTAATTAATTTAAAGTTGCATGCCATGAATCTATGCCATATAGATTATGTGAAACAGCAGAAATAAAGGGCAGGTTTTGGTAAGAAGAGATATAACTTCTATTAAGATTTCAGTGCTCTGTTTGTGAAATGTACCCTAGCTTCCTGCTTAACCCCCTTGGCGGTAAACCCGAGCGTGACTCAGGGTTGGTTTTCAATGTTAGGATCGGTAACCCCAAGTCACGCTCGGGCTGGACGTGCAGAGTGTGCAGCGGCGTGGCTTACCTTCTCGCTGGATCCACAGGCAAGTTACTCACCTTGTCCCTGGATCCAGCGATGCCACCCCGCTGTGTGAGCGAGCGGGTCCTCCTCGCTCGATTCACAGTCTCCCGTGTGCCGCCGATCTCCGTTCCCTGCGACGTTACGACGCACGGGGACGGAGAACGGCGCCAAATTCAAAAAAGTAAACAAACACAATACATACAGTATACTGTAATCTTATAGATTACAGTACTGTATGTAAAAAATACACACCCCCCTTGTCCCTAGTGGTCTGCCCAGTGCCCTGCATGCTCTTTTATATAATAAAAACTGTTCTTTCTCCCTGCAAACTGTAGATTGTCCATAGCAACCAAAAGTGTCCCTTTATGTCATAAATGGTTTTAGAGCAGCTAGAAAACAGCGATAATAAATTATAATCACTTGCAGAAATGTGCGATAGCGATTTGTGAAATTCGTCATAAAAAAAAATAAATAATGACAGCGACAATTCTGCAACTGAGCAAATTTCAGTGATTTTGAGTTGATTACATTATTGAATAATTTTTATTATAATTATATTATTATTTGTTATAAATATTTATAATTATTTATTATATTATAATTTATAATTTTGTTTTTTAAAAAAATGTCATACCCGGGATGCCTACAAGATTCTTGTTTGGTCAGATTTAAGTGAGTTATTCCTAAAAAATACAGGCCTACAGTATAAAACGCCAAATTTCCTTGCAAAATAATTGTACCGCTTTTGGTATGTAATTCCAGACAGAATCATACCGCCAGGGAGGTTAAGAAACACATCAGTATGTGAAAGAAAAGGTCCCCAGAGATCAGGGAAATCTAAATTTTGATAGTTGTCACTGGGAAGGGTAGCCCTATTGGGACATATCCATTTGTTTCTGTCCCCTGGACAATACTTTTGTTTGCTCTGTGATAGAACACACTGATTTTTGCCTTTTTGGTTCTGCAGGGTAACCGTGGCCATGATGGGTTGAAAGGATTACCTGGACCTCGAGGGAACCGGGTAACAAAAAACTTTTTTTGTGATGCACGGTGGGGGGTTTATCAGTGGCAGAAAGATGATGTTTCCAATTTGAATTTTAATATGTCCCATTTATTTTATATCACAACATGTAATTTTATTTTCTTACATATGATTTGTAAATATAGAAGTTATCATACACACCTTGCTAACTTCCCCTTTTTTGTTACCTCAATTATGCCAGTGTTTTGTTACCTATATTGTATTGGTATTGCAGGGACGAATGGGACAAAGGGGTCTCGTGGGGATACCAGGACCACCGGTTAGTGACCCCCATTTTTATATACTTTATATATTTTTTGTTTTGTTTTGGAATACATCACAATATGACATTCACCTTTAAAAATAAGGTTTTGGCCTAACGACATGAATTTCTATGGCAATTGAAAACCTGTTTATCTTTAAATATAACCTAGTAACAATATTTAGAAGTTGGTATGGCTTTTAAAATTCTAATTGGATGATCTTAAAAAATCACAAAAAGAACAAAAAGCAAGCTTAGCACAAGTTTAGCCACATAAATAAAGTGGCCAGTCGTAGATCTAGGGTGCTGTTGCCGTAACCAAAAAAAGAATATAGAACATGAAGTAGCCTGGCATAGAACACCAGGAAAGGATTACCTATGGCAGCGGTAATTGGATCATACTAAGTTAATCATAAATTATCACAAATTTATTAATATATACAAAAAGTTTTTATGGCACAATCAAATCACCACATTTTTAGAAAAGTGCAATTTCACTAAAAGCTGACAGGTAGCAATTAGCAATTATGAAGTAATCACCACCAAAAAACACTACATATAGCAATTTAAAAGAAAGTCCGGATGCTGTGTATCAACACGCAGTCAGTCTTTCAGATGAAAAATGTAATCAAAAATGTACTTCTTTAAATAAGGATTGGTGCCAAGTGACTGATCATAAGATGATAGGCTGGCTGCGTGTGGCTCCAAGGAAAGGGATGGGGTTGTTGGAAAGGAGGAGAAAAGCTAGTAAGAGATAAGAAAATAGTGAATTTTATCAGGGAGCTTGGCTTTCACCCATACCGGTGGCAGGTGGAGAAATCAAACCTCGTTATTCCATCGAGTAGTGAACCACACTGACTTAATGTGAGACAAGTAGCAATGGTAACAGAAGGCAGTCCTTAGTATGCATACTAATTGACGTATAAAAGTCTTGGCAATGATATAGACACCACAGTGGAATAATAAACGGTTAGCTGGATTACATCATTAATCAGACAGCATGGACTTGGCAATAGGTAGACTTGACCTTATATCACCACAATTCCGAATTTATCAAAATCAGCCTCCCAGAATGAGTTTGTCTCCACCCAAAATAATTTCCCATGCATATGACTGTAAGAGTTTTGGATAGCATGTAAACAGTGAAAGCTAACTTCAGTAACGATGTTAAAGTTCAAGGTAAAGCTGTTGCCAGGCAGTAGTGTCATAGCTGATGTTGCCAGTTGGCTGTTAGTAAATGCATCTTCTACAAGTCCTTCTGAATAGTCATAAACAGATGTTTTATTACAGCAGTGTAATGTAGCAGATTCAGATGCAACTTGTACCTAACTGAGTTCTTCTTTAAATAGGTGAAACCATCTTCAACAAATTGTAATTCTTTGTTTCCATCTCTACCTGCAGGGTCTACGCGGTTTTCCAGGACCAGAGGGTTCAGAAGGACTGCCTGGTACACAGGTTCCCACTATGCACTATATATACCCATTATCCAGCATGGCGTTTGCTCTGGCTGCACTACAAATCCCAGTTTTGCTTCAGACTTTGTTGTGTGTAGCACCCTGGTGCATTACAACTATTCTACAAGGTTTACCCAGAAAATGAAACCTATTTACAAAATTTAAATAACCTGACCCAATTATCCAGAATCCCTTAGGCAAAATGTAATATTTCAAGTCAGGCCGGCAGTGATATCATAAAAGCCTGCATTTTAGAGTGTTGTGACACCTTTGGTAGATATACTCTCTCTTCCTGCTGAGGGGTTATCTGCACCAGTGGCAGTAAAAAAGTTGATAGGGGTTCTAATTCTTTCCCTACTCTACCCAAAACGTAAAAAAATTAATAATTACCGTAGTTGAAAGTAGACTTTTCAGCAAACTATAGAGCATTTCCATAATTATGCATTTTGCTTTATTATTGTAACATTTGGGTGAAACTTATTTTTGATATGACTTTCATGTTTTTACATTTCAATCAAGTCATGTTCACCCTTAAAGTATAACTAAAGGTAAACCATTTTTGGTGACATGGGGGTCCCCAAGGAATTCCTCTAATTTTCAGGAATTTCCTCTCATTTCCTGTTTTGGCTATGGGACAGGACATGAAGGGAAATATCCGCAACGGGACACAGATGGCCAAAAAAATCTGACAAGGGTTATAACACTGCCTTACTCTTTCCAAAATGAAAAAAAGTTTTGCCTATAAGTTCTACTTTAAGCTATCCATAGATGTGATCAATACATTTTTATATATTTTTGATATTGGGGATCATGTCTAGAGCAACTAAAATGGACCTACTATACTAGCAATTGATTATATCAGCCCAAGTTGATTAATTCAAGTGTGTTGAATTTCCTTTGCTGCCAGTGAACAATTAAAATGTTCTTGTTGTTGCTTGGCATAAATTAATCTTCTGCAAAATCTACCAAAAATCTCTTTGTGGCCGGCTTTACACTCTTCTTCTAGAGCTATCCCTAGTCAGAGCAATGTAACAGTATACACTATATTTACAGAATTAAACCTTACCTAAGCCCAATAACACATTTTTAATATATTACAGCTTACCAGTCCTTAGATGTGGTGGCTGCATTAGTTTTCTTTTTTTTGGGGAGTTTTCCTTTTTATCTAGTGACCCTGCCAGTAACACACTTCCTATCCTAGCATGGTGGCAGGAGAGACAGCTGCCAGTGTAAGGGAGCACGCTGATTGCCACCATAAGGGAGAACAGTGACCACCAGTGTAAGGGGGCACACTGACCACCAATGTAAGGAGGTACACTAAAAACCAAGGTAAGGGTATACGCTGACCACCAGCATAAAGAAACACACTGACCACAAGTTCAGCAATAAGGGGCACACCAACTACCATATAAGGGGTACACTGACCACCAACGTAAACAAGCACGCTGACCATTGTTGTAATGGGACAGGCTGGTTATTGACTACCAATATAATTGGATGCACTGACTATCAATATAAAGGGGCACTCTGAGAACTGAGCATCAAAATAAGGGGGTACACCGAGAGCTGAACCAGTGAAAGGGGTTATACTAAGCACTGATTTCCAATTGAGGGGATGCACTGAATTTTGACAAGCAATATGAGGGGGCATGCTAACCACCAATGTAAGGGAGTATCCTGACTACTACACTGTGTATTCAGTGCTCTGCAATTACATAGTCCTTATTATAATCCTAGAATCTATGAGTATTTTTTTTTCTTACTGTTGGGGAATGTACGATTTGTGTAAGAATTTACTTGGCCCTGGTCTCACAATTTTTTTTTAACAACAGCTTTAAGTGATTAGGTTTGGGTAATGTGTTCCTGTGATATGTCACACTTTATGAGATTTTTCCTGATGTAATTTTCTACCCACAGGGGTCAATGGGCGCATCAGGTGTTCCTGGTAGCAGGGGAATGGCTGTGAGTATTGTGATCTTATTTATAAATAGTACTGTGAGGAAATAACAGCATACATATATTTTCAAGATCAGTCTAAACAAGAAGCAATGTCACCAGTGCACCAGCAGAAATGCCGCGTACACACGGTCGTTTTTCGGCATGAAAAAAAAAAAACTTTTTCAGCATGTCCAAAAAATGACGTTTTTCCAACTTCATCATTAAAAACGATGTTGCCCACACACCATCGTTTTTGAAAAATGATGAACAAAGCGCGGTGACGTACACCACGTACAACGGCACTCTAAAGGGGACGTTTCTAGCTCATTCAAAGAGTTTTCTTTATTTTCATGACTATGAAAATTGTAGATTCACACTGAAGGCATCAAAACTATCAATTGACACATGTGGAATTATACATAACAAAAAAGTGTAAAACAACTGAAAATATATTTCATATTCTAGGTTCTTCAAAGTAGCCACCTTTTGCAGCAGACACATCTCTAGAACTGGTAAGAGGAGACTGTGTGAATCAGGCCTTCATGGTAGAATATCTGCTAGGAAACCACTGCTAAAGAAAGGCAACAAGCAGAAGAGACTTGTTTGGGCTAAAGAACACAAGGAATGGACATTAGACCAGTGGAAATCTGTGCTTTGGTCTGATGAGTCCAAACTTGAGATCTTTGGTTCCAACCCCCGTGTCTTTGTGCGACGCAGAAAAGGTTAACGGATTGACTCTACATGCCTGGTTCCCACCGTGAAGCATGGAGGAGGAGGTGTGATGGTGTGGGGGTGCTTTGCTGGTGACACTGTTGGGGGTTTATTCAAAATTGAAGCCATACTGAACCAGCATGGCTACCACAGCATCTTGCAGCGGCATGCTATTCCATCCAGTTTGCGTTTAGTTGGACCATCATTTATTTTTCAACAGGACAATGACCCCAAACACACCTCCAGGCTGTGTAAGGGCTATTTGACCAAGAAGGAGAGTGATGGGGTGCTGCGCCAGGTGACTACCTCTTGAAGCTCATCAGGAGAATGCCAAGAGTGTGCAAAGCAGTAATCAAAGCAAAAGGTGGCTACTTTGAAGAACCTAGAATATGAAATATATTTTCAGTTGTTTCACACTTTTTTGTTATGTATAATTCCACATGTGTTCATTCATAGTTTTGATGCCTTCAGTGTGAATCTAGAATTTTCAGAATCATGAAAATAAAGAAAACTCTTTGAATGAGAAGGTGTGTCCAAACTTTTGGTCTGTACTGTGTATATATATATATTTATTTATTTATTTTTTCTCTTTTTTGCAAATATAATATCTGTACTTACAGAAATATTTCTCTCTGCTCCTGTCACTGGCTTTCTGCATTTGTACAGAAACATGAGGCCAAATCACAGACATACCTTCTTTTAGTCTTCATGGGCATTTTTAAATCTTTTTTTTCCCGGGGGAGGGAATTTCTCAGCTAAGTACCCCCTCCTGCCTACATGCCTGACCTAAGGGGAGATGGATTCCATGTAGTAAATGCTACATGAATAATCTGCCCTTACTCAAGATGTCCACTGCTAGAAATGCTATGGGGTGTTTTTCAAAGTGATTTCTCAACAAACTAAAGCGGGGAGACATGGATGGATGGTTTGCTTTGAATATTACAAATTAGTTAAATAGCTTTTTCAGTTTGTGGTGCTCAGATACAGTTAAGTTGCGCTTTAAGAAACTGTACCTGCCACCTGTAATTTTCAATCACTGTAATATTTAGTGTGTGGTTATCTTGTTTTTTTTGTTTCTCTTTCTGTAGGGTCCAGCTGGTTCTCGCGGTGAGATTGGCAGAAATGGACCACCTGGGCCACCCGTAAGTACAATTACTACCTTTATAAGATTTTAAAATGAAATATCAGGAAGATGTCAAATCAGCCCATACATATCAGAACCCTGAGGCCCCGTACACACGACAGAGTTTCTCGGCAGAATTCACGAGAAACTCGGTCAAAACCCGGATTCTGCCGAGAAACTCTGTCGTCTGTACAGTTTTGGCTCGATGGAGCCGCCGAGGAGCTCGACGAGAAAATAGAGAACATGTTCTCTATTTTCTCGTTGTTCTATGGGAGAAGGCGGCCCGCCGAGCTCCTCGGCGGCTTCATCCCAGAACTCGACGAGGAACTCGACGTGCTTGGCACGTCGAGTTCCTCGGCCGTGTGTACGGGGCCTGACTTTTAAAGATGCTGGGAGCCTGGGGCAGTTGTTTTGGCTGTGGTGCTAAATTAAATATTTGGCAGCAATGGAATGCCCCTTAACATTTCACGTGACCCTAACAATTCGTTTTACACTAACTTGCATCTCTAATCAATGTAATTCTAAGAATTCAATCAAAGTATAATGGGTTTCAGTTTTCAATTACAAATTTTCAAATTGATGTTTATATTTTTTTTTTACTATATGTATTTTATTCAATTAGTTTTTCTTTTTTTAATAACTCATGACAAAATATTCCCAAAGCACCATGGCTTACATATTTAGAGCATGAAAGATTATGCTTCTTGCTTTTGAGCTTTTGCTTGTCTGACTGAAACCTTAGACACAACTGTTTGATAAAGGAGTGGTCACTGTGTGTAAATTTCACCTTGATGTATTAACAACAGGTAGAGAGACATAGCTAATTACAGTAGTTAAGAACTCCACCTGTTGGATGTATAAAAGGCTACATCATATGCAAATGCAATATTTTACATTAACAGGACAAAAATAAATGAAAAGCAAAAATATTTATATTTTATTATGGCAGTGTTGGATGCCTGGTCCCCTGCTGCACTTTGTGGTTCTTCCCACTGACCCTATGTCACTACTGTGACATGCAGTAAAGGAGGTGCTGGTGAATAGAATCTTTGGGCCGGATTCAGAAAGAGATACGACGGCGTATCTCCTCATACGTCGTCGTATCTCTGAGTTCCGACGGTCGTATCTATGCGACTGATTCAGAGAATCAGTTACGCATAGATCTCCCTAAGATCCGCCAGGTGTAAGTGACTTACACCATCTGATCTTAGGCTGCAATTCCAGGCCGGCCGCTAGGTGGTGCTTCCGTATTTTTACGCGACGAATATGCAAATGAGGAGTTACGCCAATTCAGAAACGAACGACCGCCCGGTGCTTTTTTTTTACGTTGTTTGCGTTCGGCTTTTTCTGCCGTATAGTTACCCCTGCTATATGAGGGGTAGCTAATGTTAGGTATGGCCGTCGTTCCCGCGCCGAGTTTTGAATTTCTTACGTCGTTTGCGTAAGTCGTTCGCGAATACGGATGGACGTAATTTACGTTCACGTCGAAAGCAATGACGTCCTTGCGACGTCATTTAGAGCAATGCACACTGGGAGATTTTACGGACGGCGCATACACCGTTCAAGTAAAACGGAAAAAACGCGGGGTCAAGGGAAATTTAAATAAAATACGCCCCCTACATTCCCGTTTGAATTACGCGGCCTTACGCCGCAACACATACGCTACGCCGCTCTAACTAAGGGCGCAAGTTCTTTGTGAATAAAGAACTTGCGCCCAAAGTTAGAGCGGCGTAACTAACGTATCGGAGATACGTTACGCGGGCCGGACAGTTACGCCAATGTATCTGAATCCGGCCCATAGAGTGCTGCAAGTATGCCAGGACCTGACACTCCTGGAAGTGTGAAATGCAAAATAATTTCCTTAAAGAATACCTTCTCAGCACAGCAGAGTTCAGTGGTTCGGCACATGTAAATATAATTTGCTTGCTTTGCAGGATGCACTTCTTTTTTTCAGCATAATTATAGCAATAGACTAACAGTGCAAACTATTTAAAAAATGCATTTTTTAACACCATGTAAAAAAAAAATGTTGGGAGTAAAATGATAGTGAGAAACTTGATAGTGAGAAACCTAGGTTATACTGTCGCCTACAAGATAAATGGACACTAGGCACATAGACAACTAAAAATCATCCCCCTAGAGGCTAATAGTCCCTGCCACACCAATCCTGTTCAGTTTAGAAAGCAGTCCAAAGCATATGAGGAGACAGCTGTTTCCCTTAATTATTTCATTTATAGTACAAAAATCCAAATTTCTCTATTGTTCATTGAGGGACACAGCCTGATATTCAGAAAGCTATGGGCATCAAATAACAGGGCAAACAGTGGGTTGAGTACACCCAAACAACACAGGTAACCCAACACAACAAAAAAGGTTAAAAACAAACAGGAAAATCAGGAAAAAATTTAAACAGCCTGCAGAACCTTTTCACTGAAACTATCATCTGTGGAGACAAACTTTACAAATCTATGACATTGAGACCTGGTGACAAATAGCCCAAGTAACACTACCTGCCCTAGTGGAGTGGGCTTTAGTGGAAACAGAGAGCACTTTATCTCACAACTCATAAGACCGCACAAAAACCTGACAAATCTATTTGAAATACTAGATCTGGTAGCTGGGGAACCTCCTTTAGGATCAGTAAAAAGCAAGTCTTGCACATTCATTGATAGATCTTGTGCGAAGAAGAATTACTAGCTTTTAGTTTGGTTGGAATTCCAGAATCTGCAATGTCCCTATCTCTCAGAACCTGGGTTTCAACAGCCAGATTATCAAAGACAGAGACCAAGAAGCAGGGTAGAAAATTGGTCCTTGGGATAACAGATCTGGTAGAGGCCATTGAGCTTTGGCCCACAGACTATTGAGGATGGCGCACCACACTCTCGGAGGCCAATCTGGAGCTTTGAGAATGACTGGAGTGCTCTTGTTCTCAATATTGTTCTCAATATTTATACGTAGATGAGGTAAAAGTTTTAGCGGAAGAAGTGCATAGTTTAGAGTATGCTCATAACACAGCTGCACCAGTGCACCTGGATCCACTTTTCGGTCCCCTGTACTGGAAATAAGCTCTCCCATCTTCTTGATCAACAGAGACATTAGTTAATCCACAGCTAGCATCCTCAATGCAGACATATAGGGGTTGATTTACTAACGGCAAATAGACTGCGCACTTTGCAAAGTGCAATTGCACTCTGCAAGAGCAGTTGCTCTAGAGCAGTGGTGTCAAACTCAATTTCATCTTGGGTCGCAGCAGCATTATGATTGTTCTCAAAAGGGCTCTAGAGCTTAGTAAATTAGCAGAAGCTCTGCTGACTTCCATCATCTAATCATGTGCAAGCAAAAATGCATTTTTTTAAATTTTCCTTTTTACATTTTCACCTATAATCAGCACAAATAAAAACTCAAGTGTGTTTCTTTAGTGTTAAGTTTATGCCATAAAAATTTACATTTGTCCTGTTTTTATTTTTAAAGTGGTTGTAATGTCAGAAGGTTTTTCATCTTAATTGCTTAATGAATGTTAGAGGTCAGGATAACATTAGCAACTTAAAGAGGAAGTAAACCCTGACGTGTTTTACTTCCTCTTTATTTCCCTGCAAAGGTGAAGCATAATGGGCTACTATGCATCGATGTCCCCACTAGCAGCGAGCATCCATCCTCACCCCTCTTCCTTCGGGGGGGGGCGCAAACTCTGGCTCTGTGACTGGCCGGAGTTGCGTGACGTCACTCCCAGGCATGCAAATGTGTTGAGTGTAGCCTCATGTAAGCAGAGTAGCTAACCTTAATATGTACTATCATCCAGATTAATATGAAAAAAGGGATAGGGGCAAAGGGACAAGGGACAGTGGCTAATGCTGACCCTATAGCATTCCCTCCCCCTGAGGTTGATGGACTGTCTCAGTACTTGGTAATGAGTAGCATACATATGTATGAAAAGGAGAATTTTATTACAGATAAAATTGTTACAAAATTAGCATAGTTAAAATTGAAAAAACAGAGACTCAGGGTGTCCCCAAGAATAATCTGTTATTACAAACATATAGACTGGTCTATGCCTCGACTAGTTTTGCGGTGAAACGGCTTCCTCAAGAGAACCAATCTATAAAGCAAACAATACAATTAGTTTAAGCAAACATAATAATGCAACAATAGCCAGTATTACAACATAAAAGGGAAAAATGCAAAGAAATAGCTTACCCTATGTTAAGGTGGCCGTGTGCGGCAACGGACCGCCAGAGAAAATAGCCCCCTGCGGCGGACAAGGGGGATGGTACGGAAATCTCTAAATGAGGCATGGTATAAGTAAGGAATCTGATAGTAACAGTTAATATTGAGAAGTGGGACACCCGTGGGGGGAGGGGGAAGGGAGGAAAGGGAAGAGGGAAAGGTAAAATACAAGGTATGGGACGGCGGAGGGGGGAGAGGGGGGGAGTGAAGGAGAGGGGAGAAGGGGGAGATTGGGAGGGAAAGGAGGGAAGGTAAAAGCAGAAGAAGGGGGGAGGGGAGAGAGAGGGAAAGGGGGGGGGAGGAAAAGACAGCGGGGGTGCCCAAGGCTCTGAATAATTAAGCATAAGGTGACCAATATGGCTCACCGTAAAGTTGAAAGAGGGTAAATTTACCAAGCCAGTTGATGGTTAACTAATTGTGAGGGCAGTGAGGCAGGTTGAGATTGGGGATATCACATAGTACCCTTGACTGAGGTAGCATACTGGATAAGGAGATATGCAAGTGCAGCATTGCAAGTGACTACCCAAGTCTGTCAAAACAATGGTTGTAGGTTACAATTAAATAAATAAATTACATCAGATATAAGGATCCCCCTAAAAACCAGAGGCCCATTAAATGAGCTCCCCAACCTACTGACGTCCAAGGCGGCGCCGATCGGCGGCGTCTGACATCATAGGTCAGTTTCTCCACATGGCGCAGATGCGTGGGTCACGCTATCGTGCATGCGTGTTCAACGCGAGCCAAGGGGCGGGGAGCCCGGCCCGGGGAGAACAAGAAGGGGATAGACTGGTAGTCACCCCTGCTCGTAGAAACACAAGTCCGCCGCTATTGGGGAAAAAAATGCCGGGCGGCCTGGGACCGCAAAGGATCACCAGGGGTCGCTATGTACAACATACAATGCAGTAAAACTGAAAGCAATGACATTAAAATATAATATATGAATAAGTTATAATTCATTGGGGGAAGTGTAGGTCCCGCAATAACGATTACCTAAAGGTTGTTAATCCATGCAGGACATTATCACAAAAAGAGGCGAATAGACTAGAAACACTGTCAATATCGGGTAGGGCCCAAATAGCAGGGCTGTGATCCGAACAATTGCAGAATACATCAGTGATTGAAATGTGTATCCCTATTATTAGTGCAAATAAGGACAGGGTGATAAACAGGGAATATGTAGGAGCGTATGGCGCCCGAAGTCACACTATTTTGGTGCTAATAAAATATTGATGAATATATGAAATGGGTGAAAGGTGATCATGATGACTGGGTGCTAAAGTGACGAATGTGCTAAAAACTAGTAAAAGTGATAAACAATATATACAAGTAGGAGAAGAAGTGGGTTGATAAAGTATTAAGGGTGTAGGACATCTAGGACAATAATGTCCAAGTTACGCATGCACGCGGAAGCCGGCACTCATGGCATGACCCCCTTTAGAAACGGCGTGATCGTCGTTTCCAAAGTGCGCCTGCGCCATAGACATCAGTGCATGGCTCTATTGTAAATATCTCCTAAACCGTAGAGGTTTAGGAGATATTTCCAGCAGCTACAGGTAAGCCTTAATCTGTAGGTAATCTGTAGGTGTAGGTACAGGGTGTACAACCACTTAAAAGTGTGTGTTTGAAATAAAAACCTAGACTTTTATACCATTATTCCTAATTATGATAGAGTCAATGACAACTCTGCCAAACATGAGTCATGCACTAAAATTCTGTTGTTTTCAAAGCGGAGTTCCGGCCACAATTTCACTTTTTAAATATAAATACACCTGTAATACACAAGCTTAATGTATTCTAGTAAAGTTAGTCTGTAAACTAAGGTCTGTTTTGTTAGGTTGTTACAGCATTTAGACACTTTATAAAATATAAATTGACTGGGGCCATCTTAAGTGTGGGCATCATGAAGCCAGACTGTATGACTTCCTGGATTTCAGCCTTGCAGATCTCGCACATGCTCAGTGCTGCACAAGCAGTGTAATAGGTTTCAGATCAGGTTTCAGCACCTGTACTGTCCAAGTCACATGATTCTTCGAGACTGGGGAGTGCACAGACTCCTGGAAAGTTACACCCATTACATTCCCAGGAGTCTGTGCGGTGTAGGTTAGGAAGCTTAAGCACCTAGGTGCAGGAAGAGGGAAGATTAACTATTCTGCCTAGCAACAACACTTTGAAGGCATCTAAAAAAAAAAAAAAAAATTCTTAAAGGACTAATGACATTTATTTTAAAACTACTGATGTAATGTTATATTTATGGGTGGAACTCCACTTTAACTGCATGTTAATGTGCACTTTTATTTTACCTAAAACAATTAAAAATAAGAAATAACTTTTCCATTCTATGTTATCTTTTAGGGTCCTGCAGGCCGACCAGGATTGGACGGGGAGCCAGGACCTCAGGGAGAAAGAGTAAGAGCGTAAAGCGGTCCTTTGATGCTTTAAATATAGACATATGCACAATAAGTGCAGCTATAATGCTGCACACATGTGTAACTTGCAAACAGAAAACCTCAACTTAAAAAGCTGTGGCAAGATACCTCTAGTTTGCGAGTTAGAGCCTTTTTTAATTGTACACAAATTTATTAATTTTTTTTTTGATTGTAAGGACTTGCCCCCTTCACATTACCCCCCCCACAGCATTTCTCCCTTTTACATCTACCCCTCTATAGCACTTAGCTCCCTTCACATCAACCTCCTCCCACACCACTACTCCGCTTTTGCTCCACACCCCCCCCCAAATAATGTGCTTTTGTGCTCTGCCCCTTCGCATCTGCCCCCCACCTTCAAATGCCCCCCCCCATGCACACACAGCTCCCTTCACAGCCCCCCCCACCCCACCTTCACAGCCATGTCCTCTTGCCATTGCTCTCCTACCTTACACAGATCGAAGAGCTGGAGGCACAGCCACACTGATTAGAGGATGGGAGCAGGAGCTGCTGAGATTAACTTTTCATATTAACTAGCTGGTGACCCAGCAACCAATTACCTGCTAGTTAATCTGGAAAGTTAACTCATGCAAATGGCAGTGGCGGAAGCCAGAGTTAAAAAATTGGCTCCTAAATGGCACGACTGGTCGGGTGTCCGAATGGGACAGTGGCTCAGTTCAGATCCAGACCACAGTCCGCCATTTAGTGATGCCTGCTATAGAGGAAGGAGTTTCACCATCAATTCTGTTCAGTCAAGGAGCTACATAACTGCCGGTATTTAGTGCCTACAATCTGTGAGTCAAATTGAACTCTTTGTGAGTCCAACATTGAGGCTACTGGCAACAAATACCAGCTCTCATTTATATTGCTTTAAATTAAAATCTGATAACATTGTGCTAATATTATAGGTTGAAACAGTAATAATTCCCACATAGTATCAGCTAAGGCAGGGTTCACATTTATGGGAAATGGATGCAGGTTCCCCCGTATCCAATTTGCATTACATGCGAGTGTGACCAGCTCTCAATAGAGCCAGTTCACACAGGTCCGAGGCGGGCCGCATTCCTAAAGGGTCCTATGCATGTTTGGGTTCGGTTCAAGTGCGAATTCAGGCAAAAATTTGTACCTGATTGGCAACGGAACCAGTGAACAGCAGCTGCGCATAAGTGAAACTGGCCTAAAACAAACAAGGAAATGTGCAACATTATTTCGAAGGCTAATACCAATTTTGGAAACATTTTAGAAATTGGACATCACACTGCAGCTGAATAATTAATTGTGTCTCACTAAAATACATTGGGGTTGGATAATTATCTCTGCTGTTAGGTATAAAATTAACTACTATGCTAATGCCCGTGTGGGAGATTAGCTTGTGAGGGATCACCTTTTCTGAGTAAGGGTTGGCAAACAAGCACTTTCTTAAAATCTGGCAGATGCAGGTTTATTTACAGGAGGTTTGCAAATAAAAAATTAACAAAACAGTAAGTGCCGGTTCACACTACCACGACTTGGGATCCAACTTGTGTCGCCCCAAGATGCACAACATGAGAAATTCAATTGAAGTGAATGAGAGCGTCTTAATGTACACTACTGAAGTCACTCCGACTTCAGAAAAGGTTCCTGTACTACTTCAAGGCGACTTCTAGGCAACTTATACCCATAGATTTCAATGGAAGTTGCCTCCAAGTCGGATCTCTGTCTTAACTGAAGAAACTTTACAGGAAGAGAAAATAGTTTACTCAGGCAAACCCCTCCCTCCCACAGATCTGATTATCCCATGCATCCTGAACTTGTCTCTCCCTCACTGCGACCCTGGGGAAGAAGAGTCGCAATACTCCAATAAGCCTTAAATACTAGCAGGGTATGGAGTGGGCATATGGAAGAAGCTAGAGGCCTAGCCACTGGCGGGCAAACTGCGCATTGGCCATATAGCCTAGCTACTAGCGGTTGGCCCTGTCGCCCTCCAAGTCTGGCTTGTTCACCTTACCTCCGCCTGGAGATGATCATGGCTTTATTTGTGGCTTTGTCTTCCCTCCTGATTGCTACCTGTGGGAAAATCTCTATGGGACCTCTGTTAAGCAAAAGCAGCAGTCGAGAGAGGTGGTACAGACCAGCAGCTAAAGTCCCTGGTCGAAAGGGTCGTTAAGGAGTCTCTGAGGGAGATTGAGACCAGCCAGACCCACAAACCTCCTACAGAGCCTCTACACTCAGCAGTGAGGGAGAGACAAGTTCAGGATGCATGGGAATCCTCTCTGCCAAGTCACCCATCTGCCGCTCCCTTGGATAGTGACTCAGAGGGGGAAGATCCCTACGTGGGATTTGATTTTGCCTTGCTGTCTCCCTTGATTAGAGCCATCAGAGAAGCTTTAAATTGGGAAGAGGCAGCAGTTGCCCCTTCCAAACAGTAAGTATTTCAAGCAATTGAAGAAGGAACGTGTCAACTTCCCATTTCTTACTGAGCTGGGTGAGCTCATCACGGACACGTGGGGCAAGGTGGAGAAAAAGAACTCCATGCTGTCAAAGGTACTGAGGCTTTATCCATTCAAAGAGTAAGAGGAATAGGTCAAGCTTTTGAATCGGCTCCTCTGGTGGATGCAGCCATGATGAGGCTGGTAAAACATGTGACCCTTCTCCTGGAAGACACAGTCTCTTTTTATCTTTTTAAAGATTTCTTGGATAGGCGGATCAACTCTGACCTCAAATGGGTCTACCGTACAGCAGATATGGCCTGCAAGCCAGCCTTAGCTTTGAACGGATAATGTGGACGAGATGCTAAGGAACATCTCAGAAGAACTGGTCAGGAGTTCGCCCATCCAGGAGCTGAGATTGGCATCTGCCTTTCTGGGGGAGGCTTCCATTGATATCATCTAGGTTATGCTTTCAGCCATCACCGCCAAGCGCGCCCTGTGCTCCGCCCTTGGCTAGCCAACCTAGCATCTAAACAAGTGTGGTGCTGAATTCCTTTTAAAGGGTCCTCCCTTCTTGGCAACAAATTGGATAATGCCATAACCTGGGCCAGGGTTTCTCCCTCAGGGCCGACGTTTGCAAGGCCAGAGAAGAACATTTCCAAGGCAACAGAACCAGGAACATGCCATGGAGGCACGTAGTTGCAGGCCGGGCACGTGAATTCTCCAGATCTTGGAAGTCAATGCAGTCGTCCCTCAAGAAACCTGCCAAGAGCAGTTCGATGGGAGACAGGGAACTGACCAAGTCTTTTTAAGATTGGGCCCGTTTAGACAGGCCAAGTGGAGTCTCGCCTTCTCCGCTTTTCGGCACGTCTGGGCAGCCTCAATCCAAGACTTCTGGACCATTAAAACGGTCTCTTTAGGCCATGCCTGGACCTTCAGTAGCACTCCCAGGCTCAGGTGTGTTCCAACGTCTCTTCTAGCCTCAGAGGAAAATAGGTAGATCCTAGTAGACTACATAGAATCTTTGTTGTTACAAGGTGCTGCTATTCCTGTCCCAGACAACCAGTGAGGCATGGGGATTTACTCTTTTTATGGTACAAAAGAAGAACTGTGCATAGAGTCCCGTCATAGATCTGACCCACCAGAACCTTTTTTATCAGAAAAGAAAGGTTCAAAATGGAGAAACGCTGTCCATAATCCAGCAGTCGGTCCAACCAGGAGACTGGCTGGTTTCTATAGATCTCAAGGACGCTTATTTCCACGTTCCAGTGGCAGCGGATTTCCAATAGTTTCTCAGGTTTTCCATAGGCCACCTTCATTTACACTTCACCTGTATTCCGTTCGGGTATTACTCCGATTGGACAACACAACGGCAGTGGCCTACATAAGGAAACAAGGGGGTACATGAAGCCTGTCCCTGCTACAGTAGGTGGAACCAATTATGACCTGGACACAGAAAAACCTGGTCAATATAACGGCAACATATGTACACGGGATTCAGAATATCCAGATGGACTTCCTCTCTCGAGTCCTTTTAGACAACAACAAGTGGTCTCTCAACGAGGAAGTGTTCAGATGGATCCTAACCTTGTATCTCCCAAGAAGTCGACCTCTTCACCTCCCCAATGCGCAACAAAAATCTGGTGATTGTACTATTCAAGGTTTCGGGACCCTCAGGCCTATAGTACAATCACCAGTAGGTTCCACCTACTGTAGCAGGCTTCATGTACCCCCTTGTTTCCTTATGTAAGCCACTGCCGTTGTGTTGTCCAATTGGAGTAATACCCGAACGGAAGATGGGTGAAGTGTAAATGAAGGTGGCCTATAGCATAGATGCCCTGACGGAGCGATTGTTTCGTCCGCAAAACCTATGCTTTTCCTCCGACCCCCATTATCCTCCAGTTCCTGCTTAGACTCAGGAGGGAAGATGATAGCCATAATCCCTTACTGGCCCAACAGGCCTCCGTTTCCCCTCCTAACGCTTCTCAGTTTTTGGGAACCGGTTGCCCTGCCGCTCAGACCAGACCTGCTGTCGTAGGGCACGACACTACACCACTGCCACCCCTGCCCAAGCTAATCTGTGCCTAAAGGCATGGTTGTTCAAAGGAGAAGGCTGGAGGCACTAGGGTGCCCAAAAGAGGTTATTCCCACACTCCTGAGTGCAAGGAGAAAAAGCACCAACCCAGTGTACGAACGTATATGGGGTAAATTCACAAGCCACATGTCTTCCAGAGCCAACTCTTTAGTACCCCGGCAGTTCAGGACATCTTAAGCTTCCTGCAGTCGGGCCTGGATGTGGCCTTATCTGTCAGTTCCCTCCATGTACAGGTGTCAGCGATCTCAGCTTTCACTGGGGTGTCGTGGGCCAGGCACAACCTTGTTCATTAATTTTTCAAGGGAGAAGTTAGGTTCAGGCCACCAAGGAAACCTAGGTTCCCCAAGTGGGATCTCCCACTAGACCTTAAATTTTTCTCACAGCTCGACAAACTACTCTCAATTTCAAACTGCCTTTTTGATAGCCATCACTTCAGCAAAAAAAATATCCAAAATTCAGGCTTTAGGGTCAAAAGAGCCCTTTTCTAACCTTCTTCCTGGACAGAGTGATTTTTTTTTTTAATTCTTTATTTTGTTATAATTTAAAGTATACACAATTCCTTAAAACCAAACAACATTTCTCACCTCCATAAGAATATGTCAACCATATTCTCTTATTTCTGTAACTATAACCTTTCCCTCCCGCCTCCCCTACCACCCCCCTACCCTATCTTATTCCTCCTCAATATGTACTTCTAATTTCACTGTATTTCTTTGTCAGTTTAAACTCTTTCCAATCTTCCCATCTCTTGGAAAATCCTTCTCTTCATAACTGTGTCTAAGATATTCCATATTTCGAGTCTCTTCTATCTTATCAAACCACTCCCCTATCTTTGGGCTATCTACTTCCCTCCAGTTCTTCGGCATCAAGCTTTTTGCAGCATTTTCTGGTATGTCAATTTTAGTGATCTCCTTTTATGTACCTTAGTATTTCCTTCCAGTATGTTCTAATTGTGGGGCATCCCCACCAAATATGACCCATGGTTCCTATTTGTTTACACCCCGCCAACATTCTGTTGTCTGTCCTATTTGGTACTTCCCCAGAAAAGGAAAATTACGGTAAGTATTTGATAGGGAATTTTCAGTTTTCTCTTCTTTTCTCTTATATCCCTTTTAGTTTTTCTATTCCAGGTCCCAGCTTAAAATAATATTCTGCTGAAATTTGATTGAATTGGTTGATATTGCTTTGAACAAAACGCATGATTACATGTCTGTCTTGCAGGGCTTTACTGGAAAACAAGGGCCTGAAGGACAGCAGGGGCCTGTGGGCATGTATGTAAGTATGTTACATGCATCTATTAAAATTACACATTTGGTGGAATAGAGTAGCTTAATAACAGTATTAGCAGGCAGATTTTTGTAATTAGTGGCTTGCTGAAAGCACTTTTTACAACAATGACCCTGTGATGTTCCAGTTTCTGGTCATTCAAAAAGTATTAAACCCCAAACCAAAAAAATGTATATATTGCAGTTTACGAATCATCAGATTTGGTGTCTACATTTGTTTTCTTTATTTAGGCTTTTTTCATACACCTCCTGTATTGGAGTGCCTACACTCTGGATGAAGGAGCACCTTTGGACAGCAGAAGCCAAACTCCAGATAACACTTTATAAGGCGTTATAGCAAACAGTTTTTAACTTGTGGGATAAAGATTTTACATAAATAAATAAAACCTGTTTATTGTAAGCACCCCTGTCAGTAGTAAATGGTTTGTTTCACTCCTGTAACAGCTACATCTGAAGGGCAGCTTATTCTGTTGAAAAATAGACTTACTGGCAAGATCACCAGGTGAAAATAAAAGAATGAAAGCCTAAAAAAGAATCAGTAAGCTGCAATAGAATCAATGTTTGCTTTTGGGTTTAATGCCGCTTTCAGTCTGCATGATGGCTTTCTCAGCCATCAGAGGCTACCGCAGAGTGACAAGTTCTTGTTACACATATTTGTTCATGCTTTAAAGCTCAATTCCATCCAAAATTATTTATTTTTTTGTGTTGGAGAGTAGGGTAAGGTAAAGTCTTTATCAGTGCTGTATATTTTCTATTGGAAGAAGTCTCTTTAGTGAGATAGCAAATAAAATCAAAAATAAAAATGATAAAAAAACAAACAGTATAAATAGAAACTCTGTGTTGTTAGTTTACCCTACAAAAAAAACTTTTATAAGAAACAAATTTCAGCTGCTACAATTAATCCTCAAGTTCAAATTATACAAACTATACTGTACATATCATAGTTCTCAAAAATACTACCTCAAAGGTGCAAATATTATATATATATATTTTTTGTAAATATTATATATACATTATATACAGAGGGTAAATTTAAGTATTGAAAATGTCACAATTTTTTTAGGTAAATATATTTCAAAAGGTGCTATTGACATGAAATGTTCACCATATGTTGGTAGCAACCCATGCAATCCATACATACAAAGAAACCAAAACAAATAAGTTCAGAAATTAAGTTATGTGTAATAAAATGGAATGAGACAGGGAAAAAGTACACATGAAGAAAGGGAGGCGCAAAAAGACATGGAAAGCCAAGACACCAGCTGAAATCTATCAGTAGTTAAAAAGCAATTCTGCCCCTTGTAAGTACAAATTAATATCAGTTGGTTCGGTCTTAAATGATGGCCTTTAAAAAGGTGTCTCATTACCAAGGTGTCACACAAGAAACATCTCATGATGGGTAAAAGCAAAGAGCTCTCAAGACCTTCCAACTTTATTGTTGCAAAACATACTGATGGCATTGGTTACAGAAGGATTTCTAAACTTCTGAATGTTCCAGTGAGCACTGTTTGGGCCATAATCCAAAAGTGGAAAGAACATAATTTCACCATAAACCAGCCACGACCAGATGCTCCTCGCAAGGAGTGAAAATAATTATCAGAAGAGTTGTCCAAGAACCAAGGACCACTTGTGGAGCACTTCAGAAAGACCTGGAATTAGCAGGTACAACTGTTTCAAAGAAAACAATAAGTAATACACTGAACGACCATGGCCTATATGCACACCACGCAAGACTCCATTGCTGAAGAAAAAGTGTTGAAGCTCATTTCAAGTTTGCTGCACAAGATTTAGACAAGTCTGTGAAATGCTAGGAGAATATAGTCTGGTCAAATGAGACCAAAATTTTACATTTGGAGGTCAAATATCATACCAACAGTGAAGTTTGGAGGTGAGAATATCATGGCGTGGGGCTGTTTCTCAGCATACGGTACTGGTAAACTTACTATTATTAATGGAAGAATAAATGGAAAAATGTACCAAGACATTCTTGATAAAAATCTGCTGCCATCTACCAAGATGATGAAGATGAAATGAGGGTGGACAATGATCCCAAACACAAATCCAAGGAAACTCTCAATTGCTTTCAAAGAAAGAAAATAAATCTGCTAGAATAACCCAGTCAATCACCTGACTTTAATCCAATAGAAATTCTACAGAAAGAACTAAAGATCAGAGCTCATAGAGGCCCATGGAACCTTCATGATTTAAAGACTGTGTGGAAGAATGGGCCAAAGTCACATCTGAGCAGTGCATGCAACTAGGTTCTTCATACAGTAGGCATCTTGAAGGTGTCATTACCAACAAAGGATTTTGTATGAAAAAAATTCTATGAATTTCAGTTAGCGTGTTCAATAGTTCTGTGTCATTCCATATTTTTTTTTTTACACATAACTTTAATTCTGAACTTATTTGTTTTGGTTCCTTTGTATGTATAGATTGCAAGGGTTGTTACCGACATGTGGTGAAAATTGCATGTCAATGGCACCTTTAAAAATATATTTGCCTAAAAAAAGGGTGACATGTTCAATACTTATTTTACCCGCTGTATACAGTATGTATGTATGTGTGTATATATGTATATGTGTGTGTATATATATATATATATATGTGTATATGGAAAAAAATTATTTGATCCCCTGCAGATTTTTTAAGTTTGCCAACTTACAAAGAAATTAAGGGTCTATAATATGTAACATAGGTGTATTTTAAATGATAGAGTCAGAATATTAACCAAAAATACAGAAAAAACCCCACAAAACAACTGTTATAAATTAAGTTGCAGCTCAGTGAGTAAAATAAGTATTTGATCACCAAGCAAAACATGAGTTAGTAGTTGGTGGAGAAACCCTTGTGGGCACAGGGGTATGATGTTTCTTGTAGGTGGTAACCAGGTTTGCACACATCTCAGAAGGGATTTTGGTCCACTGTTCTTTACAGATCTTCTCTAAATCCTTCAGGTTTCTTGGCTGTCTCTTGGCATCTTAAAGTTTCAGCTCCCTCCCAGGGGCGGACTGACAACTCATGGGGCCCCCGGGCAATAGAAGATTATGGGGCCCCTGGGCTTACAGATGGCCACCACGCCAGGAGGCAGTGCAGAGGGGGGGGGCAGCTAAAATCTCGAGGATTTTCACATCAAAAGCATGTCGGTTTCGGACATATCAGGGACAGATCTAAAAAAAACATAGATTTTTACATACTGTCCCTGGTTTTACTGAGCCTGGCAACCCTGATGGGGCCCCCTAGTGGCATGGGGCCCTTGGGCAGTGCCCGAGTGACTCAATGGTCAGTCCGCCCCTGCTCCCTCCATACATTTTCTAAAGGATTAAGATGTGGAGACTGACTAGACCACTCCAAGACCTTAACATGCTTCTTCTTGAGCCACTGCTTTGTTGCCTTGGCGGTATGTTTTGAGTAATTGTCTGCTGGAAGACCCATCAACGACCCATCTTCACTGTTCGGGCTGAGGGAAGAAGGTTCTCATCCAAGATCTTACAATACATGGACCCGTCCATTGGCCCCTCAATGTGGCAAAGTCGGCCTTTACCTTTTAGCAGAGAAATAGCCCCAAAGCATCATGTTTCCACCTCCTTGCTTGACTGTAGGGATGGTGTTCTTAGGGTCATATTCAGCATTTTTCTTCCTCCAAACACAGTGAGTAGAGTTAATGCCAAAGAGCTAAATGACCACAGCACTTTCTCCCAATCCTTCTCTGAATCATTTAGATGTTCATTGGCATGACTGTACATGTTCCTTCTTGAGGAGGGAAGCTCACCGTGTTTGGAGGAAGAAATATGCTGACTATGACCCTATGGACCTCAATCCACAAACGGTCACCATCAAATTTAACTTAACTTGAGCAGTTCTGCAAAGAACAGTGGGCAAATATTGCAAGTTAGTAGAGACATATCCCACAGAAAATTCACAATATAAAATCTGCGCTAATGTAGCCAGTAGCCAGGTATTGTTGCCTGCACTTCAGGGACAGTGCTGTTGATGATGAGCTGTGTCCCTCTAGTGTTGGCTTGGACTCCATGTTGTCATTTCCTAAAAGCAAAGCAGAGCATTGTGGGATGTGTAGTTCAGAATGCTGGGGTTTTAATTCTACCAGGACTGGCCTGAACTACAGCTACCAGACTACTGGGAGAGAAGAACAGACTGCTGGGAGAGGATATAAAGGGGATGGTCTAGGCCTAGAATGCTCTTTTGGGACCCCGGTCTGGAGCTTCCAGCAGGAACTCTGTGCATATGTGTTGCGGACAAGTCGCAGCAGCGTTCAGAGGGACTTCTGTGGACAGCATCACCTCCCTATCTTGCAGAGGTCTGGAGGCTGTTACTGCTCCTTTCACGCTTCCTGCACTTCAGATCTGGGTGGGCCGCAGTGCGACGGAGGTCGGAAGCTATTCCCTGAGCCAGGACCCAGAGGGAGATCCTGAAAAGCCATCACCATCGCTACCAGCAACTTCAGTTACTATGTCATTGAGAAAGCACATGCCCATTTAATCATATAGACACTATATACAGACACCATTGTCTTTGTCCACATCTCTGGTACTTGTAGTGCCAGCAGATGCAAGTTTATTTAATCCCATAAACACTGTATACAGACACCTGTGCTTTTGCTCACATCTCTGGTATCTGTATCTACAGGATAAAATACAATTAAACAAACCTACACTGTGATCACTTGTGCTTTGGTTATACAGGAAAAGTCTGCATCCTCTATTGGTTAACCACATACCAGCTAAATTTGCTCTGGAATTTAGCTGGTATGTGGTTAATCATCCAGGAATTTGTTCACCTACCATTCTTTGAGTGCTAGCTGCTGGATTCTATGGAGTTACCCATAACCCCTTTTATTCCTTCCCAATCTTCACAAGTGACTAGTGTTTCTTAACTTAAAGGGTCTGCTTTCAGCTATCTTGAACTCTGCTTAACCAGTTGCCGACCAGCCGCCATCGTTACCCCGACAGGTTGTCTCCTCTGCGCGAATCACTGTAGCACTTTAAGGGGTTTCTGCCGCATGACGTAGGAGCTAATGCACGTGCCTGGCGGCCGCAATATCTGCCGGGCACCCACAATCGCTCCTGAGAGAGATAGAAAGGAGATTTGTCAATGTAAACAGACAGATCTCTGTTCTGTCAGGGGAGAGGAGACAGATCTGCTGTTCATACTGGTTATGAACAGCAATCGGTCTCCTCTTCCAGGCACTCACGTCCCCCACAGTTAGAAACACTCCCTAAAACACACGTTTAACCCCTTGATCGCCACCTAGTGTTAACCCCTTCCCTGCCAATTACATTTATACAGTAATCAGTGGCTATTTGGCCACATGGTCCCAAAATAGTATCAAAAGTGTCCGATCTGTCTGCCGCAATGTTGCAGTCCCGCTAAAAATTTGCAGATTGCCATCATTGCTAGTAAAAATAAATAATATATGGTATATGTATGGGTCTCAGATTGCGTTTGCTAACGCTATTGGAGATGTTGAAATGCTTTTGTACTGTTGTATACATCTTTTAAATCTTTTCAATAAATATCATTGAATACTAAAAATAAATAATAATAAATTGTCATAAATCTATTCCCTTTTTTGTAGATGCTACACATTTTGCCCAAACCAATCAATATACGCTTATTAAGATTTTTTTTTTTTTTTGCCAAAAATATGTAGAAGAATACATATCGGCCTAAACTGATGAGAATATTTGTTTATTTTAAAAATAAAATTAAAAGTTTATTGCATCTTTTTTGACTATATAATTTAATATTTGTACCTTTTGAGTTACTTAGTACATTTGAGGTATTATTTTTAAGCACTACATAGTAGATAACGTTGATACATTTTTAGTACGGTGAGACTGTACTGACATTGTTTTTAATTCTCTCTGTCTTGTTTTGCCCTGTGACAATCACACACACTATTTCTTAAATGGGTGCTGCAATTACAGAAAGTGAGGGTCAGTGTTTGCATGGTGTCATTGACAGAATTCATAACATGACAGAATTTGTAACTCTTCCCCAACTTTTTCCAAAACTAAACAAACAAATTTACTGGAGTTAGGCTGTGTAAGCCATAATTTTTAGTTGTACTTTTGGTGTTTAGAAATAGTGTATCTCTGGTATAAAACTGCTTTTTTCAGTTTCATGCTAAATTGTTACTCTTGTTGTAGAAGCTGTGTGGAGTTTTGACTTTGGGATAAGAATATAAAACTTTTAATATCTCTTATTCCTAAGGGGTTGGCAGGTCCATCAGGTCAAAGAGGTCGAACCGGGCATCCTGGGGAGAAGGTACAGTATGGAAGATCTCCTCTTTTGATGCAGAATCAAAAATATATTTTCTCTGTGTTTTTATGTTCAGAACTAAAAAATATTGCATATTTCTACTTTCTATTTATCACTTATAGCCAGACGGTCACAAGCACCCATTAGGTTTAGTAGCTTTTCTGCAGGCCAAATAGAGAGATCACTTTGAGTCTATATGACAACATAAATAGCAGAATGGGTCACAAAAAAGAGATAACGCCTCACCCTCTCTCCTATTAAAAGACAGGACCATTTTTGCAAAAAAAAGGTTTTTTATTTATAATTGAACCAGTTATAAAAAACAGTTTAGAAACATATAGACTCAAAAAAACATGTACAATAAAATTAACCAAAAGCCATCACCTTTTGACTTTAGGGCTGTCAAGGGTTCTTAAGCTTCAAACGTGACCCTACCAGGTAAAATTCCAAGCATCAAAAATTAGTGCTTACTAGATGGTAATAAGGCGTTACATTTTTAATAGGCAGAAACCATGCATATTAAATAGGGGGAGCCACTCCGTTATTGAAATCTGCAGTTTGTCTGTCAGTCCAGGTGCAACTGTTAAAACTTGGTATAGACCAGTACTTGCCATAGTATTTGGTGTGCAAGACCGGTACTATACCAGTTAAAGCAATACCATTGAAGGGTCTGCATGTCTACAATGTTCACATATTTGTACTGCACAATGTTTGCCCACATGCTATATTTCAAAACATATACATCTAACTTTCTTTTTACTATAACAGGGAGAGATTGGACCACCCGGAATTCCAGGACCACCAGGCAAATCTGGTCCAAAGGTATATGAATACCCTGTGAATACAATACAAATCAGAAATAATAAAGTTAAATAGCAACATGTCATTAAAAGGTGATGGTCGTTAAAAAAGTGATATATTAGTTAAAGGTTGAGCCTGATAGGGAAAGCCAGACAATTATATATGTCTCAGATACTTCAAACGTGAGTGCTCATTGCAATAATCCATGGCTGTTCCTGTCCAGCATGTTCCAACAGAAGGTGGTGGCTAGACCAGGTTCTGTTGGACAGACTGATGTACACACTGACCAAACGTCAACCGACTTTCTGATGAAATTTCATTAAAATTTTTAAGTAAATAAAACCTTTTATTTCCTCTCATCCCTAAACCTTTCCTTTACTAGCATAAAAAAAATCGGCATTACCAGCAAAAGATGGTATATTCCTGTAGCTTACCATCCAGATGAGTTCATTTTAATTTTAAAGGCCCAGTCACACTAATGCATTGTGGTGACACACAGTACTGTGTGTTGTGCCACCATTCCTTTCCTTTTGAATGGCACCCAGTGCACCCAGGCTGAAAAGTACATCACACTTGCTTTGTAGTGTACCATATGAGTCATCTGTGTATTGTGGGGCCTGCATTAAAAAAATAGTGCATGTGTGAATTTCAGAGCATTGCAATACAATGGCAGCTGACTCAAAAGGAATAGGCTGCCTTAAGATGAGTCATGACAAGACGCAAACATTGCACATTACCACAATGCTCTTAATCTGCATTCACACCTAGGCGACAAGTAACGCCGCGTACGCGGCGTATTTTACCGCAATTTCGTTTACTTTTTTTTTTTTTTTCACAAAGAATTAAACATTGCTGTCTATGGTCGAACGCCAATGCCCCCTGAAAAAAAGGGTCCGGGACTTGTTTTCAGGCGGCAGGCGTACGGCGTTTCGGTGTTCGGCGTGAGAAGTGAACCATCTCATAGACAGCAATGGAAATTCGCCCCTCCAGCGTATCGAGCGTCGGGCGTTTTGTCGCCAAGGTGTGAATGGAGCCTAAGTTTGAATGTGCTCTTTTATTGGTATAGGTGTTTTACTCAACGACAATGTAACTATAGCCAATTTACAATGTATTATTATTATTATTATTATACAGGATTTATATAGCGCCAACAGTTTACGCAGCTTATTTGTCTTATTTGTAACTCTTTGTTTTAAATAATGTTTGTTTCTCATATAGGGGCCTCCAGGTCCTCCCGGGGAAAGGGGACCCAATGGGCCACAGGTATTAATATTCTTTATCTTTCAAAAAAGTCCAACCTGAGTTGATTATATCCTGGGCCATGTCATAATAGGTCTGTTTAAAAAAAATGTGCCCATTTGATCAGTTCATGAACTTTTCAAGATTGTATATATTAACAATTAACTGCTGAAATTTAGGGATAGTATTGGAGGGATGCTAGGAAGCAAATGCCCCAGGAGCCACAATTCTTAACAGTCTCCCTTTTGGCAGTTTTTCTATTTGGAATTGCTATATTTTTCCAAAATGTTCCATATCTTTATTAACATACTTTGAAGGCTGCAGTAGTATGTTTAGTTAAAGTGTTGCATTCTGAGATCAAGATCAAGTTTAACCACTTCCATACTGGGCACTTACGCCCCTTCCTGCCCAAGCCAATTTTCAGCTTTCAGCACTGTCGCACTTTGAATGACAATTGCGCGGTCGTGCTACACTGTACCCAAACAATTTTTTTATCATTTTGTTCCCACAAATAGAGCTTTCTTTTGGTGGTATTTGATCACCTCTGCGGTTTTTATTTTTTGCGCTATAAACAAAAGAAGAGTGACAATTTAAAAAAAAAACACTATTTTTTACTTTTTTATTTAATAAATATCACATTTTTTAAAAAAAAAAACGTTTTTTTTCCTCAGTTTAGGCCGATATGTATTCTTCTACATGTTTTTGGTAAAAAAAATCGCAATGATCATATATTGATTGGTTTGCGCAAAAGTTATAGCGTTTACAAAATAGCTGATAGATTTATGGCATTTTTATTTTATTAATTTTTTTACTAGTATTGGCGGCGATTTGCGATTTTTTTTACTGTCACCGTGACATTGCGGCGAACACATCGGACACTTTTGACACGTTTTTGGCGCCATTCACATTTATACAGCGATTAATGCGATAAATATGCACTAATTACTGTATAAATGTGACTGGCATTCAAGGGGTTAACACTAGGGGGTGAGGGAGGGGTTAATATGTATACCTAAATTGTGTTCTAACTGTGGGGAAAGGGGGGTGACTGGGGGAGGTGACCGATGCTGTGTCCCTATGTACAAGGGACACAGATCGGTCTCCTCTCTCCCCTGACAGGACGTGGAGCTCTGTGTTTACACACAGAGCTCCACGTCTTGTCCCTGTAGCCGCCGATCCCGAGTGCCTGGCGGACATCGCGACCGCCAGGCACGCGCATCGGCATCTCGGGGACGCGCCGGGCGCGCGCGCGCTGCCGCCGGCGCGCTCGCGCGCCCCCCAGTGGCCGCAAGAATACAGGATGTCAAATGACGTCCTGTTGAATTTTCAGAGTAACCGTGGAGCCGTCATTTGACGATGGCCCGGTACTCTAGTGGTTAACATGCAGATTGGCAGCACAGTGTAATGCATTTTTCAGTGCTGCACACAGTCAGGAACATTTTTAGAGATTATGCTTCCCTAGGCACATATGGTTAACACTTTATGCTGGCATCACTGCTTTATTTAGAATTACTGATATTTACTGTAAAAATTAAATATTTATTGATAAATACTGTGAAAATAAAATAGAGAATGGTCAATTGAGTCTGCAATACATTTTAAATCCAAAGTCACCATTGTTCCCTACATTCCACCATTTAAAAGATGGCAAACAAAGAGGGGTCTCTGTTATGGTTATGCGTACTGGGCTCACGACTAGCTGTGTGTGTAGCAGCCATTTTGTTCACATTCAGCCATTACATTTTATTTGTCATTGGCTTCTCTGTTTTAAAACTAGAGATCCAGCAGCTCTGATTCCTCCCCCCCCCCTCCTTCCTCCACTTTATACAATACACAAACTGTTAACTGATGGACCTTACCAATTCATTGATCAGACACACAGACCTTTCCATTACCCAATCCACAATTTATATCTAGAAACCCTAAAAAAAACTGTCACCCTTGCAAGCTGAGCATTCCAGAGAACTAACAGATACAGGTTGTAAATAGCTCAGTTGGAGTGGATGGACAATACACATCTCTGCAGCCTGGATAGCTGTTATAACTCTGAATCTTTAGCATGTATTATAACTCATGAAATAATAATAGCACAACCAGAATATAGACATATTTACCTCCCTCAGTTAAATTACAGTGTTTTGAGTCCAGACACTGCTGCCCTAGGAGCACCGGGAGCAGAACCATCCCAATTCAGGCGAACTGGGCATCTGAAACCTGTCTAGTTTATATATAAGCTAAATTCATACTGGACAATATTCTGCATGTTAACAGGCCATACCCAGTAGGAGATATGAATACCTATAAAAAACTGTATTTGGGACATACAGTGGGGATCGAAAGTTTGGGTACCCCAGGTAAAAATTTGTATTAATGTGCATAACGAAGCCAAGGAAAGATGGAACAATCTCCAAAAGGCATCAAATTACAGATTAGACATTCTTATAATTTGTCAAAAAAAGTTAGATTTTATTTTCATCATTTACACTTTCAAAATTACAGAAAACAAAAAAATGGCGTCTGCAAAAGTTTGGGCACTCTGCAGAGGTAATATCTTATACTGCCCCCTTTGGCAAGTATCACAGCTTGTAAATGCTTTTTGTAGCCAGCCAAGAGTCTTTCAATTCTTGTTTGAGTTATCTTTGCCCATTCTTCCTTACAAAAGTCTTCCAGTTCTTTGAGATTTCTGGGCTGTCTGTCACGTGCTGCTCTTTTAAAGTCTATCCATAGATTTTCAATTATGTTGAGGTCAGGAGATTGTGAAGGCCATGGCAAAACCTTTAGTTTACGCCTCTTGATGTAATTCCCCATGGATTTTGAGGTGTGTTTAGGATCATTATCCATTTGTAGAAGCCATCCTCTCTTTAACTTTAGCTTTTTTACAGATGGCATCAAGTTACCATCCAAAATTTGCTGAAATTTTATTGAATCCATTTTTCCTTCTACTCGTGAAATGTTCCCTGTGCCACTGGCTGCAATACAACCCCAAAGCATGATTGATCCACCCCCATGCTTAACAGTTGGACAGAGGTTCTTTTAATTAAATTATGTGCCCTTTCTTTTCCAAACGTACCTTTGCTCATTCCGGCCAAAAAGTTCTATTTTAACCTCATCGGTCCACAGAACTTGTTTCCAAAATGCATCAGGCTTTTCTATATGTTCATTTGCAAGGTTGATTTTTGTGGTGAGGACATAGAAGAGGTTTTCTTCTGATGACTCTTCCATGAAGACCATATTTGTACAAGTATCTCTTTATAGTGGAATAGTGTACCACAACTCCAGTGTCTGCCAGATCTTTCTGGAGGGATCGTGCAGTCAAACGTGGGTTTTGAATTGCTTTTCTCACAATCCTGCAAGCTGTTCTGTCTGATATTTTTCTTGGTCTTCCAGATCTTGCTTTAACTTCCACTGTTCCTGATGACTGCCATTTCTTAATTACATTCCGAACAGAGGATATTGACATCTAAAACGCTTTGCTATCTTCTTATAGCCTTCTCCAGCTTTGTGAGCGTCAACTATTTTCAGTTTCAGTTTTCTAGACAACTGCTTAGAAGAACCCATGGTGCTGATTTTTGGGGCAAGGTCAGATGAGTCTGGGCATTTAAAACCTTTGAGATTGACATCACCTGGTCTTCCCAGACGATGATTGAGAACAATCCATGACACTGGCAGGTCTCAGCTTTGCATGCTATAAATTCTGCAGGGTGCCCAAACTTTTGCAGACACCATTTTTTTGTTTTCTGTAATTTTGAAAGTGCAAATGATGGAAATAAAATCTAACTTTTTTTGACATATTATAAGAATTTCTAATCTGTAATTTGATGCCTTTTGGAGATTGTTCCATCTTTCCTTGGCTTCGTTATGAACATTAATACAATTTTTTACCTGGGGTGCCCAAACTTTCGATCCCCACTGTAGTCATAAACATTGAGACATCCCCATAAACCACTCCTTAGATGCTTAATTGGTCAGATGGCCTCTGTCAACACCCCTTTGATCCCAGAGAAAAGGGGAATTTCAGGACAGATTGACAGCTTTCATGTACCATCAACCAAGGAACATCTCTCAAGTTATGAGAGCCAATAACACCTTACTCATTGATTGAACTCTGCTAAAACCAAGGACTTTGCAAGCATTCTTCGTTTTTAACTCATTTTTATCTCTCTGTTGTTTTATTGTCTCTTTATTACTTTGTAACACCCTATGTCTGTAAATATTTTACTTGCCCCATTTTTACCTTTTTCATTATTAAACCCTATTTTGGAAAGTGTTAAAATGTCTCTAAGGCTTTCCATGCAAACTAAAAAGAATCCCTGTCTCTTGAAGAGTGCTACTGTATAGTATAAATCCTCTGAACATGCCTGTCTGTGGTGACAGTGTGTGTTACAGAAGTTTTTTTTTTTTTCAAAATCATAGTTGATATTGCTAATCTTGTGGAAGTTCTGAATCGTTGGTAAAAGGTGTGGCAGTTAAAGGGTTAATTGCTTAATTAAAGTAAATCAAGTGACAATCACTTTCAGGCTGCTGGCACCTAGATTGTGGGCCCGCAAGCTGTAAAATCTTTGTGCAGGGTGCAGCTAAAAGTAGTATTGTTTTGAATAATTAGTTCTCTGTTAACAAAATAAAAGGCTATATGCACTTTAGAAGAATCCATGTTAGGATTACTCCCTATCACTTTTAAGGACATGGAAATGTACAATGGGGGAATCTTTTTCCCTTTAATTTTTTTCTTTTCTCCTTTTGACTGTCCTACATAAGTACTTGTCATTTCTATGCAATGCTATTTCCTGTAACTGTGTATATGGCTAATAATAAAAACCTTTTTTAAAAAAAAAGTAGTATTGTTACAACAGTGACAGTGAGGTGTGAGATTGGCCTGTCCTTTGTCACGAGTTGTTAAGAAGGGCAGGGGTCTGACATCCACTCTCGTCACAGTCTCCTCTTGACACCTTGTGAATTCTTAACATCCCTAATATTTTGTTGCTCAATTTACCTACAAATATCCATACATTGCCTGGCAAAGCAAAAGTAAATTCATAAAAAGAAACTGGAAGATGCTTGATTGATGTCACTGGTAACTACACCTATTATTTCTGCATCTCCAGGGTCGTATGGGTGAGATGGGTGACAAAGGCTTGCCTGGATTACCAGTAAGTGGGTTGGCATTTCCTAGGGTCAGCTTGGCCCATATAAGAAAATAGGAAATGTATTTAACATGTTACCAATTGAATTTTATGGGTTATCATTCAAATAATAACATATATTTGTCTTCTTTAGGGCCCATCTGGTAATCCAGGAAGTGATGGGGAACTGGGAAAAACTGGGACCACAGGAGAAACAGGTCCACCAGGAGCCCAGGGAGAAACTGGTCCTTTAGGTTACCCAGTAAGTTTGATTTCTAGATAAAAAAAAAAAACGTACAGTGTTTGACAAAAAGAACTAGACTGCATAGTTCAGAAAAAAAACAAGGACACTATATTATAACACATGCTTATGGAGGAGTGACATGCACAACGAATCACCAACAAACTGCTCATTAAAACCTGTTTACCAAATTGGGATATCAATATTTTTTTTTGCATATTCACAATGAACTTGGGAGCCTAATGCCGCGTACACACGATCAGGCTTTTGCCCGACCAAAAGCTCATCGGAATTCCATCGGAGTAAAATAGAATATGTTCTATATTTAAACTCCGATGGAATTCATCGGAATTTCCGATTGAATTTCTCCAATGGGGCATACACACGGTCGGAATTTCCGATGGAAAAAGTCCGTTGGAAATTCCAATCGTGTGTACGCGGCATAAGCAACAAATTGGCTGGCCCCAGCACATGTGGGGTGAGGCATACCTTAAAGTATAAGAATACCATCAATACTGGATATTGTCAGTAATTGCCAACAATTTTTAGAGACAAGGGTAGGGATCAGAGCAGTAGATACAGAATGGGAGGGTAAGTTTGGATTTAAGTTTACATGGCAGGTTTGATTTAAGAGGAGATATATCTTTTAATTCTCTGTTATCAATTTTATTCTTATTTAGGGTCGAGAAGGGCCACCAGGACCAGAAGGATCTTCTGGAGAGGAAGGTGAGAAGGTAAGTCTGTTTAAGAAAAAACAAATCTTCTGGGTCGTATTTACCATCTTCTCCAGAATAACAGTTGTGTTGCCAATAGCAGGCTATTATGCTTCAAATTGTATTTTTTTAGCGTAGCTTTGTAAATAATGGACTGAACTAGTTATGATTTCATATACTTTGACAGTTTTTTGCTAGCATTGTAGCATCTTTCAATCTACGAAAAAATGTAATATAGTGCACAGTACCAGTCCTTAGATTTGATGGTTACATTTTTTTTTTCTGACTTCTTTTCCTTTTATTTGTCCTGGTGATGCTGCCAGTACCACACTTGTTTTGCTGTTTACTGCTTGACTGTAACTATGGAGACTACATATATGCCTAAAAATATAAAAATCTCTTCTCCTATAGCCATTAGTTATTTTAAAATTCTAAACATCTATTTCTTTGGTCCACCAAGTCCCAGTATTTTGGCTTTCACAAAAGATCATTGTGCAGTGCAAACCTTCAGTGCAATTATTACAAACACAAGAACAGCAAGAAAATAATGTATTATGCAACCCCATGTATAGCAATTGGTTAACGTGCAAAACTATCCTATTAGTTCATTACAAAAAATACAAAACTAAGAATATAATACAAAACTAAAAATAATAGGAAGAAAATAATAACTGAGATAAATAATTAAAGAATGCAACACATTACAACATTGGGAATGCAAAGTATTTACATATTTTATTTTGTCATTTTTGTGATTGACTAATAAATGTGATGTTTTTTGCCATTTAATTGATTGCCAATTATATATACAGGAGTGCATTAAATGTTGTTTCCTTGCTGCTTTTGTGTTTAGACAACTAATAAGTCTGCCTTTGTTCATCGAAAAAAAAATTCTTCAGTGCAGTTCACAGGAATTGACAAGGACACTGCACTTCTGGCAAGATTAACAGATATTTTCTGTACTTGCTGAAAATGTTCTTAGCCTGAAAAAATAAAACAAATGCAGCCGCCACCTCTAAAGACTGATAAGCTGTTACTGTATAGATTATTATTTTTTCTTGGGTTTAGTTTTGTTTTAGCAGCCTTACAGATTACAAGGGATCTTTGCATTGAAAAAGTATGGATAAGCATGTGTTCCGCTGGATCCTTTTACTATGCATGAAATGGATGTATGTTAAGATTTCAGCTTACTCACAACAAAATAGAGCCTCATTTAACATGTAAGATTCTAACACCTTTGCAGGGTGCCATTGGGCCAATTGGAGATCAAGGAGTCAGTGGACTGGATGGGGAACAGGTAATTTCTGTAATTTGTAGGTTGTGATTCTTGTGTAAATATCATAGAGATTGTCTTTGCTGCTTTGCTGCAATCAGGGAACTATGGCCACGCTGAAAAAGTAAATTTATCTTTGTCTATTATTTTCAGGGTGAACCAGGCTCAGTTGGCACTGAGGGTCTCATTGGGAAGAAAGGAGAGCAGGTGCGTATACAGAAGCCATAGAAATTTTATTTGGCTTATTTCTTATATGCATTCCTTATATTAAAAACACTTCTCCAAAGTTATGCTGAAGAACTCTTATAAACAGTTGGTGCTCATATTTAGTATTATTATTATAATGTAATAAGTGTTAATGTTACAGTATTTTTATGCCTCTAAAACCTCCAAAATATTTATGGTTAGTAAAATGGCAGTCTGATAAAATCACTAAATATATACTGTAACTCAGTTACCTATACTGGTATACATGAAGTAGGAGAGCTGATAATATACAGTTCACTGTCTTTAAACATTGTCTTACTCAAACCCTACCACTACATTATACTGATAGAAAGCACAGGATGCACAAACTGAGCAGGGAAAACTCCTATTACGTACAGAAAAATGTTTTTGGTTTCAAACTTCAGAAATACAAAGGGAAAAAAAGAATTTGATATGGTCCAGGCAAAAGACTTTTGCTATTGATTGTCTTTTTCAGGGAGATGTTGGTGTTTCTGGAAACCTTGGTCCCCCTGGGCCTTTTGGTGATCCTGGGGAATTAGGATTACAAGGATTGCCAGGCCCTCCAGGAGAGCCAGGGAAAGAGGTATACTTTTCTCATAGGGTAACAAGCGAAGAGGAAAAGTTATCTGAATGCTTTTTCTAACATATTTTCTTTTGTTTAGGGCGACACTGGGGACATTGGAGATATTGGAGACCCTGGACCTTTAGGAAGAAAGGTTTGACCTAAAGTTTTGTCTAAGGTGGCTTCAAACTTGTACACTTTTGCCTATAACATTCTCTCACTTACTTAACATTAGGGAGAAATTGGACCACCAGGAAGTACTGGAAATCCTGGGCCCAGTGGCATTCTAGGAGAGCATGGAATAAGAGGCCCGAAAGGAGAGAGAGGTTATGTAGGGCTCCTGGTGAGTAGGCAGAAACATCACTTTGGCCATCAACCCAAAATCTCTGCTGCAGCTTTTTTCTTTTGATATTTAAATAGTGTGGACCAATTCTATATAGTTCCTTGCAATGTGCATAAAAGTTTACAGCTTACTGTGTAATGTCTCTATCACAGTTACACAGGAGAACACATTCTATGACCAGTTTGGATGAAAGCCATTTAACATTACAGTTTGTTAGTAGTTGTACCAAGGAAATACCCCCCCATCAGGGGTAGAACATATGGCATGCAGACACAGATTTGGTGGGAAATAAACCCAGAGTTCCAACTTTTCAAGGTCACTGTGTTTTTCACTATGTCTGTCTTTGGTTTCTTTATGTATTTTATGGAATGGATAGACTGGATGGCATTAGTTCACTGATTTTAATTGTTGCCTGCAGTTGCTTTTTGACTTTAACCTTGCTGTCCCTCAGGGTCCACCAGGACTAATGGGAATTCTCGGACCTATTGGGCCACCAGGAGACATGGTATGTGAACTAGACATGTGCATTCATTTTTGTCCAAATGCATTTTCGTCCGAATTTCAGGGATTTTCGCGTTCATTTTAACAAACGATAATGAACGCACAGAATCCGAAATCCAAAAGATCCAACATAAAAAATGCTTTATTTTAGTTTCGTTGCGACAACAGTTCGATATAGATAGAAGGTTCGACATGATGGTGACAATAGCAATCTGTGTCTATCTAATCTGTGGTCGGATGTACCTAACCTAACTCTATTAGTCCAAGATTATTCAACACAGAGAGAAAAGATTTGGCATTATAGAGACATGAAGATTCGATAAAGCAGCTAAAAACATACAATTGCCATGAGCGGACATTTATGGCCAAATGCTCCGCCCATAGTCTATAGAAGAATTCTAATGTTGGTTGACTTGTAATAATAATTAATAAATATAATTATTACTAGTCATACAACATTAGAATTCTACTATAGCTGCTTCGTTGAATCTTCTTAGAACATTTGACAGACACCATAAGCCTTCAATTGAAAGATTCGACCTTAATAGCTTCCTTTACCTTCGTGCAGTCCTCCTTCACTTACCTCATCCTTCGATTTTCCTTTTAAATGTCCTTATTTCTTCTGAGAAATCCTCACTTTCTGTTCTTCTGTCTGTAACTACACAAACTGGGCCGGATTCAGATAGAGATACGACGGCGTATCTCCTGATACGCCGTCGTATCTCTGAGTTCCGATGGTCGGATCTATGCGACTGATTCATAGAATCAGTTACGCATAGATCTCCCTAAGATCCGCCAGGTGTAAGTGACTTGCACCGTCAGATCTTAGGCTGAAATCTCCCGCTGGCCGCTAGGTGGCGTTTCGTGTTTTACTCTCGACGAATATGCAAATGAGGAGATCCACCAATTCAGAAACGAACGCCCGCCCGTCGCTTTTTTTTTACATCGTTTGCGTTCGGCTTTTTCCGGCGTATAGTTACCCCTGCTATGTGAGGGGTATCCTATGTTAAGTATGGCCGTCGTTCCCACGCCGAGTTTTGAATTTTTACGTCGTTTGCGTAAGTCGTTCGCGAATACGGATGGACGTAATTTACGTTCACGCCAAAACCAAGGACGTATTAGCGACGTCATTTGGAGCATGCACACTGGGATTAATCGCGGTCGGCGCATGCGCCGTTCGATCGGCGCGGGGACGCGCCTGATTTAAATAGTACACTCCCCCTAGCCACAGAATTTGAATTCCGCCGGGGGATTTACGATACGCCGCCGCAAGTTTTGAGGTAAGTGCTTTCTGAATTAGGTACTTGCCTCAGAAACTTGCGCCGGCGGATCGTAAATCAGATGGGTTACGCGGATCTAAAGATCCGCTAACCTATCTGAATCCGGCCCAGTAATGTGAGGCTTTCTCCCTGGTGTGGAGAAAGCCTCTTGAGGGGGGAGGGGGCAAGCAGGATAGTCAGGACGCCCACTAACACACAGCTCCTTTCTCTATCTGCAAAGTAGAGAGCGTCCTGACCCTCCTGCTCGTCCCCTCTCAAGAGGCTTTCTCCACACCAGGGAGAAAGCCTTGCATTACTGTGTGTAGTTACAGACAGAAGAACAGGAAGTGAGGATTTCTCAGAAGAAATAAGGACATTTAGAAGCAAAATCGAAGGACTGCACTAAGGTAAAGGAAGCTATTTAGGGGAAAAAATTGTACCTTTACAACCCCTTTAATTCGGATTTTCGGACGAATGCATTTTTTAACGAAACAAAATAAATCAAAATGAATTTTGGGAGTAACTAAATAAATGTATTTTTCGGACAAAACTGAAATTCCGAAACAAAATATTTCAGTGTGCACATGTCTAATGTGAACAAACTGACACCTGAAAATTGATAGGAGAGCGGATATATTGGAGACTTTCCCATGGTGAAATGAGCTTCTATATATTTTTTTTTTTTCAGGCAGCAGTAGGGGATCCAGGTCCTTCTGGTCAAGATGGGCGTCCAGGAATGAAGGTAATTTTCATGCAGAAATGTTCACGATACATAAATATATTACTTGTTTAAGAAATGAAGGCAATTCAGTTTTTTTTTATTATTAATGTTTGCAGGGTGATGTAGGCACCAGTGGTGTGACGGGATATCCCGGTCCCAAAGGAGGCTTGGTACGTGCAGACTGTGATTGTAAAGAGCCCATATCTGAGGTTTTTATGTTTTATTGATTGTTATTATTTCTTTCTGTTTTCAGGGTCCTCCTGGTGTGAGAGGAGAAAAGGGTGAGCAAGGCCATCATGGAGCCCCGGTGAGTGAGAAGACAAGATCAAATGGACGTGCAGCATTAGGGCTATTAAGGGCTATTAAGGGCTATTAAGGTCCTGTAATATGTTTTACCATTTTATAGGGTCCACCAGGTCAAACTGGGAGTAAAGGTTCTCAAGGTCCTCTGGGGCTCCCTGGCCCAGAAGGACAAAAGGGGGAAACAGGAAGTGAAGGCCTAAATGGAATCCAGGTACCAAAAAATTGTTCTAATATAAAAAAAATGATTGCCGATTTTTAGCTTTTGCCATTTTGTCTATATCAGTGGTGTGAATCTGAATTTAATTGCTGGCCGAATTAGCATTATGGTTGCCTTCAAAGGGCCGGTTGTATCTGTAAGACTATATAAATGTGTCTACTCTTTATCATATTAAATATTTACCTCTGCATTTGATTATTACTGGTTTTAGTATTTTAGTATTTAGTACTGTTTTTAGTTACTGGGTTAGCTTGCGGGCACGCTCCCGTGATACAGTGATACAGTCGGCAGCGTATCACTCGGCCCTGCCCCCGGCGCACTGCGTCATTGATTCAAATCCAATGAATGAGCCGAGAAGAGCTGAAAAGCCCGGTCGAGAAGCCTGCACGTTCACGACGTGTGATTTTCGAGGGCTCAGGTAAGTAAACAGGGGGGAATCTGGGGGGCCGCTAATTGTCGGATGTTTTTTCACCTTAATGCATAGAATGCATTAAGGTGAAAAATCAAGAACCTTTACAACCCCGTTAAGCTGTGAACTGCAGATGCAAATCGGCACTGAGCCCACTCACACTCCTGTAGCAGATTATGCAAGTCTGAAAAGAAGGGTTGCACACCGCTGGTATTATCGACAAGAAACTTTATTGTAGACATCTCAGACAGAACAAGGTTCTGCCATGGTGTTCTGTCTGAGCAGTCTCCAATAAAGTTTCTTGTGGATGATACCAGCGGTGCGCGATCCTCCTTTCTCAACTGGAATAGATTTGTATTATTCTCATAATAATTATAAGCAGATGTCTAGAGCACCCCACTCCCATTACATCAGATGTCAAGAGCCCCCCACCATCAGAAGTCAAGAGTCCCCCACCCTCCCTTACATGACATTGCACCCCCCACTGACCTTGTGCTCCTGCTGAGAAGAAAATGGGGGCGGAGCTGGAAAGCAGAAAGGGCAGGGTCTGGAGGAGGACCTGTGGAGGGCTGGAGTCAGCTATCGGAGTCGGCTGAATGCTGAGACTAGGAAAGGGGGTGCTACGGCTGCACAGTGAGACACAGGATCTGTAGGTGGAGTTCTGTCCTCCTTTCTGCTGCCGACTGCTACGGAGGGAGCAGCGCAGAGATATGAGCATTTCTGCAGCTGCATAGAGAAGCCCAGAATCTGGCACAGGAGTTCTGTCCTCCTCTCTGGTGCTGACTGCTGAGACAAGGTGGAAGGGGAGGTTGTGCCGCAGCTGCAGGAGAGCTGTGAGGACCACATGAAATGACCTGGTGGGCTGGATTTGGCCTGCAGGCCTTGTGTTCGACACATGTGGTCTAGATAATATTTGTTTGTAGGTCCTCTGGGGAAGTCTTACTAAAAATACAATGCTGATTGGTTGGGGCTTTAATGGGTTGAATATTTTCTATAAATTCAATTAAGTCCTAACTGGCCTTTTAAGTTTTGTGATTGTTTGTAATTTAGCGTAACACAAGTTTATTTTATTGCATCTATTAAATTTAGGAAATCTATGGTGAAATTGGCAAGTGTCTAACTGCACAATAAATATTAACTTTTACTGTTAAATGTTTGACCTTATGTTATGTCAAAAGCAATAAATACAACTTTTCAAAAAAATAAATAAAAATGTTTGACCTTACATTTTTATCAAGCTCATAGTAAGTCGAAAATAAATAAAAACTCTTGGCATTATATACTCATTTAGATCTTTATTCTACTCACTGTATGCTCAACAAGGCATAGCTTGATTCCCTCACTTGATTATGCAATAGCTGGGGTTGTGCTGTTAAAGTACCCGCAACATTTATGGGAAGATCTCTTCAAATAAACCTCTAATGCCACACACAGACGATCGCACATTCCGACAACAAAACCGTGATTTTTTTTCCGACGGATGTTGGCTCAAACTTGTCTTGCATACACACGGTCACACAAATGTTGTCAGAAATTCCGAATGTCAAGAACGTGGTGACATACAAGACAAGAAAAATTAAGTTCAATAGGCAGTGCGGCCCTTCTGCTTGATTCCGAGCATGCGTGGAATTTTGTGCGTTGGAATTGTGTACACACGATCGGAATTTCCGACAACAAAATTTGTTGTCGGAAAATTTGAGAACCAGCTCTCAAATTTTTGTTGTCGGAAATTCCAACAGCAAATGTCCGATGGAGCCTACACACGGTCTGAATTTTCGACAACAAGCTCCTATCGAACATTTGTTGTCGGAAATTCTGATCGTGTGTACGTGGCATTAGAGTTATAATAAATTACAATGCAGTTCAGCCCATATAACCAAAATATCAAATGTTGGTGGTCAAGAATGTAAAGAACAGAATTTTTCAATGCTGGCAGTTGCAATATGGAGTGAAGATAATTATATAGCCAAAGATATCATAAAATATTCTTCTTTATTTTAAGGGACCCTCTGGGGTCACTGGTGAGACTGGAGCAGTGGGAATACCTGGAAGAGAAGTGAGGATTCAACAAACTTTTCTAGTACATGTAGAGATGCAGACTAACTAGACAGATTTCACTGATGCTTCTGTTTTCAAATACTAGGGGGAACCTGGTGAGAAGGGACAACCTGGAAAACAAGGGGTATCAGGACAAGTGGTAAGGAGCACAATATTATCATATATATATATATATATATATATATATATATATATATATATATATATATATATATATATATATATATATATATATATATATATACACACATAGTGGGGAAAATAATAATTTAATAATCCCCTACAGATTTTGTAAGTTTGCACGCTTATAAAGAAATTAAATGTCTAACATTTTTATCATAGGTGTATTTTAAATGATAGACAGAGTATCAGCCAAAAATACAGTAAAAACACATGATACAAATGTTATAAATTGAAACACATTTTCTATAGGATTAAGATCTGGAGACTGGCTAGGCCACTCCATGACCTTAATGTGCTTTTTCTTGAGCCACTCCTTTGTTGCCTTGGTGGTATGTTTTGGGTCATTATCATGCTGAAAGACCCATCCATGACCCAACTTCAGTATTCTGGCTGAGAGAAGAAGGTCCTCATCCAAGATTTTACAATACATGGCCCCTCATTGCGGCAAAGTCAGTCTGTACTTTTAGCAGAGAAACAGCCCCAAAGCATAATGTTTCCACCTCCTATAGAAAATGTATTAGTGAGCCTAAAATTCGAGTTCCCTCCTTAAGGATTTAGAGAAGATCTGTAAAGAAGAGTGGACCAAAATCCCTCCTGAGATGTGTGCAAACCTGATAACCAACTACAAGAAATGTCTTACCTCTGTGATTGCCAACAAGGGTTTCTCCACCAAGTACTAAGTCGTGTTTTTCTTGCGGATCAAATAGTTATTTTACTCACTGAACTGCAACTTAATTTATAGCATTTGTTTTATGTTTTTTTTTTCTGGGTTTTTGTTTGATATTCTGTCTCTATCATTTAAAATATACCTATAATAAAAATTATAGACCCCCTTATTTCTTTGTAAGTGGGCAAACGTAACAAATCTGCAGGGGATCAAATAATTATTTTCCCCACTGTATGTGTATATACATGTGTGTGTGTATATATATATATATATATATATATATATACTGCGGGTAAAATAAGTATTGAACACGCCAACATTTATTTAGATAAATATAAAGATGCTATTGCACATGTCGGTAACGACCCATGCAATTCATAAATACAAAGAAACCTAAACAAATAAGTTCTGAAATTAAAGCGGAGCTCCACCCTAAAGTGGAACTTCCGCTCATCAGAACCCTCCCCCCCTCCGGTGTCACATTTGACACCTTTCAGGGGGAGGGGGGTGCAGATATCTGTCAAAGACAGGTATTTGCACCCACTTCCGGGAGTCCTCACTGCTGGGATTCTGCGGGCAGTGCGTCACTTCCCGCCCCCGACCATTGTGTTCTGGGAAACACTCGGCTCCCAGAACACAGCAGGAGCCAGTGAGGATGGCGGTGGGGGCAGCAGAGTGACGAGCGATTGCTCTTCCACTGCTGCCGACGGCGCTGGACTCCAGGACAGGTAAGTGTCCTAGTATTAAAAGTCAGCAGCTGCAGTATTTGTAGCTGCTGGTTTTTAATATTTATTTTTTCGGCGGAGATCCGCTTTAATGCTGGCCATACACTATACGAAAATTCGGCCGACATTCGGTCGTTAAGAAAGATCTTTCGTTTTTCGGCCAGTTAATGGGCTCAAAATCGATAATCGTTGGGACGTTTTTGAGCCAAAAAAATGAAGGACAAGTTTGGAAATTTTCTGCCGAACGAACGATAAATCGGAAGGTTAATGTGTTTCCCGTCCGAACTTTCTGCACTAGGTATATGTAAAAAAAACGAACCATTTTTTTTTTATGTCCACTGAACGATTTATCGGTCATTACATGATGGCACTATCGTTTGCGCTCACGAACGAACTTTCGTTTTTCGAAAGTTCGTTTGGACGATTTTTCGTGGAGTGTATGGCCAGCATAAGTTATGTGTAATAAAATGGAATGTCACAGGTAAAAAGTATTGAACACACTAACTGAAATATATTTAATACTTTGTACAAAATCCATTGTTGGTAATGACAGCTTCAAGACGCCTCCTGTGTGAAGAATCTGGTCGCATGTATTGCTCGGGTATGATTTTGGCCCACGTTCCATACAAACAGTCTTCAAATCTTGAAGGTTCCATGGGCCTCTTCTATGAGCTCTGATCTTTAGTTCTTTCCATAGATTTTCTATTGGATTCAAGTCAGGTGATTGGCTGGGCCATTTTGGCAGCTTTTTCTTTCTTTGAAACCAGTTGAGAGGTTCCTTGGCTTTGTGTTTGGGATCATTGTCTTGCTGAAATGTCCACCCTCTTTTTCATCTTCATCATCCTGGTAGATGGCAGCAGATTTTTATCAAGAATGTCTTGGTACATTTTTCCATTCATCCTGCCTTCCATGATATACATTTTGCCAGTGCCGTATGCTGGAAAACAGCTGGTGTCTTGGCTTTCCATGCCTGTTTGCACCTCCATTTCTTCATGTGTTCAATACTTTTTCCCTGTGTCATGCCATTATATTACATATAACTTAATTTCAGAACTCATTTATTTTTATTTTTTTATGTATGGATTGTTTTCAACATGTGGTGAAAATTCCATGTCAATAGCACCTTTAGAAATATATTTACCTAGACAAATGTTATTTTACCCGCTGTGTGTGTGTGTATGTAATATATATATATATATATATATATATATATATATATATATATATATATATATATATATATATATATATATATATATATGAATGAAAAGAGAAACAACGTGTAAATGTCTGTATCTATTCCCCAGGGGCCTATGGGAAATCTAGGTATGGAAGGGAAACCAGGACAGAAAGGAGTAAAGGTAATTTATTTTATAATAATGTTCTTCATAAACGTGTTCTGTGAAAAAAACAAAAAACAACTAGTATTAACAGAATGCATAGTGGTTTTAAAGCTGAACTCCAGAAAAGTTAAAGAATACCTGTGCATGGCTTTAAATATATTTCCTTTACTTTTAAAGTCTGGGTTAGATAATGAAATGCTTAAAAATATTTTCATATGCATTTATACATACCCGTACCAGCACAGAAAGTGTTATATATAACATTTAACGGTTCTACATCTATATGTTAGCCACTATTTTAGGCTTAAGGTGGAAGTAAACCCTCACATATACCCAGTGAAGTAAACAGCCTCAGATGATACACAGGGATGAAACAAATCTCCCTACATACGTTTTACATACGTTTTACTCCTTTAGAAAGTTCAGATCATGTTAGGAGATTTTCTCTTCCTGTTCAACACTGGAGTGAAGCCTGGGAACACAGCCAAGAGAGCTGATTGGAGGAAAGGCACACACCCCTCTCCTCATAGGTAGAGACTTTCAGAGCTGTTCGTTGAATCGTTCAGCGCTGTGCTAATCTATTTATAGCATCCTCCCCAACACAAAACTCAGGCTGCTTTTATCTCCTGTGACAAATAACTTGTCAGGAGTTATCAGGCTGATAACAGAAGAACAGAGTAGGAGACAGCTATGGGACTTAGTGCTTTGAAGAGAGATAGGGAAACACTGAAGATATAAGTGCCTAGCACAAATTTCATGAATCAGGTTTAAAAAAAGGTTTATTTTATGCTGTGCTTTGCCTTTGCGGGGGAAAGCAACATGTTCACTTTTATAGCAGCTCCACCAGCAGTACATGCTCCGCTTCCTTCAATACTCACCTCAGCTGCTGGGAGCAAAGAGAAATATCAGATACTCATGTCTCTTCCTTCCATGTAACTGTGCTGGTTCTTGGCTGCACGGGTGCCCAGCACTGTCACATAGGGATGGGAAGAAAGTTCTCAGTCCCGTATATGCAATGAGTAGGAATAAATTGTAGCTAAGATGAATATAAGCAGCTGTAGAGACATTCACAAATGCATAGGCATAGCAGAGGTTCACAGGATGACTCATTGGTGTTACTGGACAAGAATTCAGCTTTATGTAGGAAACAGATACTCAAACAGCCCAAAGATTATACAACATTCTTTCTTTCCATCACAGGTGGAAGCGAAGAAATTTGATTGAAACCCTCCTGCAAACTTGTTGTGAGAGGAGGGTTCTAAAAAGAATACAGGATCTAAAATTGCTGACCTTTTTTAGGAAACCCTGATAGTCTAGCTGTCAGGCATCCCTTAGTTCAGCAGGGACCAGCAGATTTTCGATCCATCTATGGGTAGCCTAGTTGTACTGAAGTTGATCCATCGATCGACTTCAGTACTACTAGCCTATTGGCTAAAGCCACCAGCAGTGATCATTGTGTTATGTGGTAGAAGGACAGAATGTTGTATAATGTATGGGCCGCTTGAGTATCTTGAACAGGTATGTAGCTCAGTAAAGCCACATAGATGTATATAATTTATATAATTGTGCTTAGTCAGTGATTCAAAATTGTGTTTTATTTTGATTAGCTATGCAACCATATGAATCTGGAATGTTGTCATTTGTTCTTACAGGGTGAGAAAGGCAAAGATGGCCGACCCGGCTCTCCTGGCAGTACGGGCAGGAAGGTAACTTTGTAACGGGTACAGAGGAAAGCATAGATCTTGGGGTGGACAGTAACACATAGGGCCCTTATATCTGAATTTTTAAAGAATAAATCTACCTTTAACTGTGTTGTCTTTGACTCACTTTATATAGACACTTTATATAGACACTGGGCTAGATTCAGATAGGAGATACGACGGCGTATCTCCTGATACGCCGTCGTATCTCTGAGTGCGGGCAGTCGTATCTATGCGCCTGATTCAGAGAATCAGTTACGCATAGATTTCCCTAAGATCCGACTGGTGTAAGTGTCTTACACCGTCGTATCTTAGGCTGCATATTCGCGCTGGCCGCTAGGTGGTGCTTCCGTATAGTTACGCAAGGAATATGCTAATTAGGTATTTACGCCGATTCAGAAACGTACGTCCCGCCGGTGCATTTTTTTTACGTCGTTTAAGTTAGGCTTTTTTCGGCGTATAGTTACCCCTGCTATATGAGGCGGAGCTAATGTTATGCATGGACGTCGTTCCCGCGCCGAGTTTTGAAAATTTTACGTCGTTTGCGTAAGTCGTTCGTGAATAGGGCTTTGCGTAAGTTACGTTCACGTCGATACCAATGAGGCTTTGCGGCGTAATTTCGAGCATGCGCACTGGGATTTTTTCACGAACGGCGCATGCGCCGTTCACAAAAAATGTCAAATACGCGGGGTCAAGTGAAATTTAGATAAAACACGCCACCCCAACATCCCCATTTGAATTAGGCGGGCTTACGCTGCCACACATACGTTACGCCGCCGTAACTAAGGGCGCAAGTTCTTTCTGCATACGGAACTTGCGCCCAAAGATACATTACGCCAGCAGAAAGATCCACTGATCTTTCTGAATCTAGCCCACAGTTTTCAAAGTATTTTAGCATGCGATTTTGTTTGGTTCTATCTGTTCATTGTATTTACAGGCCATTCTTTCTCACCCATATGCAAATAAAATAAATATGATTTTAACCACTTAAGGACCGAGCCTGTTTTTCAGACTCGGTGTTTACAAGTTTAAAAACGTTTTTTTTTATAGAAAATTACTTAGAACCCCCAAACATATATATATTTCTTTCTAACACCCAAGAGAATAAAATAGATTTTTTGAATAAAAAAATAAGACAACAGTAAAGTTAGCCCAATTTTTTTTTATATTGTGACAGATAATATTATGCCGAGTAAAATTATACCCAACATGTCACGCTTCAAAATTGCGCCCGCTCGTAGAGTGGCGTCAAACTTTTACCCTTAAAAATCTCCATAGGCGATGTTTAAAAAATTCTATAGGTTGCATCTTTTGAGTTACAGAGGGGGTCTAGGGCTAGAATTATACCTCACTTGTGCGGTGTGAACACCGTTTTCATATGCACGCACGCACAAGCTTGTCAGGGCTGGGTGCTGTAAAAAAATAGTTTTTGTTTTCTTATTTATTTTAATTTATTTTACTTATTTTTACACTGTTTTTTTAAACAAAAATGGGTCACTTTTATTCCTATTACAAGGAATGTAAACATCCCTTGTAATAGAAAAAAGCATGACAGGTCCTCTTAAATATGAGATCTGGGCTCAAAAAGACCTCAGATCTCATATTTAGATTAAAATGCAAAAAAATAAAAAATAAATTGTAATTAAAGAAGCATGGGTGGAAGTGACGTTTTGACGTCGCTTCCGCCCTGCTATGCTATGGAGACGGGTAGGGGCCATCTTGCCCTCACTCGTATTCACACACAGCAGCGTGAAGGACCCGATCGCCTCCGCTGCTGACGACGGCTGCCGAGGGGCCCCTCTCCCGCCGCCGATAACGGTGATCTCAGGGGAAATCCGCCGCATTTACAGGCCCTGCCACGGAAAAGATGAATATCTCGGTTGTGGCAGCAGCTGCTGCCATTACCGTGATATTCATCTTAAAAGTGATGACTTATATGTACGTGAGCTGGTCCTTAAGTGGTTAAAGTGAGCCAGACACAACAGGGCTTATGCATGAATATGGATTTTCAGCCTTAAATTATAACAGTAAAATGTGAAATGTATATTTTACATCTTATTTAAAGTGGTATTAAAGGAGTTGTAAAGGCAGAAGGTTGTTTATCTTAATGCATTCTATGCATTAAGATAAAAAAACCCGTTGTGTGTAGCAGCCACCCCAGCAAGCCCCTAATTACTTATCTGAGCCCCATCTCTCTCCAGCGATATCCACGAATATCTAATCTGTCGGGGACACTCCTCATGATTGACTGAGACACAGCAGTGGCGCCATTGGCTCCCGCGGCTGTCAATCAAAGTCAGTCAGCCAATCAGGGGGAGAGGGGACGGATCAGGGCTCTGTGTCTGAATGCACACACAGAGCTGTGACTCGGCTTCAGTTCCCCCAATAGGAAGCTGCTGACTGTGGGGGTATTTAATATGAGGGAGGGGCCAGGAGCAGCACAGAGGGAGCTGAGAAGAGGAGGATCCAGGCTGCTCTGTGTAAAACCAACTGCACAGAGGAGGTAAGTAAGTAGTTTGTTATTTATTAATTTTTTAAAAGGAGACTTTACAATCAATTTAAGCCCAAAAGCAAACATTTATTAATTTGCCGCTTACAAATTCTTAGATGTGGTGGCTGCATTTTATTTTCCTTTTTAAGCTTTTTATCCTTTATTTTAACTTGGTGATTCTTCCAGTAAGTCTGTTGTTTTTCAAAGTAAGCTGTAGATGAAGTACTTAGAGGGTTGAGACAAACTATTTAGTTGTACATTGTACCCCTACCCATTCACAAAGAAAAGTGTCAAAAAATAAAATAGACAGGAGACAGTTTTGAACGATTCCTTTATTAAAGGGGGCTTCCAAATTCCGATAAGCCCCCCACCCGCACACCCCAACAACCACCGGGCAAGGGTTGTGGCGATGAGGCCCTTGTCACCATCAACATGGGAACAATGTACTTTGGGGGGACCCCAAAGCACTCTCCCCATGTTGAGGGCATGTGGCCTGGTACTTTTCAGGAGTGGGGGTGCTCTCTCATCCCCCCTTTCTTGCGGCCTGTCAGGTTGCATGCTCGGATAAGGGTCTTGTATGACTTTTGGGGGGGCCCCCACGCCTTTTAAAAATGTTGACGCTGGGCTCCCCTTAATATCCAACCTACGCTGTTTTTTCAGCAATTTTTTATGTATCTTGCTGGGATCCGGCAATACATTAGAGCCACAAGCAATTTTGAATGAAACTTTTTCATGGAAGAGCTCTTCAGCCCCAACTCTGGCATCCTGGAAATCACTAATCAATAAAGCAGTACCTTTCTACAAAGCAACATATTTGAATAGGGGGCCATTGTTGGAGTACAAAGGAGACCATGCCTTTAATCACAATGCACTTTCTTCGGTGGGAGGTTTGGCTTGTGTATATCTGTCTGGGCAAGTGTTGTATTATTGTTTTCCACAATCACAAATATGTTTAAGACTTCTTTAAATTTTTAACCTGATTTATTATTATGGCTTTAGGGCAAAAGAGGAAAAGCAGGATCCAGACCACCACGTGGATCTCATGGACCCAAGGTAGGAAAGACAAAACATTTCATTTGTACTCTTTAGGACCTATTTAATAAGGTTGAGGAAACCACTGGTCTGCGGGTAGCCCATACACATTACATCCCCACCCAATCACCCCAGAAATGTTCAGGAAACTAATGTCTATAGACACCATATCCTTAGTTGTCAAGTAGCTTTGTGTTTACAGTAGTCATTTTAACAAAGCTAGTTACTGATCGGCTGTTATAGAGTCTCCTAACATACTGTTGTACTCTTAAGCAATTGTTTCTAGTTTTGAGCAGGGAATAGTTCGAACCTCCACCAAGTTTTATTACTGTCTGTGTTCCCTCTGTGCTGGTGTCTATTGTCATAGATGATCCAAATTGTACAATTGTCAGCAGAACAGAATGTAAGGAGTAATGTTTTACATTTTGGGGAAAATTGTCTGAGAGGGGATTTCCTCTAACTTTAAGCAGTGTGTTGGCAACCAGCAACAAGAGATAAAGAAAAATCTCCCTAAAGGGTATTTGACCTTTTACTACTGGATACAGAATAGGAGTTTTGGCTATGAATATACGTTAAAGGCAAATTGATATATATTTTAATATTTTGCATGGCTGCTTTATGTAAAACTGAACAAAAATGTTTACTTTTTGCTAGGGCTGCGGAAATTAACGATTAATTGGTCGATTAATCGTTAATTTCTTTGGTCGATTAAAATTATTTTGATCGATGACGATCCGCGGAGTGAGCTCCGCGGTCTCGCCCATAGGAAAGGCCGCGGCTTCGGCCTAGCTCCGGAGCCGCGGCGCGCTGACGTCATCATCACCTGCCCGCCTGCTTGTATCTTCTTCCCTTGCGCACGTGTGTCCATCGGCTACTCTGCAGATGGGTCTGCCTGCCTGATAGTCAGGTAAGAAAGGACAACTATCTGTGTGTGGTAACATTATGGGGCAGATGTATATATTCCTGGAGTATGGGGACAGATGTGTGTATTAAAGCATGGGGGCAGATGCTGTAATGTACACATCTGCCCCCATGCTGTAATGTACACATCTGCCCCCATGCTGTAATGTACACATCTGCCCCCATGCTGTAATGTACACATCTGCCCCCATGCTGTAATGTACACATCTGCCCCCATGCTGTAATGTACACATCTGCCCCCATGCTGTAATATACACATCTGCCCCCATACTGCAAGAATATACACATCTGCCCCCATGCTGTAATGTACACATGGGGGCAGATGTGTATATTCTTGCAGTATGGGAGGCAGATGTGTATATTAAAGCATGGGGGCAGATGTGTATATTACAGCATGGAGGCAGATGCTGTAATGTACACATCTGCCCCCATGCTGTAATGTACACATCTGCCCCCATGCTGTAATGTACACATCTGCCCCCATGCTGTAATGTAAACATCTGCCCCCATGCTGTAATGTACACATCTGCCCCCATGCTGTAATGTACACATCTGCCCCCATGCTGTAATGTACACATCTGCCCCCATGCTGTAATGTACACATCTGCCCCCATACTGCAAGAATATACACATCTGCCCCCATGCTGTAATGTACACATGGGGGCAGATGTGTATATTCTTGCAGTATGGGAGGCAGATGTGTATATTAAAGCATGGGGGCAGATGTGTATATTACAGCATGGGGGCAGATGCTGTAATGTACACATCTGCCCCCATGCTGTAATGTACACATCTGCCCCCATGCTGTAATGTACACATCTGCCCCCATGCTGTAATGTAAACATCTGCCCCCATGCTGTAATGTACACATCTGCCCCCATGCTGTAATGTACACATCTGCCCCCATGCTGTAATGTACACATCTGCCCCCATGCTGTAATGTACACATCTGCCCCCATACTGCAAGAATATACACATCTGCCCCCATGCTGTAATGTACACATGGGGGCAGATGTGTATATTCTTGCAGTATGGGAGGCAGATGTGTATATTAAAGCATGGGGGCAGATGTGTATATTACAGCATGGAGGCAGATGCTGTAATGTACACATCTGCCCCCATGCTGTAATGTACACATCTGCCCCCATGCTGTAATGTACACATCTGCCCCCATGCTGTAATGTACACATCTGCCCCCATGCTGTAATGTACACATCTGCCCCCATGCTGTAATATACACATCTGCCCCCAAACTGCAATTATATACACATCTGCCCCATGCTGTAATGTACACATCTGCCACACAACTACTTTTAGCTGATCTCCTTGCATTGCAACTCTGCATTAGCCACTGGTAAATGTGGTGGGGGCAGTATGGGGGGCAGATGTGTATATTCTTGCAGTATGGGGGCAGATGTGTATATTCTTGCAGTATGGGGGCAGATGTGTATATTACAGCATGGGGGCAGATGCTGTAATATACACATCTGCCCCCATACTGCAAGAATATACACATCTGCCCCCATACTGCCCCCACCACATTTACCAGTGGCTAATGCAGAGTTGCAATGCAAGGAGATCAGCTAAAAGTAGTTGTATCTGTATGTGCGTTAATTAATCGAAATTAGTCGATTAATCGATTAAAAAAAAAAACGATTAATCGAACACAAAAATTTTAATCAGTCACAGCCCTACTTTTTGCAAATAGCAGAGAGTTTCATCTGCTCTTGCAAAGGACCATAGGGAAATTAGATCAGCAAAGTGTTCGGGAGATGTTACTGATTTGCTTGAATGTCACTGCCAAAATTATCTCCAGTAGAGACCATGTGACCCATGCCAAGCTATAGGTCATGTGTCTAGCTGCTAAAGAAAAAGGTTATTTTTTTGCATCTCAGTTTTTATTTGAATAAGCATGCTTTAATAAAGTATATATGTTTTTTGCCTGTAGACCCAATGCAAGTCACCATGGTGGTAGCATTTATTCAAAGGAAAACACAGCTAATACCCTAGTGACTGCCAATGGCATAAGATCTTTTGCACATTTACAAACCTCCAATCAACTCCTTTCATCAGAACTGTTTAGATGTTTACAAGTGAAACTCTACATTTCGTCCACTATAAAAATATGGGGCGACAGACTTGGCCTTAACTTTTTGAATCCAAGGGGCAGATTCACAAAGCATTTACGCCGTCGTATCTCGAGATGCGTGGCGTAAGTGTAAATATGCGCCGGCGTATCTATGCGCCGGCGTATCTATGCGCCGTATCCCCAAAACGAAATACGCCAGAAAACCAGCTTTTTCCGACCGACGTAATCTTTCTACACCGGCGCATCGTGGGCGCAAATATACGCTGATCGCACCATTGTTTTGCTATGCAAATATGCAAATGAGGGAGATACGGCGATCCACAAAAGTACGTTTGACTGGCGCAGGCTACGCGCTGTGCGCATCAGCTGTACGTCCGGTCTAAAGTTACCCCTCATAAAAGCAGCTTTAACTTTGCACCAGACGTGTGCAGATCAGCTAAAGCAACACCGTTACGGACGAGCTGAGCACACACACTTGCAGGACAACAATCTGTAAGCCCACATGCCAGGGGCATCCATGGTCATAGCTATACTACTGGCTTTAGATGCGCACAGAAGGAGGAGGGAACGGAGGAGGAGAAGGAGGGCACGGGTGAGGATATACCGCACACGCAAAGACATCTTTGGCATGGGTGATTCAGAGGTGTATCGCATCTTCAGATTCAGCCCTACTGCCATCATGGAATTAACCACAACCCTGAAAGATGACATTACCAGCCAGACAAAACGCTCACATGCAGTGCAGCCACTGGTCAAGGTACTGGCAACACTCCATTTCCTTGCCAGTGGCTCTTTTCAGCGTACAAGTGGAGTGGTGGCTGGGATGTCCCAATCCTCCATTAGCAGATGTGTGCACCAGGTTGTCCCTGCAATCCTGAGATGCATGGCCAACCAAATAATCAAACCCACCCATGAGGACCTGCGGATGAAGGCAATGTGTGATTTCTACAGAATTGCCAGATTCCCACGCACCGTGGGGGCCATTGATTGCACACATGTGGCACTACGGCCCCCCATGAGACAGAGCACATATACCGTAATCGGAAGTGCTGGCATTCCATCAACGTACAGGTGATAGCCGATGCCCAATACCTCATATGGCACGTCCGTGCCAAACACCCAAGGTCCAGCCACGACAGCTACATATTCCGTCAGAGCCCCATCCCAATGGAATTCAAACAGAACATGTATGGGCACAGCTGGCTGGTTGGTGAGTGACATGGGTGTCAGGCATGACTGTCCCCCCCCATGATGCAGACATCACGAGGGGCACATGCATGACTAACATCCTCCTGTCTTTTGCCTTCCAGGTGACTCTGCATATGCACTTGGACCCCATCTCATGACTCCATTCCGGAATCCTGAAACCCCAGGAGAAGATACAATGAAGCACATGCACGTACCCGTGGAGTGGTGGAACGCACCTTTGGCCTCCTGAAGTCCCGTTTCCGATGCCTAGATAAGTCTGGGGGTACCCTGTTGTATTCCCCAAACTTTGTGTGCCAGATCATCGGTGCATGTTGCATGCTGCACAACTTCGCCGTGAGAAGGGGCCTGGAGATTGACATACGTGACGACCTGACCCCCGAACCACGCAATCCCCCCCTAACCGAGGGTACCCCGTCTTCTGAAGGAGCAGCAGCCAGGAGACAGCTCGTATTAGGCATCTTTGCACGTTAAACACACACATTAATCATGGCACAAGGAGAATGCACGCATGCACACCACTGTGGTCCCTAGCACACACACCCCACATCCTCATCCAATTGGATTAGACCAAAGTACACCGCACGGTACTAGGGAGCAGCAACACCACGCCAAGGCTCCAATTATGTTACTGTACATTCGTACACCATTCACACGGACCTGGGGATCACTTCTCCCTGGTCCTGGGGAACCCTTCTCCACCACAAATGAGGGTGACACCCCTTTTCCGGCAGGAATGTCACCCCCACAATCATACATCATTCACAAACTTAAAACAAATCATAAACACATTAAAAACGAAATAATAAACATAAAACACTGACTAAACAAAAAGACAAACACTTAACGCCGGTGGCGTGACCCCCGCCTGGGGCGGCCACGGACACGGCCACGGCCCCTCATGGGAGACTCATTGGGGGGATCAGGGGAAGGAAGAGCATCCCCTGGTCTCTGCCCACCTGACGGTCTGCCCTCCAAGGCCACGGCAATGCGCGTGAGTGCCACATTGATGGTTGCCGTGTTGGCCTGGACAGCCTGGGTCAGGGCACGCACATCCTTACCCACACCTGCTGTGGCAGTCTGCAGGTCATACAAGCAGTTAATGACTGCCAGGGTGTTACAACTCATGTCCTGCACATTTTCTTTCATGGAGGCCAGGCTCTCCTCCATCCGGTCCAAAGTCAGGGTGACCTGACCCAGATGGCGGGTCTGACGGACCTGGTCCCTCCTCAGGTTTTCCGGCAGAACCTCGGCCACCCCCCTGGTCTTGCGTGTCGCCTTCCTGCCTCCAGATGAGGCTTGTGGCCTGGAAGTAGGGGAGAGCCTTGGGGGGAGCCCTGTTGGGGGAGGAGTGGGAGGGGCTACCCCTGATGGAGGCCTGACTGGTGCCAGCCACAGGGGGAACCTCCTCCAATTGAAAAAGTACTTCATTCCCAGAAGTCACCTCCTCCTCCTCAAACTCCTCCTCCTCAACCTCCTCCTCCTCAACCCCCTCATAGGGTGAGCTGCGGCCACACCCCTGCACAGAGGACTCCGGGCTTTCCTGGGGGTCTGCATCAGCCTGATGTCCAGGGGATGGTAGAAAAAAGATAGAAAAAAATAAAAAACACTTGCCTGTCCTCACAGCCTCCTCAATGGAGTCAAAGCCAGGCAGCCCCTCCACCTGTTGCCTGTGGAAGCACTGGGCCACCGCACGCTCCTCAGCAGTCAGCCTGATGGTGCAAGGTGGTCCCCCTCCAGTGCCCCTGGCATGAGCTGTTAGCTTTGCCAGCTTGCCACGGACCAGGCGCCTCAGATCATTGATCTTTTTTTGGATCCCACTGAGGGTCCTGGTCTCACCCCCTAAGGCATTTACATCATCAACGATGTCCTGCAGGATCTGCCTCTTCCTGGCCGGGGTGGTGTCCCGACTCTCAGGGCCATGCAAAAACCGCCCATGTAGGGTAATGGCCCTGGTCAGAATCTCCTTCTCCCGCAGAGAGAAGTTCAACTTCCTCTTCTTTGTTGTCATCTCTGCAACAAACACTCTGCACCAAACACTCATCACAAACACTCAGCAAAAACAAACAAGAAATACAAAAACCAAAAACAAACAATAAATACAAAAACCAAAAACAAACAAGAAATACAAACACCAAGACCACTCTCCAATAAGACTCTCCAACAACACTCCGACACAAACCAACACACAGCAACAGACAACAGAACAAAAGCACCTTGCTTCAGGAAGGGAAACAATTGGATGTACTTTTGCAATGGAAGGGCGTATGTCTGGGCCTATTTATGCACTGGGCGTATCTCACTAAGTACGCCGAGCCTAGTTCCAATCTCACTGATTTAGCCGGCCCGAGTTCTGAGCATGCGCAGAGAGGTGCTGATCATTGTCTGCGTCATGCGCGCATGCGCAGTCCGGCCGACCTTTCATTTGCATGGGGTCACGGCTCATTTCAATGGAACACGCCCACTTCCTTCCCACTTTCAATTACCCCGCCTTACGCCTCGTAATTTACGTTACGCCGGCGCATATTTGGACGCAAATACTCTGTGGATACGGTACTTGCGTCTCTAAGTTAAGCCGGCGTAACGGAAATGAGATGCGCTACGCCGGTCTATATGTGCGCCGTTGTACTTGAATCTGACCCTAAATGTCTAAAGACACTCTCTGGGTCTCATTTCACTTTTATATACTACTATTATTTCCAAATTTTTCCCTGATTCACTCTCTTATGTACCCTCCTGGGAGAGGGACCTGGGTATGCAATTAAACTTGCAAGATTGAATTCAAATCTGGGATACTATCAAGTCTTGCTCCAGAAATGTAACCGTGGTTGAGACCAATTATAAGATAATTCTGTGTTAAAAGTTCAAATAGCAATTTCTCACTGTAACTCATTCTCAGGTTGACTATTAACACCCGTTTAATGGGCTTGCCTTACCCCTTTAGTTTGGGCCCCCAACCGCTTCCAACACAAGTTTTTCTCCCGCCTTCTTAAAGTAATTTCCCAACATAGCTCTGGGACCCTTATCCTCATGGGTGATTCAAACGTAGCTCTGGACTCCGCGAAGGACAGGAAATACGCATCTGGATCCTCCCCCTCCCATGACCTGGTCGTGGAGGAACAGATGAGATCCCTAGTGTAATTCCACGGCTTGGTGGATGACTGGCGGGAGCTCCCTCCCCGCGACTCCACCTACTATTCCAGCCCACATGATAGCTTCTGTAGAATCGACCACGTTTTCATTCCTTTACACTTCATCTCCAATATCCATAAGATTACGATCCCCCTTCCACGTGGTCGGATCATGATCCTATCGTTTTTCTACTCATCCTCTCAGGCCTTACCTTTCAGTGGCAATTAAATGACTCACTCCTTACATCTCAGGATGCCCTCCTTGAAATCCATACACAACTCCAAACTTTCTTTAAGAAAAATGTAGGCTCCGTGTCTTTTCCCATCTCTCTCTGGGATGCCCATAAGGCTACCATGAGAGGCCACTGTTTACAATTAGCATACTCCCGAAAACGTCATAGAGAAAAGCAAACCCAGGAACTTACAGATCTTCTGGTCTCCGCTGATGCAGAGTGGAAATCCCACCCCTCACCAAGAAGGCTAGAGACCCTTTTGCAGCTGAATTAGACATGTTGGCCTCCGACCGAGCCGAGAGGGCCCTATGGTGGATTAAGCACAAACTTTATTCCCACGCAAATAAACCAGGCATAATGCTTGCTAAGAAACTCAATGTTGCAACTAGCAGGTGAAGCAGAGACGCAATATGTTCAGGACCCCTCTGACATTACAGAAAGAAAATGGCCAGGCTCTATATCAGCAGATCTCTCTAAATGCGGCCGAGAATAAGAGATTCTTTATTCAACAAAACTATTTTAATGAAGGGGAGAATACGGGGCATCTTCTTGCAGTGATTGCAAGATCACAGCAGGGTAAGGCGCATATTGATACCATTCAAACTACGCTTGGAGACACAGTCAATGATCAGGCTCAGATTGCCTCGGTTTTTACAGATTTTTCAGGGATGTGTACACTTCTAAAGTGAACCCCACTGAGGAGACGGTCTCCCACTTTCTGGACCAGTGTGCCATGCCTAAGGCTAGGGCTCCGGATGTGGTGATGCTGAATGCGCCACTCAAATTGGACGAACTTTCATTGGCTGTCACAAATGGCAAATGGTAAAGCCCCTGGCACAGATGGCTTGCCAATCGAAACCTATAAGCGGTATGGTGAGACACTTCTGCCAGGCCTGCTGGAAGTATTAAATTAATCCTTTAAGACTGGTTGTCTTCCGGCCTCTATGGGGGAAGCTGTGGTGGTGGTGCTTCCTAAGCCTGGCAAGGACCCCCTGCAGCCTGACTCTTACAGGCCCATATCGTTGCTGAATTCCGATGTCAAAATCTTGGCGAGGGTGTTGGCAAATAGGCTGTCTCCGGTTATATCTAGATTGGTCCATGTGGGTCAGTCTGGATTTATCCTTGCGAGGTCCACAACGTTAAATATCAGGAGGCTTTTCTTGAACATTCAGCTCCCGGTTGAGAATCCTCTGAATAGGGCGATCCTTTCCCTCGACGTTGCCAAAGCATTTGACAGCGTGGAGCGGCAATATCTTTGGGCTGTGCTTCATAAATTTGGACTGGGGGAGGGTTTCATTAAATGGATAAAACTTTTGTAAGCAACCCCAACAGCGAGGATTAGAATAAATGATATGTTGTCGGAGGCCTTTCCTTTGTTTCGGGGAACTAGGCAGGGGTGCCTTTTGTCGCCCCTGCTTTTTGCCCTTGCATTGGAACCCTTGGCCTCTAGGATAAGGGAGTCACCTTACATAGTAGGTTTTAGACGGGAGCATAGAGAGGATAAGTTGTCATTATACGCTGACGACGCATTGCTGTACCTGGGGGATACGGATGGATCCCTGCTTGTGGCAATGCAACTGATCGAGCAGTTTGGAGAGTTATCTGGTTTTGCCATTAATTGGCATAAATTGGTGCTTCTCCCGCTGGATGATCTCCCTTCAGAATTTCCGGACAGTGTTTCCAGGATACAGTTGGTGGACTCTTTTTTAAATACTTAGGGATAGTTGTAACTAAAGACCCAACAGACTATGTGTCCCTCAACCTTAAACCTCTCCTACAAAAGTTTAAAATTAAACGCTCTGCCTGGTGTAAATTACCCTTGTCTGTTCTAGGACGAGTGAATTTGACCAAGATGATTTGGGCCCCACAACTGTTGTATGTCTTACATAATGCCCCGGTGTGGATTCCTAAGTACTGGTTCCAACGTATTGACTCCCAATTTAGGTCCCTAATTTGGAACAATCGAGTGGCCAGAATAAAACTTGCTACCCTACAGTATCCTAAAGATCAGGGTGGGATGGCTGTTCCCCATGCCCAGACCTATTTTTACGCAGCCCAAATGCAACATTTTACAGGGTGGAATCGGCCGACTGTGACCGAACCCCTCTAGAGCTTTGCTCATAGACCCTGACACTTCGTACTCTGCATTATCTCATATGGAGATGGGTTTCCCTGCTGCCCCTGCAACGTGTCCTACAGTCTGTCTTTTTAAGAAACTGTGGAATAACATTAAACAGAGAATAGTTGTGACGGTATTGGTATGATATCCCCGTCAACGTTCCCTTCTTCCCATAACGAAAATCACCCCAATATTCCACGAGAAGGAATATCCCTGGAGTCGCCCAGAAAGCCACACATGCCAAGCTTACTGCTGGAACAACACAGACTTTAATGTTATATCACACAGCTTATATGTCATTTCCAAAACTGTTACAATGACAAATCTCCGCCCCCCTCACACTGGGGCTTCCATACAGATTATAGGCAGACACGACGGAGCCGAGTCTGAAAACACATTTTCTTTAGACAATGACATCAAGGACGCTGAATACTAGTTGTACTGAATACATTAACTAGACAACTCGACCCCGCATATAGAGAGATAATTACCACACTGGAGCAATCAGAATAATTAACACAAGCCACTTAAACACAGATCTCCTTCACACAACACAATAGCTCAATTAACCTTTAGAAATAGTGAGGGGACATTAGCACGTCAATAACCTGTTAGCCGAGAACAGAATCACCCAGGGCAAGCAGGGAGAATTAGACTGAGACATATAGGCAAATGCATCACAATGGCCCCCCTTTTTCTCCCTGCTACGGCAAACCCGGTTGGACCTTCCCTGGTCCAGTAGGGTTGACGGGTTTAGAGCTTTTAGTCCGAGGTTAACTCAGTTTGCCGTGACTGACCTCCCTTGGCAACTGCTTCAGACTCAGGTATGCCACCGGGTCGTCAGATCACACGCCGGTCAGTCCCCAAGTCTTTGTGCGATCTGCAAAGTCACCAGAAGTCAGTGTGAAGACGGCGAATGGGTCTGTGGGCCGCCATCTAGGTGTCCCGCTATGGGAGGGGCAGGTTATGGCTCTGAAGTGACAGTCACAGGAGATTCATAAAAAGAAAAAGTTATATTTGTTGAAATGCTGTAGTACTGGTGCTCAGAGTCCGGGGGGGGGGAGGGGACTCAGAGCCCCATAAGGTCAGCCACCCCCTGCTCCCTCCGCAGCCGCCGGTTCTCCTCTTTGAGCTTCTCCAGCTCCATCTCCAGTTCATGGAGCCTGGGGGGGTCAGCCCGCTGTGACCTCAGGTGGTTGTTCTCCTCCTCCATACGGCTTATGCACTCCTCCAGCTCTATGTACTCACGGATCAGATCCTGCTTGCTCATGTCCTGCAGGCTCTCCACGTGGTCCTTCATCATCAGGAACTGGGTGGTGGTGTAAGGGGCCACCGGTGGGCCCTTGGCGAACATCTTGGCCCGCATCTGGGGCGCCCGCTGCGATTCCATCTCCTCCAGTCGCTTCTTCTCCTCCCAGGTCCGCTGGTTATATGACTTCCAGGACCTCTTCTTCTTGGAGGGTAGCTGGCGGTGCCTCTTTCTGCCCAGCTCCCTCCAAGGCCCCTCCGGCTCATGGCTGTCGCCCATGACCAGCTGACAATGGTGTTCCCTGTTGTCCGTAATAACAGATTGTACCATGAGGGCTTCGTAAGGGGTGCCCAATGGTTCTTCCTGACCCAGCTCCTGGGGATCCCAAGCCGAGTCTACACAATGGGCTGCTGCTGGTGGGCGGTAACCAGGTTGAGACCAATTTGACCTGGTGTTGTCATTCATGGGGCAATTCTGCTTGAAGTGACCCAACTGTTTGCACCGGAAGCAGCGTTGTTCGTTGTCCTCCTGGCGTGGGTAGCGAGGGCTAGATGTCATCGGTCTGTTAGGCGGTTGGTATCTAGCGGCTGGTGGGTGTGAGGGCGCCGTTGGTTGTGGAGGTTGTACCCGTGGTGTGACCTGGTTTGTCTTGCGAGTATCCGCATATTCATCCGCCAACTTCGCGGCCTCTGGTAGAGTCATGGGCCTGCGATCTCTCACCCAATCCTTGACGTCCATCTGGATGTGATTGTAAAATTGCTCCAGGAGCATTAGTTGCAAAATGTCCTCTGCGGTGGTGGCCTGGCTGCTGTTAACCCAGTTAGAGGCCGACAGGGACAACTGGCATGCCCATTCCGCGTAAGAGTCTTTCGTGGTTTTGCGTGAGTCCCTGAACTTCTGTCGGTGGGACTCTGGGGTTACTGCATAACGAGCCAGGAGCACTTCTTTAACCCTGGCGTAGCTATGGATATCCTGATCTGGCACGGTCCGGAAAGCATCAGAAGCTTTGCCTGACAGTTTGCCTGACAATATTGAAACCCAGTCTCTTCTAGCTATTCGGTGCAGGTTACATTGTCGCTCAAAATCCGCCAGGTAGTTATCAATCTCACAGTCCTTTTCATCAAAAGCTTTAAAAGCGCTAAACGGAATCTTCCTTGTGTCTGCTGTGCTGTACTCACTGTTCGGAGAAGGTGCGGCTGCTTGTTGGACTGCTGCCAGTTTTAACTGTAGTTCTGCGTCCCTTATTTGTTTATCCTTCTGTAGCTCTGCGTCTCTTATTTGTTTATCCTTCTGTAGTTCTGCGTCCCTTATTTGTTTATCCTCCTGTAGTTCTGCGTCTCTTATTTCTTTAGCCTTCTGTAGTTCTGCGTCCCTTATTTCTTTAGCCTCCTTCGCTAACAGGTCCATCACTCTCAGCACCACATCTGCCGTTGGGTTCGGGCCGAACCACGCTAGCTTCTCTCTCATTAGCTTGTTGGCTGGCGATTCCTCCTCCTGAATCACTGGTGTCTCCATCTCTTGTACTGCTGGCGTTGCTGCAATCCCGTCCTCCTGGTCTATCTCCATTGATTCTGCTATGATGACCAGCTTGGTTTTGTTGCTAGCAATCCTTCCACAAACTTCCAGTAGTTCTTCCAGTGTCTGCTTGGAATCCGGGTGTGAAGGGGAATAGAAGGGAAAAATCCCACCGCTGCCAACCAATTGTGACGGTATTGGTATGATATCCCCGTCAACGTTCCCTTCTTCCCATAACGAAAATCACCCCAATATTCCACGAGAAGGAATATCCCTGGAGTCGCCCAGAAAGCCACACATGCCAAGCTTACTGCTGGAACAACACAGACTTTAATGTTATATCACACAGCTTTATATGTCATTTCCAAAACTGTTACAATGACAAATCTCCGCCCCCCTCACACTGGGGCTTCCATACAGATTATAGGCAGACACGACGGAGCCGAGTCTGAAAACACATTTTCTTTAGACAATGACATCAAGGACGCTGAATACTAGTTGTACTGAATACATTAACTAGACAACTCGACCCCGCATATAGAGAGATAATTACTATCACTGGAGCAATCAGAATAATTAACACAAGCCACTTAAACACAGATCTACTTCACACAACACAATAGCTCAATTAACCTTTAGAAATAGTGAGGGGACATTAGCACGTCAATAACCTGTTAGCCGAGAACAGAATCACCCAGGGCAAGCAGGGAGAATTAGACTGAGACATATAGGCAAATGCATCACAATAGTATTTACAGTTTTTTTACCTAGTACACCCTTTGGCGTAACAGGTTTTATGCTGAGCTTGTCAAAATTTGTGGTTGCTCTCGATTGGGAGGCAGCTGGAGTCAAATACTTGTTCCAAATCTTTGATGGGGTGGATCTTAAATCTTATGAGAGGCTGAAAGAGGAGTTCACTTTATTGGGCGATTTCCATTATCTATACATTAGGCTGAAACATGCAGTTAGATCCCAGAGAAATTGTTCATCCCTGCATTTGGAGGACTCCAATTTCCTGGGTTCTGTCTTTGATGAAACGGTGAAGAGGGGTATCATCTCCAGAACCTACATACAGCTGCTAGCCCATATACAAGCGCCTGATGTTCTGCCCTGTAGGGAGAAGTGAGAGAGAGATATTGGGTCCATTGATGGGGAGAGATGGGAACAAATATTGCAATCTGGTCCCTTAGTGTCAGTGTCTGCGGCACAGAGGTTGTCACACTTGTTCATTCTTCACAGAGTGTATAGGACTCCGGTACAGCTACATCGCTGGGGTAGGTGTGACACCCCCATATGCCCTAAGTGTCAGGCTCATCCGGGAGATTTTCTCCATATGCTATGGAGGTGCCCCAAACTTGTGAGATATTGGAATGCAGTAGTTGCGATAATTAATTCTACATATCAAGTTCAGTTGCTGTGAATCCACTGGTGTGCTTGCTCGGGGGTTTGGACGAGGACTTGTATTCTTTTCCTACCTATATTGCCTTGCTCAGATTACTTTATTTGGCAAGGAAGCTAGTGGCGAGATATTGGCTGTCTAACCGAGTTCCGGTGAGCCGGCAGTGGATCCAGGCGGTGAATACGATTCTTATACAGGAAAAGAATACATACTCTCATAGAAAATCTCCAAGAAAGTTTGAACAAATTTGGCAGTGCTGGTTGGGTTCCCCGGACGTAGCTCCTCCACAACTAGTTCTTAACAGACTGCTACAGTTCTAAGGACCTAGATAGACGGATTATTAGGATCCGGTCAACTCCTAGGGTTAACGGATAAGGGGTTAACGGGTCGGGTGACTTGAGTAAGGATTAGCGGGTATCGTCCGGTTGAGCGGGTTTATGTTTTGCTTTTGTTTTGATTTTTGTTTGTTTTTTTCTGTTCTGTATTTTTGTTCCTCCTTTTGGAAGATATAGCGAAGGGCAAGGTGGAAGTTGTACATGGTACCTATTTCAGTAATAATATCGTGGTTGTATTATGCTCCTTGTTTTTTTACAACTGTCAATGTATTGTACTTGGCCTTTTCTTTTGGATGCTTAATTGTAATGTCTGTGCCCTTTGGCCTCTTTATAATAAACATCTTTTTGATAATAAAAAAAAAGAAAGAAACTCAATGCCACATCTCGTGGCCATAAACCTATCCGCCATCGTTTCGCCAACGGGGAACTCACCTCGGATCCGAACAAAGTCTCTGCGGTCCTGGCAGACTTTCTAGCCTCGCTTTATAGCAAACCTTCCCCCTTCCCTCTTAATCTCGCGGACGATTTCTTCCACGATCTTCATCTTCCTCCTCTCTCCTCAGCAGCCTGTACGACTCTTAATGCTGACATTATCGAATTGGAGGCCATTAAAGGCATTTGTGTTTCGAAGGCTCCAGGACCGGATGGCTTCACCGGACCATACTACCGCAAGTTTTCTCCCCTCTTGCTCCCCCACCTGACGGCCTACTTTAATTGCATGAAACAAGGTGCGCTGCCCTCCCAGACTCATTATGAGGAGGCCTATGAGCCCCAGGTGTTTCGCCCCATTTTTCCCTATTAAATGAAGAAGTTGAAGAAGTGAAACTTATAGGGAAAATCCTGTACTCCCGCATTAACAAATACTTGCGTTCCTCGGTTCATAGAGACTAGGTTGGCTTTGTGCCTGGCCATTAGGCGGGGGACAATGTCTGGAAAGTTGTCCACTTGATCACTTTATTGCAGCAATGCAAAATCCCCAGCTTTCTCCTTTCGCTTGATATATATAAAGCCTTCGATACCCTCTCGTGGGACTATCTGCGATACGTACTACAATGTTGGGGTTTTGGAGACTTGATCCTGTTGTGGTTGACAGCTGTTTACTCAACCCCCTCTGCCTCAGTCCATTCTGATGGTTGTCTTTCGCCCTCCTTTCCCATCTCCAGGGGATCGAGACAAGGATGCCCTCTATCCCCAGTCCTTTTTGTTCTTGCCCTTGAACCGCTAGCTATTGCCCGTAGGGCAGACCCTAACATCAAGGGCATGACAGGTGACAGCTATAAATTGAACATGTTTGCTGATGATGCCCTCCTGATCCTCACCAACCCTATCGTCACCCTACCAAACCTCCAGGCTCTTCTAACCCGCTGTAAACTGCGTTTTTCGTCGCCGTATTGCGTTCCATCCTGGAACACATACAGCGACCGCGCACTAACGTCATCGCCCGGCGCCGCGTGCGTTCCAGCGTGGAACGCGGAAGTGCCGAGCGTAATCAACGCTCTATTCGGCACACATGCCTGTCTCCTATAAACAGAACAGCGTGTTTACTACACGCTGTTCTATTATTGTCGGCCGTAGCCGGACCACGCTACACAAAACAACTGGTACTATTTGCCCCAAGCTGAAAACCATCGGATGCAGAAACCATGCCAGCATTAAGCTACAACTAAAACTACTAAGTGTCATCTACCTGCATCCACACTGCAATGCTCACTTCCATTGCTCTGGGGACACCCTAAGATATTGACCACAAGAAGACCATCCTTTACAGAATCCCATTGCTGCTACAATACTCTGCTAATGTTGAAGAACTCTCATCTCTGCAAACAGATAAGTACCATTACTACGTTACATTTATTGCTCTAGAATTAACCTGTTCACATATTGTATTAAATAAGTACTGTATTTGAACTTGGCTCAAGTTTATACTCCAGCTGTGTTTGGGATAAGTATCATGGTTGGCTATAACAGTTGTGGCATATCTTAAAGGGACATACACTCTTGAACCAATTAATCTTCAGTTGCCTCTCTCAAGTATTTGCTACAGTATCGGCATACAGTATTCTCATATGCTACGTGCTTGACATTTGTTGTTAGTACTATACGGCCTCCCGGCCTAATATACTGAACATGTTCGCTATACCTTTTTTTAGGCTAAGGGTTAAAGGTATGTTGTAATACCTCCTCCCTTAGTAGCTCAATACATTATTATATGTGAGAGATATGATGTAGTGAACCCCAAAACTCTTATTCTCTGATTAGAGTGACGCCTGAGGTCCAGTACTGATAATCACAGAGAAGTGCATTGAATTCTTTCCCTAACCGCATTTGTGGTTCACTCGTGTTCCCCGTAGTTTGTGACACCCGCTTTGCTACTATTTTAGGCCTCCAAATCAACCCACACAAAACAACTCCCCTGAACAATACTCTCTCAGGTCCCCAAGCCTTACATCTCCAATCTTCCTTCCCCTACCCTTGGGCAAGCTCTTTACTGGACTACTTGGGCATCAAGTTGACCCCCTCTTATGCTTCCCTTTTCTCCGCCAACTACCACCCACTCTTGCGCACTATCACGGCTCTCATGGCGTCTTGGTGATTCCCCACTCTATCCTGGATCAGCCATATTCACACGGTCAAGATGACCATCCTCCCAAAGATTCTTTACTTTTTTCTGACTCTTTTTGTCCGGGTCCCTGCTTTCTATCTGCAGCTACTCCAGAACAGACTTCTCACCTTTATATGGGCACATAAACGCCCCAGGGTTTTCCCCTCTACTCTCTATGCTCATAGGTTACGGGGCAGGCTGGGCATTCCGGACGTTGCAAAGTATTATCAGGCAGCTCAAATTTCCCAACTCTCCATGCAACGTCTGACATCCCCCTATGTGTTCTTCTGGAGGTGCCTAACTGCGGGGCGGTCCCTATCTCTGCCTTACTGTGTCTACCCTCTAAAATGCAACCTCCTTCTGCCAGCCCCCACATGATACACAGTCTGAAATTATGGGACTCGATACGGTATTTAGGCAAACTTATGTCCCCATTCCTGCCGCTACTTCCCATCTTGATTAATCCTATGTTCCCGCCTGGCTCGTAAAAAACATTTTTTCATGGTGGCCTGCTCATGGGCTCTCACTGGTTCATTACTTTCTTAGTACCCGTGCCTTCCCCATGTGGTTCTCGATTCAAGAGACCCATGAAGCTCTGCCTGCCGAGCTCTTCCGTTACATTCAGCTGCGACACTAGATAACTTCCCTCCGGCACCTTGGCTCCTTTCCATATCAAATGACTACCTTTGAGCACACCTGCCAGCATTGCCCAGGTTTTTGCGGCACCACCTCTATGATCTACTCCTTACTAACTGCCGGCAGCACTTCCACTACCCTTTCCTATGTGCTTAAATGGGAACATGACCTGTCCCCCATAGATCTTGCAGACTGGAGTAAGGCCTAGTCCAGCATAGCAAAATGCTCTTAACACTGCCACGTTGGAGGCAGCCTATAAGGTCCTCCTGCGCTGGTACTGGGTCCCAGCCCGTATCACCAAGTCAAACCCATCATGAAAGATGCTTTCGGGGTTGTGGTCAACGAGGAAATGAACTGCACACATGTTGGTCTTGCCCCCGTCTTGTAGGATTCTGGTCAAGGATCTTTGGCCTACTATCCTCCCTATTTCATGTTCCCTTCCTCAAGAACCCCAAATTTGCATTACTCCATTGCCCGATCCCGGGCCTTTTCTCTCACCAGCAGAAACTAGCCACATACTTATTTATCACTGCCAAACAAACAATAGCACTACCAGGGGCGGACTGACAACTCATGGGGCCCCTGGGAAATAGAAGATTATGGGGCCCCCAGGCTTACAGGTGGCCGCAATGCCAGGAGTAAGTAACAAACAAAATAACATATAGAGTACAGCAGTCAGGATGAGCGCCACGCTCACATCAGAGTCCTACCTTATAGCAGAGCCCCCCCAGCGTATCACTTTCCATCAGGCCCCATGCACACGAGAAGCAATTACAAACACCTCTTAACTCACGTTTTCAAAGGCAAAAACCGGCGTTTAAAACGCCCGTTTTTGCCGCGAATTGTGCAGCGTTTTGCCGCGATTAGCGGCATTTTACCGTGTTTGCAGCTGTCAGTGCTTATCTCAAAGACATTGTAGACCCTCCCAAAGTTTAAAACGCAAAAATAAAACGCTTCTGAACCCAAAATTTTGCGTCTGAAAAAACTGACATAAACCCAACTGCTTTTAAACGCCAAAAAACGTGATTGTGTGCATGGACACATAGAATAACATTAAATGTGTTCAGGGGCAGTTGAAAAAAATGCCCAAATGCCTCTAAACTAGAGTTTAGCAGCGTCTCGTGTGCATGGGGCCTTAGTGTCCCCTTACACACACACACACACACACACATTTGCACCTTAGTGCTTGGTGTGGCAGGCAGCTGGCAGGAAAAGGCCTTTAAATTAGAAAAAAATAAATCCACTTGTTGCAGGCTCTCAACTGCGCAAGTGAGCCTTAGTGAACTGCTGTGGTTGGCCTCATATCGGGCAGTGGGGCGTGTGAATAAAAGCCATGCTTGATGTGTGCCATGATAGGTGTGTACCCAGACCTGCCCTACTGCCTGATCTGAGGCCGAGCTAGCAGTTCACCATTCAGCTGCCTCCGAATGGCAACAAGTGGATTTTTCACGGGCACGGAATTGTTAGATCGACTTCTGTTTAGCGGCAGTAGGCACAAATGAAACGCACACACACATTATACCAGGGCTTGACAAATTTGCTTGGAATCTAGGAGCCAGCTAAAAAGGTTAGGAGCCAGGAACGTGCCCCGTCCCGCCGAGCTTGCGTGCAGAAGCGAACACATAAGTGAGTAGCGCCTGCATATGAAAGTGGTGTTCAAACCAAACGATTGGTAGAGCGAGAGCAATAATTCTAGCCCCAGACCGCCTCTGTAACTCAAAACATGCAACCTGTAGAATTTTTTAAACATCACCTATGGAGATTTTAAAGGGTAAAAGTTATGTATACACAGACAGCAGTGGCGGTTGGTGCTCAAAATTTTTGGGGGGGTGCAAGCAAACTGAAAAAAAAAAAAAAAAACATTAATTGCCGCCACTGTGCCCATCAAACGCAGCCACTGTGCCCCATCAAATGCTGCCAGTGTACATCGCCCGGCACTTACCTGTCTCGCAGGGGGTCAGCGGTGGTGTCCTGCACGTCCGTGATGTCTTCTTCCGTCCTCTATATTACAGCGCCTGGCGTTTCAGCCAATCAGGTGATAGGTAACAGACCCGTGCACCTGATTGGCGAGTGAACAGCGAACGTCCAGCATGGCGCCCGCTGTTCACCTTTTTGGACGCCTATTAGAGCCTGTGGCTCTAATCAGGTGCTTCCAAAAAAACGCCACTGTAATTCAGGTGCACAGCGCCCAAAAAGGGTCTGAACACCTGAATAGGGGGTGTCAGTGGCGACCATAGATAGATTCATGCTATGCATAGACAGGTGGAGGAGAGAGGAGACGGCGCCCGTTATGGACGCACCACCACTGATAGACGCATATATATATATATATATATATATATATATATACATATATATACACACATACACACACTATACACATAGACACACAGGCCCGGATTCATAGAATCAGATACGCCTCACAGTTGCCTAGATACGAGCGGTGTAAGTCTCCTACGCCGTCGTATCTTAGGGTGCATATTTACGCTGGCTTCTAGGTGGCGCTTCCGTATATTTCCGCGTCGAATATGCTAATTAGCTAGATACGCCGATTCACAAACGTACGTGCGCCCGCCGTATCAAGATATGTCGTTTACGTTACACATACGCCGGCGTAAAGTTACCCCTCATAAAGCAGGGGTAAATCATGTTAGGTATGGATGTCGGAAACGTGCGAAACAGCGTCGTATTTTACGTCGTTTGTGTAAGTCGTCCGTGAATGGGGCTGGACGTAATTTACGTTCGCGTCGACTAGGCATTGAGCGGGCGTAATTTAATTTGAAAATTTGACGTGATGCTGAGCATGCGCGCGCATGCGCCGTTCGAAAAAAGCGTCATTTACGTGGGGTCATGATTAGTTTACATAAAACACGCCCCACTGTTCCTCATTTGATTTAGGCGTGCTTACGCCGGCACATTTACGCTACGCCGATGTAACTTTGTGAATACAGCACTTGCCTCTCTAAGTTGCAGCGGCGTAGCGTAACTACGATACGCTACGCCCGCTTACATTTACGCCGCCCTACGAGAATCTGGGCCACAGTATACACATAGATACACAGTATACACATAGATACACAGTATACACAGCAGCACTTTTCCCCCAAAAATCAGCCTGATTGAACACACTGCTGCCCCCATCTCCTGGCATGCTGGGACTTGTAGTACCCCAGCAGCTCATAGACACATTAGGTGGTAATGCAGGAGAGGAGGGGACTATGCCTGTGTATTGGTGGGCAGCTGAGTAGGCAGGGTAGCAGAGATTGGGGGAGAAATTCAGAACATCCTTCCTCCATAAGCATGGCACTTCTCACACAGAAAATGATCTAGCAGCTTCATAGACAGGAGGAGCCATGCTAGAGGAAAAACACATCCTCCCCTCCCCCCTGCATACCAGGGTAAGCCACTGACAAAAATAACTGCAGCCCTTCCCACACTGCAGGCTGTGTCTCCTGCTTCCTCTCCTCTCCTTCAGCTGTCGGCAATCTCCTGCTCAAAAATCAAATAAGCCGTGGGAGGGGAAGGGGCGTGTACATTATGTTCCCAATGGCTGAGGAGACAGTACAGAGGTGGGGCAGCTATAGCTGCACGATTTTCACAGCAAAATGATGTCGGCAAGGGACTTATCAGGGATAGATGTAAAAATATACATATTTTTACATACTGTCCCTGGTTTTACTGAGGCTGGACATCCTGATGGGGCCCCCTAATGGCATGGGGCCCTAATGGTCAGTCCGCCCCTGAGCACTACCTTTACGTTTTATTCAATAAAAACATTGTACCAGAAAAAAGTGTAAAAATAAATAAAATAAGCAAAGTTAAAAAAAAAATTAAAACGCCCCTGTCCCCGGTAGCTTGCGCTCAGAATCGAACACACATGTAAGTCCTGCCCACATATGTAAACGCTGTTCAAACCACATGTGAGGTATCGCGTGTGAGAGCGTGTGCAACAATTCTAGTACTAGAACTCCTCTGTAACTCTAAGACCCCATTCACACCTAGGCGTTTTTACGCCTGTAGCGCTACGCCGCTGCCGCCAGAGGGCTGAAAACAGATGTCCCTCTATGGAGATGGTTCACATCTCCACGCCGGACGCCTGTCGCCTGCCGCGTGAAAAAAGGTCCCGGACCTTTTTTTCAGGCGTCTTCGAGCGTTCGGCTAGGAGATGGCAATCATCTCCATAGAGGGGGTCATCTTGGGGCACATCTAGGCGGACAATACCGGCGTTTTGTCGCCGCAAATCGCGGTACAAAACGCCGCTATTTTTACCGCGATTTGCGGCGACAAAACGCTGCGATTTCGTCCGCCTAGATGTGAATGCAGCCTAAATTGGTAACCTGTTAAAAAAAATAAAAGCATCGCCTATGGAGATTTTTAAGTACCGAAGTTTGGTGCCATTCCATTAATGTCCGCAATCTTAAAGCGTGACATGTTAGTTATCTATTTACTTTGCGTAAAAAAAAATGGGACTAACTTTACTGTTTTGTTATTTTCTAATTCATGAAACCGTTTGTTTTCCCCTAAAAAAAAGGCGTTTGAAAAATGATTGAGCAAATACCGTGCAAAATAAAAAGTTGCAATGACCGCCACTTTATTCCCTAGGGTGTCTGCTAAAAACACACATATATATATATATATATATATATATATATATATATATATATATATATATATATATATATATATAATGTTTGGGGGTTCTGAGTAATTTTCTAACAAAAAAATATGATTTTTACATGAAGGAGAGAAGTGTCAGAATAGGCCCATTAGGGAAGTGGTTAAATAAAAAAAAATATATTATAGAATCTAAAATCTTATACTACATATTGGAACTATGTACAATTGGTATAATGATAACCAAGGAAATTAAAGTTCTGCTAGCAGAACTATATAAAGAGTAAATTGAAAGAGGAGAGAGAGAGAATAGGAGGGAAATGTAAAAAGAGAGAAAAAAGATAAAAGAAGATAAAAGAAAACGTAATCTTAGGTCAGAGAAAAAATAGATAGGGAAGAAAGAAATAAGAGGTAGTAGGGTGGGTAGTACATGGTACTAAACACATACCATGAATGCAGAAAATGGAAGCATAAATGGAGATTACCAAGGTCTTAGTAGGGAAGCATCAAAATTGAAAGGCAAAAAGTGAGTCACCCAGGGATTCCATATGTGACGGTATCGGTATGATATCCCCGTCAAGCATTCCCTCCTCTCCATACAAGCACATCACAGGATCATCCATACATGAGTCAAGACTGAATGCTGGAACCACGACTGATTGATTGGCAGCTTGCTGCTGGTTATAAATACAGTTTTACAAGCTAAATCCTTAATCAAGGAACAATGGGAGCTCCACCCCCTTTTCACCCACTCTGGAGTTCTCATACAGAATATAGCCAGACAATTCGGAGCCGACCTGAGACACATTTTCTTTAAATAATGACATCAGGGAAGTTAATTACAAGGTGTACAGAACACATTAGCTGGGCAGCCTGGCACCGCATAATGAAGCAATCAGAATACATAACATGAGTCACCTCTAATCACAGTAACAGGATTAACATCCCTTTGAAGTAAGGAGCTAGCTGCAGACGGGTCATTAACATGTCAATAGCTTGTAACACATGAATCCATTTTACCTCTAACCCACAATTTAACCAAGCAGGGAGATTTACACTGACATATCCTTCACACCATATATTCTCAAAGATGGTAATTTTATCTTGAGTTATAGCCTCTCTTTTGGTATGGATCATTGCTTGATTGATTCTATTTTTAGTTTTAGCAATTAAGAACTGGGATTTCCAAGCTATGGCAATTGTTTGTTTCACGGCTGTAGCAGGGCCGTCTTAATAGCATCATGGGCCCCTGGGCAAAGAAATGCTCTGGGGCCCCTACAATGATGACAGTTCAGGTAAACAGACATCAAGTAGGTAGGAGGCAGACTGCCCCCCTGTGTATCTATCACTCTCAGTGCCATCATGGGGGCCCCCAATTTCAGGGCAGTGTGGGCTCAAGGACCAGCTGCTTTGGGGAAAGTGCAGGGGCCCCCCATGCAGCTGGGGCCCATGGGCAGTGCCCAGGTGTGCCCTCTCATTAAGACAGCCCTGGGCTGTAGTGATCTGTAATAGGAGCCAAAGTTAACTCTCACATGCAGTGACCCTTGACAAAATGAAAAGCTTATGGCTAAATCACAAGAACCATGGCAAACCGAACCATGGACTTCGACCATGGCCTTCTTCAACTCTAACTTTTGGAGTGGCCTTGGTCGGGGTATCTGGACTGGTCTAAAGGTTATCGTTCCCCTTACCTTCTTCTCCCCTCTGCCCCCACATTGTTACTTTTCTTCTGCTCTTCTTCTTCCCCGTTTTTTTCTACTTCTGCAAAACATAGTGCTAATTGACATTATTCGTACTGGACCCAGGATCCTTGTGACAGCACTAACAAAATGGTCTATTACCATTTTCTATTTATAAATAACATTCTGTACAGATAATTTTTTGGACTTCACTTTCAGGGGGGCAAAGGAAGACAGGGTACAGATGGACCTCCAGGACCAATAGGACCCTATGTGAGTGTTTGCATTGTCAGCCACATTGATTGAACATTTGTTTTCTCAGGGCTTTAAACTACCTATGTATTTTCCAGGGTATTCCAGGACTCAGGGGACAAAAAGGGGAGCCAGGTCCAAAAGGACTGAAGGTAAGAGACTAATAAATAAACATTAACTAAGAAGAATACATTGGATTGCTTAGTTTATGGTAATAGTAATTACAGATGAGACGCACCTTTGTCAAATATGACCTTTAGAAGAGGTGTTGTCTTCAAAAATGAAACCTCTATAACTAGAACAAAAATCACATAAAAACATTTGAAGTCTTTATTATTATTTTATCAGCCAACTGTAGTTTGAAAGGAACGCAGTTAGCATTGGAAGCTGTTGGGATTTCATTGATACATTCACTTTTGCTTCCATACAAGTGCATACTGTGGCAGAGCGAGGCTCTGTCCCTATGGAAATGTTGTTGAAATGGACACAGGGTCTGCATATAGCCATATTGCAGAGCGTAGATTTGAAACAGAGAAAACTGCTCTGGCAGTTTTCTCCAGATCTTGCTATTTCTGAAAGGGGCTCTTTAGTTTGGAGATTCCTCAGAGATATGGGTGGAACGGGATCTCCAAACCTGTGTCCAGATCTTAACAATAGCCTGCAGGGTGTGTGCCCAGGTGCACACAGCTCATATAATGAAGGACTGGGGAGAGCAGAAGTGAGAGGAAGGTGGAGTTAGAGCAGCGGCTGCTAGAGAGTGTCTCTGTGTGCATCAAGAAGTTCAAAGCTGTGTGCGTTGAAGGGCTTCAAAGCTGTGTGCGTCCAAGGAGCCTAAAGCTGTGTGCATTAAGGGACTTCAAGCTGTGTGCGTTTAAGAAGCCCAAAGCTGTGTGCGTCCAAGATTGTGAGACTTGAAGATCTGGTTGTTTAAGGTACCAGTAACTATAGCAGCAGTGCTTTTGAAGAGTAACCAGGTGGGCTGGTATTTTCATTTATCTTTGAATGTCGTTTAAACCCTTGCGTGGGATTCCTGAGTGGACTTTTGTTTTGTTTTTTCTCTTTTTTTTTTAACAGAAACATTTTTATTAATGTAAAAAGAAAGAAAAAAATAATAATACAGAAAGTAAATCAACAAAACTGTGGTACAGCAAGGTTCAATACCATACAGAGCATAGCACAAAAATGATTATCGAGATAAGTACAGAGTAACATACTAGAGGTAGACCCCAACGGGTCTAGGCCGGGTTGTCGGATAAGGTGAAGACTACCTACTTAAGCTTCAGAGCGGTGAGCATCGTCACCAATGGGGGGGGGGAAATGTAGGTCTCCGCAGAGACACAGGAGGAGCAACATGCATCCATAGGTCATACAGGGTCATTAACAGGCGATAACCAGTATCTCGGGGCCCGAGGATCCCGGTCCGAGGGGGGAACACCGCAAACATATGAGGGGTGGTGCGCAGATCCAATTGTGTCAGAAGTCACCAGAGAGCACCTGGCCAGTCATGGAGATCATTACAAAGTCCAAGACCATCTCTAGGTATGTCACTAAGCATAGATTGCCCTAGCCGTCACCCACGACCCCCAGACCTTGTCAAATTTTTGGGGGCATTTACGGCTTGTTTTTTCTCATTTAATAAACGTGGGCTACCACACCCTTAACGATACATGCCTGTTTGGTGTGGACTCACTACAAGAAAACGCATCTGCCACGAGAGCTAACAACCCCCTATGTCACAATACTTTAAAGTGGAACTGAACTCAAATAGTAAAAAACCACCATGTCATAAGAAACATATGGAAAGGTACCCTGAAAGATTTGACTTTTGAATTGCATTGCTCCTGAAAAATAGCAGTGTTCTCAACCAGTGAGGCATGTTTTCGCCAACAATTATTTAAATAATCTCTTAAAATCTCTTCAAAACTGCCTATCCAATTTAATTTCTACCCAATATTGTTGTTTAACCAACTCTTATCCACTTTCAATTACCACCTACTTTCCTATCCTATCTAATTGTATGTACTGAACTTCCACCTATAAGAATACAGGTTTTGACAGGCAAGATGTACTCTCCTGTGTACTGTGCTTGTGCCACCCACCATATAGCAAAATTACGGCGTCAAAGTGGTTTAGTTATCCTGATCGGATGTCATATGACGTGATCAGGATAACAGAGCCAGCGCGCACCCGTGGGGGGGAGGGGCCAGCGTGGCGATTGGAGGTGCTGTGTGTCAGTCTGACACACCGCAACTCTGGTCATGGTATGAAGCCTCTGACAGAGCTTTCCTCGGTTCACGCTGACAGGGAGAGCTGATCGGCAGCTCTCCCTGTCAGAAAGGGTTCTGTGCTGATAATCAGCACATTTATTATCAGCACAGCTCCCATAAAAAGGTGCCCATCAGCTGCCAATCAGTGCCCATCACCTGCCAGCCGGTCCCTCTCTATAAAGCCTGTCAGTGCCCAAAAAAAGTGCAGATCAGTGCCCACAACAGTGCCAATCAGTGCCTCATTAATAATGCCTGTCAGTGCCCCATCAAAGTGCCATTCAGTGCCACTCAGTAATGCCTGTCAGTAGCTCCTCAGCAGTGCTGCCTATTCAGTGCCACCTATCGGTGCCATCAGTGCCGCCTATCAGTGTCCATCAGTATTTTTTTTCAAAATTGTCTTTTTTCGTTTATAGCGCAAAAATTTAAAACCGCAGAGGTGATCAAATACCACCAAAAGCAAGCTCCTATTTTTGGGAAGAAAATTATAAACATTTAGTTTGTGTAGAGTGTTGCATGACTGCGCAATTGTCATTCAAAATGCGACAGCGCTGAAAGCTAAAAATTGTCCTGGGCAGGAAGGGGGGAAAGTGTCTGGTTTTGAAGTCTTTAATGTCTGTAATTTGTATCTCTTGGCTTAATGATGACTTTATAACAGTAAGTATAAGCAAGATATTTTGTTTTTATTTCCAATAGTTTATATAAAAATTTTAGGAAAATGGACAGAGAACATAGCAAAATACCACATGGTGGAATAAATGCAGTGGTCTTCCACAAGCAATAGATTTATACGAGAGAAAGGGGAAAAACATAAATTCACATAATATGTTCACAGGTACATAGCAGTAATGCACATGAGCCGAACAAACAGCCAAAAGATCGAGGCATCTCGACCATTCAAATAACCTTAATGATATCATCAAAAAGTGAGAAATGGCATGTATTAGATTATCATTTTCCTAGCTGCGAACAACAATTACATCTATGGCCAGTGACAGGGAAGTCCACTAAGCACAACAGGTACCCACCCCGTGTCTAAAGGACCACGTCCCACCCCACCACCAGCTTATGTATCAAACAAAACCTTGCAGCTAAGATATTTTATTTTAAAATGTTGTATTACTTTTTGTACTGATCTGACCAAAAATATTGTCATCTACTCACGTATGTCAATTGGACTGTTGTCTGGCAGTTACTAGTGTGTCTATTCTACAGGGTAATTTGGGCTTGGATGGACCGTTTGGGCCAAAAGGAGAAGAAGGCCAGAAGGTTAGGAGATGTTTTTACCACTTATAATGTTGATTTTAGTCATATTTCTGCATCTCAACCTTATGTTGTTAGCTTTCATCTTTTAGGGAAAACAAGGTCTTCCCGGGCACAGTGGACCTCCAGGAGAGAAAGGTGACGAGGTACATAATTTAGTTTGCTAATACTAGAAACAGAATAATCAAACGCAGTACATATATAGATTTCATTTTTACCTTTAAACCAGGGGTCTCCAAACTCTCTAAACAAAGGGCCAGTTTACTGTCCTTCAAACTTTAGGTATCAGTGGGAGGAATAGTGCCCCACCATTGGTGTCAGTGGGAGGAATGGTGTCCCATCATTGATATCAATGGGAGGAATGGTGTCCCATCATTTGGTGTTAATGGGAGGAATGGTGTCCCATCATTGGTGTCCATGGGAGGAATGGTGTCTCATCATTGATGTCAATGAGAGGAATAGTGCCCCATCATTGATGTCAATCGGAGGAATAGTGTCCCATCACTGGTGTCAATGGAAGGAATAGTGCATCTTTGTGTCAATGGCAGGAACTATGCACCGCTCTTGCTTATTGTGGGGGGAAATAATGCCACAAGGGCCAGATAACAGCAAGCAAAGGGACACATCTGGCCACGGGCTGCAGTTTGGAGACCACTGCTCTAAGCCCTTAAAAAAACCTTGCTGCTATATAATGTATTTTCCTAGGAATAGTAAAAGATCTTCACCATACTTTTTATTCTCCATATGAATTATTCAAAATGGGCAAACTTTCTACCAATGTTTGCCCCAAGTGTTTAGCTGACAATTTAATATTTTTCCATACGATTTTGGCTTGTCTGATAATAAGGACCTTCTGTCCTGATATATTCAAATGAGTGACTTCTGTTGTCACTCTTCTTAATATACCCGGCATGTGTAATCCAGCTAGCGTCTTGTAGGAATATTTAAAAGGTTCTGGGTTGTCTTACAGCACAAAACCTCTCCTGCATTTATTACATTTCTATGCCCAAAAAGTGATCGCTGGAAATCCCTAGATTTTTCTAAAAATGTATTTATTGTTGGAATAAGTTTCCTTTTTCTGTGTGTTAGATTTTAAATCCTCATGATGTTATGTAAGAAAGTGGATATAAAAGAAGAATAGTCATTACTGTTTCATGACAATACCTTTTTTTGGGTACAATAGTGCACTGGATGATGTGGAGATGTTCTGTTGCAGTTGTCCCAAAATATGGTCATGTATGGTATTGTTTATCCTATTTGCTGTGTGTACAGATTTCCATTGCCAGCCACCATTAAAGCAGAGGTCCACACAAAATGTGAACCTCCGCTTTTCGGAACCCTCCCCCCCTCCGGTGTCACATTTGGCACCTTTCAGAGGGGAGGGGGGTGCAGATACCTGTCTAAGACAGGTATTTGCACCCACTTCTTGGAATAGACTCCTCGGGAGTCACGTCCTTTTGCATCACCCCCCGCTGTCTTCACACTGGTCCCAGGAGACAGCGGGGACCAATGAGGGCGTGCCACGCGCAGTAGGGAACCAGGCAGTGAAGCCCCAATGCTTCACTTCCTGATTCCCTCACAGAGGATGGCGGAGGGGGCAGCTGGACAGGTAAGTGTCCATTTTTTAAAAGTCAGCAGCTGCAGTATTTGTAGCTGCTGGCTTTTAAAAAAAAAAGAAACGGATGGACCTAAGCTGTAGTACGGAATGGCGAGGACTGGATACTATGGAGTCTAGTACACCATGGTTGCTCAACCTGTGGTCCTCCAGATGTTGTGGAATTACAAGTCCCATCATGCCTCTGCCTTTGGGAGTCATGCTTGTAACTGTCAGCAGCTTGCAATGCCTCATGGGGCTTGTAGTTCCGCAACAGCTTGAAGGCCACAGCTTGAGCATACATGTAGTACACACTACTATTTTTTTTTCATTCCACCCAGCGAGTTAAACAAAAAAAAAACTCTGCTCTAACGGTGCCAGAACACTCCAATCAGCGCTCTCGGCCATCGGCTGAGTAAGCTTATTGGGAGCTGAACGACCGGCTTCTGTCGGACCGGCTGCCATACACACAAGCTGAATGTCTCTCGACATTTGGCCCCTTGTGTACTAAGCTTTAATCTATTTGTGTTTCTGCTATTGTTATATACTGTTAGAAAAAAAGATACCCCTTTTAGGAAAAAAAATGTAAACTCTTATATTTTATTTTCTGTTAGGGAGTTATTGGGCCTCCAGGACCCCAGGGACTTCCTGGGCCACAAGGTCTTGTAGTAAGTAAAAAAAATCAATCTTGTGCCTGTATAAGACACATGTCAAATATTCTTATATTTGTAGCCATTTAAACTAAATTCTGTGTTTTCTCTCTTGTTTTATGTTTAGGGTCCTGAAGGCACTGAGGTGAGGCATGAGCCACCATGTTTCTCTCCTATTTTACCAATGTCTTCTGTATCAATTTATGATATCTACTTTTGTAATTGCAGGGTCCAAAAGGATTCCAAGGACCTGAAGGAGCTCCAGGCCCACCTGGACCACCAGTAAGCAAAAGTTGTGGAAGGGTTGCAATAGTGTATGAACTCTCATCTGCTAAGGAACAGAAATTTCCACTACGTCCTGACAGCTGTAAGCCGTTGGCTTGTGGTTTTTCTGTTGCTGAAAATCTACTGGTTGGCCAAGCTTAAAGTGTATTTCCACTTTTGTGGTCAAATTTGAGAAAACCCACAATATGTTTGTACAGCATACCTGATTTTTTTAAAGTATCTATTTAAATATTTATTTCATTTTGGATATTCTTAGGCCAGCCTAATTATTCCAATCTCGACTGGTTAAGCATGCGATTAAAGCAATAATTACTGTCTTCTCCCACCAGGGATGGCTTCTACACCCCAAACCCCCCTGCCCCGGCAGAATACAATGGCTCAGCGAGAGGAATTCCCCTATCAACACTGTCTATGTTGATTGGGGAATCCAGAACATTTCTATCCTGCAGCCATGAAATCCATTCCATGTATGGGCTGCTTTAAGGAAAAGGTGGTATGACTGAATGCAAACATTTCTCAACTAGCTCAGAGTGTCCAGTCCTCATTAATACACAACGGAGAAGCCCACCTTCTAAACTTTTATTCTTGTTAAGACAGACATTGTTCAAATTTAGTACATCTAAAAAGATATCTGCCTCCAGACAGGAATAATAATGGTAAATACAGCTTCCAAGCTCCGTCCTCATAACAAAAAGGACTAAGTAGAATTTTTCAATGTTGGAAGTTCCAGAAAAAGGTATCTAAATGGGGACATGTAACAATAATCAAATAGGTATTAACCTAGTTTGGCTGCAAAAATGGAAATAACCTTTAACGAATGCTGGACATACTCAGAGGATGCCAGAATATGTAAAATTGTCCATTTTACCAGAAAACGACACAGCTCTTTAGTACCTGCATCATTCAGCCTCCTGTGTCATTTCTGTAACTGGCACAACAGTGTACTGGCTCCTGAAATGCTTATTTTTCATATCCATTAACCATTATATGTGACCACCATTGACTGTAGCAATTATTCAAATGGACTTCGGTTGACAACCGTAGGCTAGCAAATGTTCTCTTTTTATATATTCCTTTTTATAAGGCCATGAATTATTTTATTTTTAGGGACCCCCAGGAGAACCTGGTCCCCCAGGGCCATCGCTGAGTTTAACTGCACAGAGTATAAGGGTAAGTGATAAGAAAATTGGTGTAGAGTTTTTCAGTGTACACTACAAGCTCTTTTCACAAGGATTTCCATGTCACATTGTCCAGTTAAAGTATATCTAGTAGCAGATAAACTATACCTAAAAGAAAAACATTTTTTTTCTTCTTAGTGTCTATGTCCCCTCACTTTCTTAGAAAAAGATAAAAGGTGACTGCTTTCTCTGGTTCCCAGAATTAGTGTGGGGACACAGTCAGCAGTAAAACCATGATAACATTTCTTACCCTTCCCCACTGTATTCAAAACAATTTTTTTTTTAAAGAATAAGCTTTGGCTTTAGATACTTTTCAAAACTCAGAATCAAGCTCTTTTTTGTCACTTTCTAGCGGTTGTTCCCCCATTCGGCATTATGGAAGGACATTGCTTCATGGGATCTTATTCACCATTTGGAAGAAGACTTGAAGCTCTTGGCTGCCCCACCTAATGGAACTAAGGAAAATCCAGCAAGCACATGTAAAGAACTGCAGCTTGTCCATCCCGAACTGGCAGATGGTAGGGTAATCTGAGACAGTACTGGAATTAAATATATAAAATATTGTGTTACAGCCCCCTGGTATGTAGTCAAGAATGGGGCATATTCTTTATGGCATTGGCGCTTTCAGTACTTACAGTAATATTTTAGGGATTACTAATGTGTGTTTTTTTTATCCTGTCTGCCAGGTTATTATTACATTGACCCTAACCATGGCAGTCCTCAGGATTCTTTTTTGGTATTCTGCAACTTTACTGCTGGTGGTGAGACTTGTGTGCCACCTCTGGAAAATCAGGTAATTCATAATGGGGACACAACACCATACAATTTATTGCACAGATTTAAGGTTAACCAGTTCTGCTTTCATGGTTTGTAGATAATGGCAAAGGCCTGGCTTCGGACCTACTCATTGCAAGAAGGATTCCAGTGGTTCAGCATGCTTCCTGGGGGCTTTCCGGTAAGAGCAGAGCTATATCTAAGATCATGTGATGCAAAGGAAGAGTTAAAAACTAGGCCACATCAAAAACATTGTTAATGTAGATTCATTTTTCAGTTCAATAGGCTAGTCCTTTTTCACAGGCGTTGCAGACCCCCCCCCCCCCCCCCAAATGATTGACCACAGAACACCTCTTATAAATCAATTAGTTGGACTGATTTACTAAGAATCCCGGGAAGTACTGGGAGCTCTACATGTAATAGCACCTGTTTCAGGCAATTAAGAGTTCAACTAGGCAAACGTGTGAATGATAACTTGCGCTATTAGCGGCGAATATGCCATAGTAAATTCGGAATTACCGTTAATTGGCGATTCCGTGGATCTGCAAGTGCCAATTGCTACCAAGTTATTATATAGCACTAACAAAAAATGTGGAGTAGCGCTAGAGACTGAAGGGCCTTCAAATAACTAAATAAATCAAGGAGAAGGCTGTATGAAAGTCCAATATATATCAAAAATGTGTTTAACAAATTAGTGACAAACAATTGGTGAATAGTCCAAACGTGTATCAAACTTGAGTATAACACTCTGTTGTAACAACGAAAGGAAGAAGAAGTCTGGTTCCAAATGGAAAATGCAACTTGCTGACCCTTACCGAAAAGGATGGTCCTATCAGACCTAGTCAAGCAGAGATCCCTGGATGGTGTGTGTTGAAGTAGAGCTTGTCTGTTAAGACGATCCCTCCAGGGGTCACAAATCTGCCAATAAAACAACCAGAAGAAAAAAACTCATATAGTGTAAATCCGTGTGATAATAAAGCATGAGTGCATCGCCCAGTGACTGGCAACAGACAGTGTGAACACAAGACACCACCACCAGTACACACACTGACCCTTACCAGAACCTGTGATCCGTCAGGATCAATCAAAGCAGAGGGGATGTAGACAGTGAGCAGTAATGGGACGTCTCAGCCAATGGTAAACGAATAGATCAGCAGGTCAGGCAGTGAACACAGGAGGAGATTATATAGCACTGCACTGCAACCATGATCCATGTATGTGAAGAAAACATTTTTATGTGAGATGTGCTCTACCTCGTGTGCATTTACTGATGTATATTGCAATTAGTATTCCTAGTTTTTTTTTCTTCTTTTGCTAACGAATGCAGTTATGAATGAGTGTTGCAGAGTAATGTCTGCTATTCTGTAAAGTTACATGTATTTACACTTGCAGTTACACTTGCATATCTGTTATATGTTATTTTTTTCATGTTTTTTTTTATTTAGGTGATTATAAAGCAGTAATTATTTATGTTCATTAGAAAGAGAGGACCCCCACCATGCCAACATCCAATGTATATATGTAAGGATTCAGAAACCTCAAAAAACAGGTGAACTTTGTGGGCACATAATGAGAGGAAACCTTGTATAAAAAGTATATACAGTATTTTATTACAAATTAGTTAAACATAGAGACATACAGACAACACCCTATATGGACACAGTCAACAGATACCCAATAAGGCAAACATAGAGGTTGGATCTTAATAGTAAGAGTAAATGTAATGGAATATATCTATATAGAGAAGTCTGATCCAACATCGCCTCCACACTTACTTGTCAGTGTTTCGCAAAATAGTAGCTTTCTCAGGACAATACTGGGTAGGTGCTGATATAAATTAAAAATATAAACCCGATGGACCTTGAATCCAAGGATATGGGGACACCACACAGCACAGACTGCGAATAATCAGGATGATCCTATCAAGGATCAAGTTTGTATATATTGTTGTTGGTCAGCGTGCGTATATAAGCACACGTGATGCTCCTGCGTATAGAAGGATGAGTGAAAAACCATATGCAGCTTCCACAGGAACCACAGTCACATGTGAAAAAGCACCTTTACTCCGCTCTCTGAACAGTGCAAGTCACCCCGCAGCTTGTCTGGACACCTGAAGCTTGTCTAGACATCTGCGCTGTTCAGAGTGGGGAGTAAAGATGCTTTTTCCGTGATTGAGGCAATAAATGCCTGGCCTCACTGAAGGCCCTTATAACCAAGAAATCTCTGATAGTTACTTGCGAGATCCTGCTTATTTCTTATGAATGAGTCATTTTCCCGTTTCACGGATATACTCATCTAGTGCCTCACTGTAGAGATATATATTTCATCTATGGTATCTGGTATACAAACTTGATCCTTAATAGGATCATTCTGATTATTCGCACTCCCCATATACTTGGATTCAAGGTCCATCAGTAGGGATGAGCTTCGTGTTCGAGTCCAACCCATGTTGGACTCGAACATCGTATGTTTGACCGTTCGTCGAAATACGAACGTTACGGGCCGTTCGCGCCAAATTCGAGTGGCGCGTCACGGCCCATAATTCACTGCGGCATCACAGTGCATTGCTGGCTGATGATTGGCCAAGCATGCACTATGACCCGCATGCTTGGCCAATCACAGCGCGCAAAAAACAGAGAGCCATAATTGGCCAAAGCCAGGGTGGCTTTGGAGAATTATGGCTCAAGGGGTTTAGTACACGCCCAGGGGCGGACTGACAACTCATGGGGCCCCCGGGCAATAGAAGATTATGGGGCCCCCGGGGTTACAGATTGCCACCAAGCCAGGAGGCATTACAGAGGCGGGGCAGCTAAAATCTCAAGATTTTTACATCAAAAGCATGTCGGTTTTGGACATATCAGGGACAGATGTAAAAAAAACACAGATTTTTACATACTGTGCCTGGTTTTAATGAGCCTGGCAACCCTGATGGGGCCCCCTAGTGGCATGGGGCCCTCGGGCAGTGCCCGAGTGCCTCAATGGTCAGTCCGCCCCTGTACACGCCCCACACTATAAAAGGCCGCCTGCAGGTCGGCCTTGTGTAGTGTGTTGCGGCGGTGGTTAGAGACAGAGAGAGAGAAAGAGAGTGTCATTTTTTTCTAGGTAGATAGTGCAGGCAGGCTAGTCAGTTAAATTTACAGTGTGTAGAGGATATATATGCATCCCAGGTGTTGTACATATATTTATACACTGTATAGTTTAGCTAGATCAGTTCTTCCTAATTTACTGGCAGGCAAGTGATTGTGCTAGCTGCAGTATTCTCACGTGGTGTATTGCCTGTGTCCTCTGCAGTGTGCACCATAAAGCTACGTGGTGTGTGTACTGCCTTTGTCCTCTGCAGGTTGCACCTAAAGCTACTTGGTGTGTACTGCCCATGTCCTCTGCAGTTTGCACCTAAAGCTACGTGGTGTGTACTGTCCGTGTCCTCTGCAGTTTGCACCTAAAGCTACATAGTGTGTGTACTGCCTTTGTCCTCTGCAGTTTTCACCTAAAGCTAATTTGTGTGTACTGCCTTTTACCTCTGCAGTTTGCACCTAAAGCTACGTGGTGTGTACTGCCCGTGTCCTCTGCAGTTTGCACCTAAAGCTACGTAGTGTGTGTACTGCCTTTGTCCTCTGCAGTCTGCACCTAATGCTACGTAGTGTGTACTTCCCGTGTCCTCTGCAGTTTGCACCTAAAGCTACGTAGTGTGTACTGCCTGTGTCCTCTGCAGTGTGCACCATAAAGCTACGTGGTGTGCTGCAGTTTGCACCTAAAGCTACTTGGTGTGTACTGCCCGTGTCCCCTGCAGTTTGCACCTAAAGCTACGTGGTGTGTACTGCCCATGTCCTCTGCAGTTTGCACCTAAAGCTACTTGGTGTGTACTGCCCGTGTCCTCTGCAGTTTGCACCTAAAGCTACGTAGTGTGTACTGCCTGTGTCCTCTGCAGTGTGCACCATAAAGCTACGTGGTGTGTGTACTGCCTTTGTTCTCTGTAGTTTGCACCTAAAGCTACTTGGTGTGTACTGCCCATGTCCTCTGCAGTTTGCACCATAAAGCTACGTGGTGTGTGTACTGCCTTTGTTCTCTGTAGTTTGCACCTAAAGATACTTTGTGTGTACTGCCCGTGTCCTCTGCAGTTTGCACCTAAAGCTACGAGGTGTGTGTACTGCCTTTGTCCTCTGCAGGCCATTAGTATGTCTGGAAGGACAACAAGGAGAGGCAGAGAGTCACGAGGGAAAGCAGGCTCTGCGTCTAGAGGCAACAGTGCTGGTCGTGGACATGGTGCATCCTCATCAGCACGTGGCCATTGGACACGCTCGTCCTTGTTTTCGGCAGCTGGCCGTGTTGAGCCGCAACATGCCGAAGACTTGGTAGAGTGGATGACCAAGCCGTCCTCATCCTCCTCCCTCACCCAAGCTCAGGGTACTTAGGAAAAAGGAAAATTCCCCCAGGATGGTAACAATAATTGGAGAGGGTATAAGGTGTAATAACATATATTATATAAAGAAATACAAAAAGAAATATATAGAGCAACAAAATTGTTTAAGAACAAGGTACATCAATAGATGGTGTGTGCATTCACAGGGATGAGTTCAGGCCCTAAGCGTTTCGGAGTTCCGTCCCTTTTCAGGGGCCAGAGTCCATGCGAAATGTATACTGTATGTAGTAAAAATTATAATGAAACAAACTACAAGGTGTATTCATATACAAGAAAAGAAAAGCAAAAATTAAGATCTGCACAATACATGAACCACATACCCATCACCATGTATATGGACCAAGAGGACCTGAGAGCACCGTGGTACCGAATCCCTAAGGTGGATAGGGAGCAAGCCAAAGGGGACACAGTGAAGGGTCCCGGAACTCCTAAGGACAAACCCTGGGTGAGCAGAAGAAGGTGTGGGTAATGCACACACGACTCCTGCGAAGGCAAAAAATGCAGTATAGCTAAAATAGGCATAAGTAATTTTTGGTATGTATAAAGGTAAGTTATGTAATTAGACCAAAAATAAGGAGGCGTATACCTGTAATAGGGCTTAAATTGCTTGGAAGGAAATAGGGGAGCAGCCAAGGGGTATGGTCCCAATCATCTAAAACATAGCCAAGCACCCAATAGAGGAATCCAAAATCATTTATAAACAGGGCTCCTAAGAGAGCAAAGAAAAATTGAAAAAATAGATGTATAGGTAGTAATTAAAATCTAGTGTAAATAATTTGTGAACAGTATATGTTCCAATGATGGTACACAGCTAGAGGAAGGCAGTAATGTGAGCCCAGAGAGAGGGGGTGCCCAAGAAGGACAGCAATCTGGCAGTCATGTTCCCCCAGCTGCAGCATACTGCCAGGTTTTCTACAGTGATGAGGAGGGAGGGGATGATGAGGTCACTGACTCTACGTGGGTGCCTGATAGGAGAGAGGAGGAGGAGGAGTCACAGGCACATCGCCAACGAGGCAGGATGCCCTCCAGGGGCCAGCTTAAGGGCAGCACACCGACTGCATCACAACGCAGAGCTACGCATGTGCAGGGCGCTGCTGTGTCTCAGCGTTATTCCAAAAGTTCTTTGGTGTGGGCCTTTTTTGAGATGAGAGCATCAGATCGCACAGCTGCTATATGCAACATATCTCTCAAGCATATCTCGTGGCCAAAACATCACCCGCTTGGGCACCACATGCTTGACCAGACATATGTACCTCAAAGACCCACACCAAAGAACAAAGCGGACCTCCCCTTGCACCTCATCAGCTGGGATCTCCAACCCCACTATACCCTCAGTCCTCTCTGAAGCCTGCACTGATGGGCCTGAAGGTGTAGAATTAGGTGTGTCACAGCCTAGTACATGCGGGCAATCTACTATCTGTACACCGATGGCAGATTGTACCAGGCAAATTTACCTGCCCCAGCTGCTGCAGCGCCAAAAGAAGTTCTCTCCCAGCCTTCCACATGCCCAGCGGTTGAATGCTAGCTTGGCTAAATTGCTAGCACTTCAACTGCTGCCTTTTCAGTTAGTAGATTCTGCCCCCTTCCGTGAGTTTGTGGAATGTGCGGTACCTCAGTGGCAAGTTCCCAAACGCCACTTTTTCTCAAGGAAGGCGATTCCGGCTCTCTACCGCCATGTGGAAGGCAATGTCCATGCCTCGCTGGACAGGGCGGTCAGTGGTAAGGTGCATATTACCGCTGACTCATAGCCCAGCAGGCATGGACAGGGACATTACCTATCTTTCATGGCCCATTGGGTGACTCTGCTGGCAGCTGGGAAGGACGCAGGACAAGGTACAGTAGTGTTGGGGGTTGTTCCAACACCACGCCTCCAAAATGCTACTACTGGTTGTGACACACCTCTCTCCTCCACCCCCTCCTCTTCTTCCTCTGTGGCCTCTTTCTGTGCTGATGTGTCCTCGGAACCAGCGGTGCTCCGTAGGCGTTCAAGGGGGTACGCAGGCAAAGAGATGCCATGATGTGCTTGAGCTGGTGTGCTTGGGGGACAGGAGCCACACTGGGCCAGAGGTTCTGTCAGCTCTGCAGGGGCAGGCTCAGAGGTGGTTGAAGCCACGCCATCTTAAGCCAGAAATGGTGGTTTGCGACAATGGCACCAATCTTCTCTCCGTCCTGCGACAGGGACAACTGACCCATGTGCCCTGTTTTGCTCATGTCCTTAATTTGGTGGTGCAGCGGTTCTTGGGCAGGTACCCGGGCTTACAGGATGTCCTGAAGCAGGCCATGAAAGTCTGTGTGCATTTCCGAAGGTCATATAATGCCAGTGCTCGGCTGGCAGATCTCCAAAGGGAATACAACCTGCCCAAGAACCGCCTAATCTGTGGCATGCCCACCAGGTGGAACTCTAAGTCGGCCATGCTGCAGCGGCTCCACACGCAGCAGAGGGCCATCAATGAGTATCTGTGCCAATATGGCAGCAGAACTGGGTCAGGGGAGCTTGGTTTGGTTCCCCACGCCAGTGGGCCATGATCAGGGATGCATGCACTGTCCTATCACCATTTGAGGAGGCCACAAGGATGGTGAGCAGTGACAGTGCATGCACCAGTGAGACTGTCCTTCTTATTCACATGTTGGAGCACACGCTGCGTGGAATAATGGACAGGGCCCTTGAGGCAGAACAGAGGGAGGAAGAGGAGGACTTCCTTACCTCTCAAGGCCCCCTTTATCCAGACAGTGTTCCTGCTTTCCCGCCTATCACACAGGAAGAGGAGAAGGAGGAGGCTTGTGTCAGCATGGAGGTGGAGCCTAGCACTCAGCAGCAGCAGCAGTCTTCAAGGGATCAATTACAGTCCCAAGGAACCCATGGATTTGTACGTGGCTGGGATGAGGTGGCTGCGGATCATGTCGTCCTCAGTGACCCAGAGGACTTTGCACTGAATGCCTCAGCAAACCTACGTTGTATGGCCTCCCTGATCCTGTAAAGCCTGTGGAAGGATCCTCGTATTCGTGCTATCAAGGAGAGGGATCATTACTGGCTGGCAACTCTCCTTCATCCACGTTACAAGAATAAGGTTGCAGACCTTATCTTGCCGGCGCAGAGGGAGCAGAAGATGAAACATCTCTGGGAGGCCTTGCAGAAAGGTCTGTGCAACGCGTTCCCAGAGACTGGGGGGTTACAAAATCCAGGTCCTGGACAACGTGTTGCTGAGGCTACGGTCAGTCACAGAAGGAGTGGTGGCGAAGGTGGCTATCTGACCGATGCGTTCAGACATTTTTTTATTCCGCAGCCCCAAGGTATGACCGGTTCCAGCAACCATCGCCAGCGTCTGTTTTACATGGTGCGGGAATACCTAGGGGCAAGATCAGACTTGGACACCTTTCCCACCGAAAATCCTCTGGCTTACTGGGTCTTGAGGATGGATCACTGGCCAGAGCATGCACAGTACACAATTGAGCTACTGGCTTGTCCTGCATCCAGCGTTCTTTCAGAACGCACATTCAGTGCTGCTGGAGGCTTTGTAACCGATCACAGGGTGCGCCTCTCCATCGACTCGTCGATCGACTGACCTTCATAAAAATTAATCAGGCTTGGATCACCACCAGCTACCAAGCACCTGATGCTGATGTAACTGAATATTTTTTTTTGAAATGTCAGATCCCTTCAAGACTGCCTATGCTGATGCTGAGTGACTATACTGTTATGCTTGCTGAGTGACTATCCTTTTCCTCCTCAATGATCATGCTGATAGCTTGTAAGAACATTTTTGGTTCTGGGCACCGCCACCAGTGGCTAAGGCCCAATTTTTCTGCCCCTGTTTAACAGGGGGGTGTAATTACAATTTTTGATGCAATACTTTGCAGCGGGCTCATTCCTGTGCTCCAACTAGAGTATCTGTGAGGGGTTGCAGTGTTGTGGCACCAGCACCACCACCAACAAAGGCCCAATTTTTCTGCCCCTGTTCAACAGGGGCATGTAATTACAATTCTTGATCTAATATTTCACAGCAGGGACCATTCCTGTGCACACCAAGAGTAACTGTGAGGGCTAACAGAGTTGTGGCACCAGCGCTAGCACCAAAGGCCCAATTTTTCTACCACTGTTCAACAATGGCATGTAATTACAATTCTTGATATAATAGTTCACACAGCTGGGCGTTCCAGCGCCCACCAAGACTAACTGTGAGGGCTTACAGTGTTTTGGCAACACCAACACCTTCTGCCCCTGTTAAACAGGGGCAGAAAAATTGGGCCTTAGCCACTGGTGGCGGTGCCCAGAACCAAAAATGTTCTTACAAGCTATCAGCATGATCATTGAGGAGGAAAAGAATAGTCACGCAGCAAGCATAACAGTATAGTCACTCAGCATCAGCATAGGCAGTCTTGAAGGGATCTGACATTTCAAAAAAAATGTATGCAGAGTGTATATGGCAGGCCCCTACTTTCAAACATCCAACTTACAAACAACTCCTACTTGCAAACAGAAGGAGACAACAGGAGGTGAGAGGAAATCTACCCCTAGGAAGGGAAATTATCTTCTGTAAGAGGTGTCTCCTGTCCACTGATGCTTTATCACCAATCCTTGTTTCACTAAAAAAAACAAATTTTCAAAACCTCATTTGTCATTGGGACAGAAAGTGGATTGCAATCTTCTGAACAGATGCACACAGACAGCAAAACAAATGTTAACAGGGGTGATAACCCTTCTCTATGTTTTCGGAAAAGCTTAAAAATAGATTTTATGGCTGGAGCTACACTTTAAAAAAGTACCAGTTCAAAATTACAAACAGATTCTACTTAACAACAAACCTACAGTGCCTGTCTTGTTTGCACCGCCTGTATAATGCTGTTCAAAGTATATAGGGCCAAAGGGGCTTGTAAGGACCTGTGGGGAGTGGGGGGAAACCCACGCTATTTTTCTCAATGATTTTCATCCATATTGCAGGGACCAGACATTACATTAAAGCCGCAAGCAGTTTTAAATTACTTTTTTCTTATAGTAATCTAATTTTGTGCAGGGACAGTTCTACACACATGCCACCTCACAGGCATGCTATAGACACCCAGCAGGTACGATATTTAAAGGAATTTTTCATTTATTTTTATTTTTCACTTTAAACATCATTAAAATCACTGCTCCAGAAAAAACAACAATTTTTAAAACTTTTTTTTTCCATTGATACATGTTCCCTGGGGAAAGACCCGGGCTCTCAAACCCGTTTTCCGACAATAACCTGCATATTAGGCTTTAAAATGAGCACTTTTGAATTTGAACGTTCAAGTCCCATTGACGTCAATGGGGTTCTAAATGTTCGTACGAACGTTCGGTCCGTTCGAAGGTTCTGGTGCGAACCGAACCGGGGGGGGGGGGGTGTTCGGCTCATCCCTATCCATCAGGCAAACATATGTACTTGCATATTATATGTTTAGTGTAATTATCCTGGATGTATGTGAATCTCCTATTATTTTTATGCATATTATAGATGTTTATTATCTTTAAAACTTATATATTCTTTTTGTCTTGTTTATATTTTAAATTTATATCAGCACCTACCCAGTATTGTCCTAAGGAAGCTACTATTTTACGAAATGCATTGACAAGCAAGTGTGGAGGCGATGTTGGATCAGACTAATCTATATAGATAAATTCCATTACATTTTTTTTTTTTTTTTTTTTTTAAGTGTATTTTTGTGCGTGTACTCGAGAGAGGAGCCGGACTGCAGGAGTTGGGAGTAGGCAGGCCTCCCCCAGAGGCAATCTGCCACCTTTCTCCATGCCCCGGGTGGCAATGGCGGGTGTGTGAGGGGGTCCTCCCACACAGCCCGCCCTACCTGCTCCGCTTTGAAGCCCAACGGGGCAGAGGGACTCCCTATAAGGGAGTGAGAGGATTAGCCCGCTCAACCAGCCCCATTAGTCCTTCGCCTCTCTTTTAGAGACCGCGTGGTCAATGTGAGTGTGTTAACCCAATTTAGAGTGCGTGTGTAGGTGTGGTGGTTTTTGTGGGAGGGGGGTGGGCGTACTAAGCGCAGGCTTACCTCGCATAGCACACCCACCGGGAGCCGGGCTGAGACCACCAAACTCAATTCACATGAAGCCGAGACCGGGATCCGAACCTCTAGCTGCAGAGGTGAATGGCTTGTCAGCGCAGTGCCAATCGCGTTGAGCCACCACAGCTCCCTTAATTCCATTACATTTAAGAGTATTTAGTCTTACTATTAGGATCCAACCTCTATGTTTGCCTTTTTGGGTATTTGTTGACCATGTCCAAATAGGGTGTTGTCTGTATGTCTCTGTTTTTTAACTAATTTGAAATAAAGTATATATTTTTTATACAAGGTTTCCTCTCATTATGTGCCCACAAAGTCCACCTGTTTTTTGAGGTTTCTGAATCAATACATATATTTCTGTTCATTCTTTAATCATACTACACTAATATGCAGGTCTCAGCATACTTAGCACAATGGCTTAGAGGTATGCTTAGATGTCTCCAAAGCACTGAAGTTATGAGTTCTCAAAATTAAAAGTATTTATTTGGGGAAGTTACAATTGTACCATTATAATCAATGGCTGAAACTTGCATTGGGCTATATAGCGCAAATTTTCACTTTCAAAAACGCATTTTAGCCCAGAGCTAGTTTTGGTATTTACTATAGAGCCCTGTTAAAAAAGGCATTGGACTTAAAATGAGAGTTGTTTGCATGTCTGAGTATGCTCAGTTGTGCTGGCACATAGTTGTACAGAGACATAGAATTTATCTCTTCTCAGACTTTTAAAGATATTTCAGTGTATATATCACTTTTTAAAGGGGTTGTAAATGTTTGTTTTTTATTTTCTAAATAGGTTTCTTTAAGCTAGTGCATTGTTGGTTCACTTACCTTGGGTAGCTTGGGTAAGTAAACCAACAATGCACTAGCTTAAAGAAATCTATTTAGAAAATAAAAAACAAACATTTACAACCCCTTTAAAGCAGTTTAAAAGCAGATGATCTTTAAATAATACACCACATATTTAAGTATCACTTAGGTGATCATATCATGCTCTAAACATTATTTCCATGTGCAATTCTCCAGGTTATAGCAAGAGTCATGGCTTGGGCGCTATCTGTTGTCTGGGAGCTATAGTGAATTCGAATTTGGAAGTATTTTTTCCCCAGCGCTATAGTGAACTCCGTTTGGGCCTGATTTTGCAGTTTTTAGAGTATTTATTTGTGCAAACGCATATTGGCGCTATTAGTACTAAAGTAAATGACCCCCAGTGTGTCTTATTATATTTATTATAGTTTTATATATTATCTGATCTGTATTATGAGATTATACTGATCTAATGTACAATGCCAAGATATGAGATTCCCAATAAGTGATTAGCACCTCGGAGTGGCACCTAATCCAGACAATTTTATAGGCAGTCCCTGAGCTTAGCTCTTACTTAGGCCTTGGCTAGGGCTTACTGACATTTTATAACCTAATCCTTTTATTTTTCATCTTCACCATGCTTAGTTCTTGTACAGTGACAACAGTGTGGTCCAGCTGCGGTTTCTCAGACTTCAGAGCCTGCGTGTATACCAAGTACTGCGATATGTGTGCCTTGCTCAGCTGGTACACTCTACAAGGGACAAGGATGTGAAGTTTTTGACAGATAGACGTGATCAGAGCTTCCTGGTAACACTCCAAGGATGTGAGGTACATAGTATGTCATAATGAAAGATATTTTTAAGACAGTCAGCAATAGCCTCCAATATATTTTCCTCTACATATGTTTCTAATAAATGAAGCCAAAAGTGAAAAAAGAATGTCCGAGAAATTTCACAGGTACACCTTAGCATCACTATGAGTGACATGGTGGCTGAAAGTAAAAATACTGAAAGCCCTGGTCTTCCTGAGTACATTGTTTGAGGAGCAATCTAAAATGACAATTTTGACACCTACATTTGGGGAAACCCTAGACTACCTTTCTATCAGTGAGACGTAGACAGGGCTTATGGTACCTTCACAGGAATACACATAAGGATACATGCAATGTTTAGAGGCAAGGGCCTTTACGATGTCTTGCCTGGCAAGGGGATTGACCTGAAACCTTGTTTCTGTACTTATTCTCTGCCTCCAAGCTTGCTACAGTTAATAGACTGTTCCCCAGTGGCGTAGCGTGGGTTGTCAGCACCCGGGGCAAGGCAAGTAGTTTGCGCCCCCCCCCCCCCAACCTGCGGACTTTTAGCACTCCCCAAGTCCCTTCAAATACAATAGTAATGACCAACGTGATACCTATACTGACCACTATACTATATTATTCACTGCACTACACTGTCCACTACACTACACTATACTGACCGCTACACTACACTAACCACTATACTATATTGTCCACTACACTGACCACTATACTATCCACTACACTACACTGTCCACTATACTATACTATCCACTACACTACACTGCCTCTCTGTGTGGCTCTCTGCCTCTCTCCCCAGTCCCTAGTCCGTGTTCCTCCTCACCTGCTGCTTGTCCTGCAGGCTGCATTATGACATCGGGGTCTGGAGGATGCGGCTGCCATGTTTGTTCAGTGTCCGGCGCAGGCCGCACTGTGATTGGGCGTATGGAGGTCATGTGCAGAGGCAGGAGTTCAGGATCACGGACAGGCCAGCCCCACGCCACACATGACCCCCATGGCCCAATCACAGGGCACCAGACATTGAAAGATGGCGGCCAGAGCTTTGGGTGGCCGGGGACACAGAAAATGACATTTAAGAGGACGCAGCCAGTGTGACACACACTGACTTGAAATTGTGCCCCCCTAAATATCGCGCCCAGGGCCAGGGTCCCCCTTGCCCCCCCCCCCCCGCCACGCTACGCCACCACTGTTGCCTAATACAATTTTCACCCAATGACTTTCTATTGCCTGGGAAAATTGGGCTGGAGAAGTTCCGGTCACCTTTTTCATTTTAGTATTTAGTTAAAAGCTAGATTCTAGGTTTGGTGGATCCATATTCGTATGTCCTGTCAAAAATGTGGCCCCATGTGAGAAATGTTGTAGGGCAAGATGACTAGCCTTAGAGGATGATAATCAGTTGTGGATGGGTAACCTGAAAGTTGTCACCTCACCATTACGAATGTTTATATATTTTTTACTGGAATGCCAATTTACAAAAAATCTACAAAAATCAGCAACCAAAGTTATAAAGGTTAATTGATTTCTGTATCTCTTCACAGGCCAGTGAATCATTCAACAGGACAGAAACTCTCCTTCATTTTGCTCCCTTGGACCTCTCCTTACTACCTGTCCGTGACTTGGCTGTGTATCATGATGGGGACATGGACCATCAGTATGGCTTCTTCATAGGTCCTGTGTGCTTTAGCTGAGAGATATTTTTTCCTCTGGAACACTGGTGACAACTCAACCCTAGGTGGAGGATGGACGCCCTGTGATATTTATACAGGAAAGTGATATTTGGATCTATACCCCCCTCTCTCAGGAAGGGAGACCCTAGATATTGTTTACAATTAAACTTGGTGCTTTTTCTAAATCTCCTGGTGAGAACCACACACACCTCAAGTCTTCCACCCCAAGGAACGAGTGATGTTCTGCGGAGGGATGACTGACCTCGAATGCACTTATTTTTCAATGTCATTTGGTGCTCAGTGAAACATTGCACAAATTGTTCCACCCAGGCACTTTCCAGTAAAGAAAGACATGCATGGAAATAAAATGCCCCCACAATGGAGTGGGTCCATCCAGTTCTCTTACATTTCCAACACTCTGGTTTGAAGATCGACATGGGAAACACTTGATCATGTGGCAGGAGTGTTTTGTGGAGGTCATTTGTAGGCTCTATATAAAAGGAAATTGGTTTATATAGATATTTTATATAGATGTTTTCAAATAATTCACAGGTGAATTTTAATACAATCACAAACTTCCAAGTCTGTAAACAGTTTTCTTGAAGTTTGACCAATGAACCATGTTGATATTATGAAAGAATGTTATATTGAAGATAAAATTCCCAATTTTGGACAGCAACATCTTCCTGGCTTTTAGCCAAGAGCCGTGGCCTAACTTCCCTCCCATTGGGGCATCTCTACTGCCTGTGACAGCAGCCATTGTTAACTTGTGAGCTCATGGTGTCTGATTGGATGCCACAGTGATAGCTTTAGGCAAGGAAAGTGATTGGGCATATACCATAGTGTAGAAGCATGGTCACAATAGACACCATAATTTGGGAAGATCATAACACCAAGCTTCAAGCATTCTGCTAGACATATACATTCTTTTTAAACAGGTGTATCATGCGGCCCAGGATGGCTATGAATGTGGCCCAACACAAAATCGGAATCTTACTTAAAAACGTTCTTCCAATGTGGCCCTGGAAAGTAAAAAGGCTGGACACCTCTGCTTTACAATGTTTAACATGCTTAATTTTTTTCAGACTTTATTAAAATGTATTTATGATTGTTTCTCTTTTAAAGTTCAGTTCCATCAGTGAAATGCATAGTGTATCTGGGAAACACTGCAGCTCTGCTTATGCCAGACTCAGTTTTACTTTTATATGTGTTTGCCTAAAAATCCAATACAGACAAAATTTAGTTCTGGATGTGCTTCTGTGTGACTTGCATGGTTTTGTGGTTTTGTGCTGTGCAACCTCATTTTCATGTACTAGTTTGAGTAGGTGAGGCTGAATCTAGCTAATAGAAGGGGCAGTACACACCACCTGGCATTCTCAAGAGTCAGGAACCATCAGGATGTTAAAATATAACTAAAGGCAAAACTTTTTCTTAGGTTTGAACAGAGTGAATAGGGATTCAAACCCCTGTCAATTTTTTTTTGTTATTTGTGCCCCATTAAGTCATTTTTCCCATTATCACCGCAATTGAAAAGAAATAAAACATTTTGGGTTGTCACTAGGACAGAAGTAGAGTGGAAATCCTCCACTAAGGACACTAGTTCTGGTGATCCTCCAATGGGACACATAAGAAGAATCCCTCTCTTAGGCCTCATTCACACTGGGCCGTTCGGGTCCGTCTGTCACGGTCCTGAACGGCCGCTCCATGCATCGCTATGGAGCGTCGGATGTCAGTGGAGACATGTTCGCTGACATCCGACCCGATCCGACCCGCTAAAAACAGACGTATGGGGGCCACGTCCCCATCCGTCCATGCGGATCGGATCGGGTAAGATCTGATGAAAACGGACATGCTGTCCGTTTTCATCAGATCGCTCCATAGGGAGACAGCGGTGCTCGACAAGCCCCTCCCCGCTCAGTGAGCAGAGAGGAGCTTGTCATCCGTCCGATCTGCGGACTGATCTCCCGCTGAGTTGACGGGAGCAGGCGGACTCCGTAGCAACGGTGTCCGCCAAGTGTGAATGAAGCCTAACTCTATCCAAAACAGTTTGCCTTTAGTTCTATTAAGGACACATCAACTATATGAATTTACCCCACATCTTTTGGAACAACGGGTCCATTTTAACAGAGGCACAATCAGCCCCCACCCCCACAGACACACACACACACAAATGTACCTCTTTGTCCACACGTAATATGTCACCAAAATATTTCTCATACTCATCTAACAGTGGGGGTTCAAGTAGCTACTGTCATCAACCAGTAAAGGTGATCAGTAAAGCCACACATTGGCCAGCTCTGCCTAACTTGAGGAACTGCCTGAACACAATTTTTGGCCATCTTACCCTCTTGCCACAGTATGCAGCAGGCAGTATTAACACTTGGAAGGAGCCTGGACCCGTAAGTTAGGTGAAAGTAACATTTTAGTGTCAGGAAACACTAAAAATACGGTACATAAAAAAATTGGATTGTTCTGAGGGAGTTGAGGTCTACTTTAAAACACTATTGTTATATTTTTTTTTGTTTTACATATTTATTAATTATATTTTTCTGGCATTCCTTGGCGGGCCATACAATGTGCAATGTCTGTACAATCCCATTTACACTACAAAAATATGCAATGTGAGAATGTACCTAATTTTTCCAATTCTTCTAATCAGGGAGTGATTGACATCAAATAGCTGTTGTTGATCTAAAGGAGATTTTACAGTCAGGTGTATGGCCAGATTTAGACATACCAGCATGTCCACGGGAAAGTATAGAAGGTTTTTGCAGACTCATATGCAAGTCCAATGGTGGTGCATTCGTCCTAAATAACCAAATCACCACTATGCAAAAGAATCAAACATAATCAATGGTTCTCCAAATCCAACACATATCCAATAAATAAAGAACGCGTCATGAAAAAAAACGGGTGTACTGTTAATGGCAAATTATATCCAAAATGTCACCAGTACATAGTAGGCAATACAATTGTGCAATTAAAGTGTATCACTCAAGAAATGTGTCACACAAAAGATATACAATATGTGTTACTCAAAATCCATGAGCCCCTGAGAAAGAAATTCTGGGGAATGTACGGCCTGTGTAGGGGAGCTGTCTTAAAGGAGTGGTGGAATCCTATACCTGCAGTGTTGTGTTTACATCATGAGCAGTCTGGCTTCTCATACACCGTGGTTCACATGATTTCTGGTAAGCCTTTATGTGTAAGAGTTACCTTCGTAGCACTTGCAATCATAGTTTGGGGACTATTTGTTATATACTGTATGCATGGACATGTATTTTGAGTAGGGTTGTCCCGATACCAATACTAGTATCGGTACCGATACCGAGCATTTGCCCAAGTACTTGTACTCGGGCAAATGCTTCGATGCTTCACCCAATACCTGTACAGTCAGGGATGATCGGTGCGGCCGGGGGAGTTACAAACACAGATTTCACTGTAAAGATTTCTATAAAGCCTGATCGCTTCTCCCCGGACCACCCCCCTTTTTTAGCTGCTTTAGTGAAATATTTACAGCGGTGATCGGTGCTTGTAACTCCCCCCAAAGCCGCACTGATCACCGCTGACTGTATCTTCCTCCAGTCCCCCCTCTGTACTGCTGCTGTCCTCCTCGGTGTCCCGTGTCCCCCTCCATTGTGCTGCTCTCCCCCTCCGCACTCCGTGCCCCCCTCCGTTGTGCTGCTCTCCCCCTCTGCGCTCTGTGTACCCCGCCGTTGTGCTGCTCTCCCCCCCTGCGCTCCATGTCCCCCTCCGTTGTGCTGCTCTCCCCCTCCGCCCTCCGTGTCCCCCCCCATTGTGCTGCTCTCCCCGTCCGAGCTCTGTGTCCCCCTCCGTTGTGCTGCTCTCCCCCTCCACGCTCCATGTCCCAGGTCCATGTCCTCCTCCTCCCCCTCTGTCCTCAATCTGTCATAATGGAGATAGGAGCCGATAAACCCAGCTCCTTATTTTTCTGAATGAACAGAGTCAGTGATCACTGACTCTGTCCATTCACATAACTGAAACATCGTAACCTGTATTTACGATGCTCCAGTTTATGAATGGAGAGGAGCTTCTGTCTCCTGTCCATTCATTTTCAGTGCAGCTGAGGCTGCTGAGAAAGGGACTGGGAAATCTGTGTCCTTAGTCCCTTTCTCTGTCTCAAAGCTGAGATGTTCCCCTGATATCTCTCCAAAGCCCCCCAACAGGGCTAAAAAAAATGAATTGTAAAAAATTATAAAAATTAAAATAAAAAACACACTGACACCAAAAGCATTGTAAAAAAAACATAACAACAAAATAGTAAAAAATAAATACTGACACATGTGCCACTGTCACATGACATTAAAAAAGATATCTGTATCGGCGAGTACTTGAAAAAAAGTATTGGTACTTGTACCCGGTCTTAAAAAAGTGGTATCGGACAACCCTAATTTTGAGTGACACGTATTTCTTGAGTGGTACACTTTAATTGCACTATTGTCTTTGCTTACTATGTAAGGTTTATGGTGATATTTCGTATATGTTTTGCAACTAATAGGACAACTGCACGGCACATTCTTTGTTTTTATATGTGTTACATTAATATAACCATTGATTATGTTTGATTCTTTTGCACATGATTTGGGTTTTTAGGATCAGCGTAGGATTTTGTTTTCATTTGAGCTTGATATAGTATATCCTATATATGTGGGAGCTGCTTTTTTGTTTTTCTATTTTAATTTTAAACCTTAATGCCATGTACACACAATCGGAATTTCCGACAAGAAAAGTTCGATGTGAGCTTCGACTGTGTGTAGGCCCCATCGAACTTTTTCTGTCGGAATTTCCGACAGCAAAAACTTGAGAGCTGGTTCTCAAATTTTCAGACGGAAAAAGTTCTTAATTTTTCTCGGCTCGTCGTACTTGTTGTACCTCACCGCGTTCTTGACGATCGTAATTTCAGACAACATTTGTGTGACCGTGTGTATGCGAGACAAGTTTGAGGCAAAATTCCGTCTGGAAAAAATCGATGGTTTTCTTGTTGGAATTTCCAATCGTGTGTACGCGACATAAGTGTACTTTCATGTGTTTTGTCAAGCAAGAGAAATATAGGGCATATTGTAGGGAAGACTTTCAGGCTTATACAGATTCAGAAGAACAGTTAGATATACAGGTATCTGTCATTTGTTTACCAGTTAGTATCTCTTTTTTCACTATTTTGATTATAAAGTAAATCAATGGGTAATGGAATATGGATGCTGCCATTGCGTACTGTTTTTTTTAAAGGTTTAGGCTCTGGTGCCATCATCCTGATTGTAACTTCACTAGCCCAATATGCCAACTTGGGAACAAAATTACACTGGCAGGGTTGGTCTCTTGCTTTGTAGTAAAGCCAGATTAGGGTGAATACACACCTCCATTTCTGAAAATATGTACATTTTACATGTGTTTTACATTTTTTTATTAAATATGTTAGCTTTTTGGTGCATTTTACATTTGTTTATTAAAAAAAAAAAATTGGAAGTGGGCAAATGTTTACACGAGTTTTACACAAATGTCATATACATTAACATTCACTTCTATGTAACACATATAAATGTACAACGGGTGTGAAAATGCTTTTTGAATGCTGTTAGCAAGGAGACTGCACTGCACTAAAATGTGAGGATGTAAAAAGTTCCACTCAGAAGTTTTAAACTGACATTAAAGGCAAATGTGTGATTGCACCCTTAGGATAACAGCTTGCATATCAACAACCCAGTTTACATAATATATATATAATTATTTTATTTCTTAAAAAAGGTTTCCCAGGCAGTGTTTAAATAAAAACAACTCAGAATGCAAAACTCACCGATGCAGAACTGTCCACTACAGCAGCCCTTAAATTCTCCACTCGTCTACTTGCATTTTCAGTGGAAAATGATTGTTGGCGAGTGTGGGGCAGCCTTGGAGGCAAATGGGGGGGGGGGCAAGCACCGCCGGCAGGCAGGGTTGAATGGGAGCCGTTCTCCCAGCCAGGGGAAGAGATAGCAAGAGGTGAGCCAGCCGGACCGCCAGAGCGCAGGGATTTCCCACTGTAACAGCTTTCATTTGAATTGCCCAGTGTTCCCGGGGCTCACCATCACACAGTCCCACCTCCTGGCCCAGCGCCTGAGATAGACAGAACGCCGGTCCAATGCCGGGACGTGTGACATCATCAAAAGCAATGGGCCAGGAGGTGGGACTGTGTGATGGTTAGCTCCGGGAACACCGGGCAATTCAAATTACAGCGGGAAATCTCTGCTCTCTGATGATCCGGCCGGCCCGCCTCTTCTTTTGCACAGGTGAGGCTGCATTAATGGGCACAGGTTACGCTACCTTGATGGGCATAAGTCATGCTGCATTGATGAGCACAGGTCAGGATGCATTAATGGACACAGGTCACGCTGCATTAATGGACACAGGTCACGCTGCATTAATGGACACAGGTCACGCTGCATTGTTGGGAACAGGTTATGCTTCATTGATGGGCACAGGTCACACTGCATTGATGGGCACTAAATACGCTGCGTTGATGGGCAAAGGTCACGCTGCATTGATGGGCACAGATCACGCTGCATTGATGGGCACTGGTTATGCTGCACTGGTGAGGCTGCATTGATGGGCACTGGTGAGGCTGCATTGATGGGCACTGATAAAGTTGTTGTTAATATTTATTTTTGTAACTTAATTTTGCATAAAACATTTAAGTGTAATTTCATGAGATCATTTATGAGGGCGTGTTTAGGAGCAGGATTAGGTGTGGGGCAACTGGTGGCGAGTAACCCTTAAAAGAATAGTTCACCTTTACAAAAATACTACCTATGCAGATAAGGGGCGTCTGTAGAATAAACTGTGCAGCTCTGACTAAAGATTAATAAAATCAAACGCTGAGCTGAGAGCTACTGTATCAGGGGAGAGAAAGAGCATGTGAGGAGGTTTGAATCAGAGAAAGAGCTCACTCCTGTAATGGTGGAGGTGAAAGGTGACAACTGAGCTTCACTTAGGAATGTCCTGGGAGTGCTTAGCAATATCCTGGGAGTGTTCCAGTCAAGCTTCATACGATATGTAAATGGCCTACCACTATAGCAAGGGTATTATTAATCTTTAGTCAGAGCTGCAAAGTTTGCTTTAATCTACAGATGCCCCTTATCTGCATAGGCAGTTTTGTGGTAAAGATGATCTATCCCTTTAACCACTTAAGGACCGCCTAACGACGATATACGTCGGCAGAATGGCACCGCTGGGCACAATCACGTACCTGTACATGACTGTATAAAGCCCAGCGGTGGGTCGCGGGCGCGTGCCCGTGGCGCGCTCCCGCGACCCGGTCCGAAGCTCCGTGACCTCGGCCACAGGACTCCCAGACCCGATCGCCGCTAGAGTCCCGTGATCGGTCCCCGGAGCTGAAGAACGGGGAGAGCCGTGTGTAAACACGGCTTCCCTGTTCTTCACTGTGGCGATGTCATCGATTGTGTGTTCCCTAATATAGGGACGCACAATCAATGACGTCAGACCTACAGCCACACCCCCTACAGTTGTAAACACACATGAGGTCACACTTAACCCCTTCAGCGCCCCCTTGTGGTTAACTCCCAAACTGCAAATGTAATTTTCATAGTAAACAATGCATTTTAAATGCATTTTTTGCTGTGAAAATGACAATGGTCCCAAAAATTTCTCAAAATTGTCCGAAGTGTCCGCCATAATGTCGCAGTCACGAAAAAAAAACGCTGATCGCCGCCATTGGTAGTAAAAAAAATGTTTTTTATAAAAATGCCATAAAACTATCCCCTATTTTGTAAACGCTATAAATTTTGCGCAAACCAATCGATAAACGCTTATTGCGATTTTTTTTAACAAAAATAGGTAGAAGAATACGTATCGGCCTAAACTGAGGAAAAAAATATATTTTTATATGTTTTGGGGGATATTTATTATAGCAAAAAGTAAAAAATATTGAATTTTATTCAAAATTGTCGCTCTATTTTTGTTTATAGCACAAAAAATAAAAACTGCAGAGGTGATCAAATACCACCAAAAGAAAGCTCTATTTGTGGGGAAAAAAGGACGCCAATTTTGTTTGGGAGCTACGTTGCACGACCGCGCAATTGTCAGTTAAAGCGACGCAGTGCCGAATTGCAAAAAGGGGCCTGGTCTTTTTCCTGCATTTTGGTCTGGATCTTAAGTGGTTAAGGCCTGGCTAGTAGCTCAGGACTTGAAATTTTAAGCGCTGCGCTACAGTACCTATTTTTCTCCACAAGATGTCCTAAGTCTTCCTGCATTCTTTCCAGAAGATTTTGTACATACGTTTAGTGCCGGGCATCATGGCACCTAAGGGGGTATCACCATGGCATGCTTCATTCACAGTGTGATAGTACAGACTTCACTACTACCTTCTGCATTAGAAAGAACAACCCAGCCCAGAGAAGGGGCTAAGAGGACCCTGCAGGATGACTTCACCAGCCTGAAGACTTCAGAAAAGAGTATTAAAACACAAAAGACAGTGTGGGCCACAAATGAAGAGCGGGGACACAGAGCCAGGGTTGGGCTTTAAGCTGTTTCCCATAAATGGATTTTGGTGTATGCTGCATCTTTGCTGCAGGTTTCTGCACAGCACATCTTCCATGAAGCTGAATGGTAATGTATGTAAAACGCATGCAAAATATAAACTGAACAGCATTGCGACTGCACCTCATGAAAAACAATGAAGCCCTATACACACGATCGGTTTGTTTGATGTAAACAGACCGATGGACCGTTTTCATCGGATAAACCGATCGTGTGTGGGCCCCATCGGTTTGTTTTCCATCGGTGAAAAAATATAGAACATATTTTAAAATTTTCCTATGGATAAAAAACCGATAAAAAAAAAGGTTGGTCTATGTGGAAGTCCATCGATCAAAAATCCATGCATGCTCAGAATCAAGTCGACGCATGCTCGGAAGCATTGAACTTCATTTTTCTAAGCACGTCGTAGTGTTTTACGTCACCGCGTTGGACACGCTTGGATTTTTGACCGATGGTGTGTAGGCAAGACTGATGAAAGTCAGCTTCATCGGTTATCCGAAGAAAAAAAACATCGGATTAGGTTCCATCAGATATCCGATCATGTGTACAGGGCTTAAAGTGGAAGTAAACCCATCAATTTAACAGTTTCAAAAAGCAGTTACATTTCCGGCATGCCGGGATTGCTAACTGTCACATTGCTCTCAACCAAACTGTCAAACCATCCAATGGCTGGTGTCATAACTGATCACATGTGCAGCATCATGGCAGTTGAAGATTAAACATAGGCCAAGATGGCAGCTTCCTTGGCTGAAAATGATAGGTGGGTTTACTTACACTTTAAGAGCGTCATCTTAGACTCCATTAAACCAGCCCTTCCTAACAGCCAAATGACCTTGTGTACTACAGAATATTTGGTCTGTAAACCTACACTGAGTGGAACACACAAAACAAGCAATGCCGCTAGTGAAGTTAGAGAAAAGTCAGGTCACATTATCGGGATATTTGTTCTCTGTCAGTGACTAAAAAGTAGCAAAGACTTAGGATTAAGATAACGTCAATAACTGTTTTTTAAAGAATAGCACCTTATGTACTTTCTTAGTGCAGGCTTCCTTTAAAAGCAGACATAAATGGGAGCATAAAATATTATTTAATAAAATATCCAATTCCAACCCAACTGTTTGCATCCCCAATGGAAATATGTGGGTTGGAAAGACACAAATTCATACAGAGAAAACAACTCCAGTGGGAGCACAGGCAGCAACAAACACAGCTCTAGATCGCCTTTCAATGGATAAATACATTGCAGCAGTTTTTGTGTGTTGTCTGTGTGTTTTGTTTTCTGACTTTTGAGAAATACCTTTCAAACAAAGTTGCTCATGCACATTCATGTTCTCATTGGAGCCTGTGGATTAAAACCAATGGCAATTAAATAAATGATAGCATGTTACCAAATAAAATGTAAACTTTGGTTGATTGCTTGTTATTGTGCAAACCCCTCCTTATTCCCTCCATGTTAGGCCCATGATGTCACATTTCAATGTTTTACCTGCTGGTGCTTAACAAATGTCTGAACATTGTGTACATATCCAGTCATACATGTGTGAGTATTGTTGTGTAAGATTTTCTCATAAAGCAATGTGACAAAATGCAATGTATTTTAGCTTTGTATGTATATAATTATAAAGGAGATGCAATGTTTATGCTAAATAAAATGACTTTTGTTATATCAAATCCATGGATTTGTAAGATGTGTGTATTTATATTAAATGCATATATCCTGTTACAGAAAATATATAAACTTTGAACTTTACATTTACTTTTGTGGCCAACTTGGTATGTGTACATTACATCCGCCTTCAGCTAAAAATGTTCTCCCCCAACGATGGCTTAAAGTGGACCTTTAGACCCGGCTCACACTGGGGCGACACGACAGGCGACAGCGTCCCATGCAATGCTATGGAACCGTTCTAATAGGAGCAAAGCAAGTCGCTCCGACTTAGAAAAAAGATTCCTGTAGTATTTCGGGGGCGGCTCGGGGCGATCTGCATTGACTTCTATACAGAAGTCGTTTTGCGAATCGCTTCTGAAGTCGTCCTCAGGACGACTTGCAGAGTCGCCCCCGAAGTCGTGCCGCCTATGTGTGAACCGACTCTAAGTAATTTTTTTCAACTGTTCTTCTATTAAATCTTCTGCCCTTGTTGTTTTAACTTTGGACAGTAAAACATATTTTTTCTGCCTGTTAATACTTTTACAGCCCACTTCCTTTTTCTTGTCTGGTCATTAGCCTAGGCTTATGACATCATGCACACTCTCGTGAGAGTTTGCCTGAAAGTCATAAGAGGGCCAATGAAAGCTGCAGGGCTGGAAGTGTGCAGATGTGTGTCTGTAAATCCAGAAAGTGAAGAGGCGGCAGATTCAGCTGCCCACAGTTATAATGGCTGCAGCCAGACTTAGTGGAGGGAGATCTCTGCCTCGCAAAGTATGTTATACAGTACAGACTGTACAAAAAGTGGAAAGCTGACAGACTCCGATTTACTAAAGGAGGCGGAGTATTATCACATTGTAAAGGTAATTTTCACATATTTTAGTGAACAAAATATAACAGAGGCATTACAAAGTAAGGCTACTTTCACGCGCCTTCGGCCACTATTTTTAGCGGCGCTTTACCGTTGTTTTTGCGCCGCTATTCGGCCGCTAGCGGGTGCCGTGGGCGCAGTCACGGAGCTTCGGGCCGAGTCGCGAGCGCGCAACCCAAGGCTGGGCTCTTAAAGATGACGTACAGGTACGTGCCTGTGCCCAGCCGTGCCATTCTGCTGACGTATATCGGCGTTAGGCAGTCCTTAAGTGGTTAAGCTCTCTTTACAGTAAGCTGTATGTTTTAGCATTATAAAATATAGCTTTTTGTGAATAACTTTTGGTGTGATTTACCAAATGATCTGATATTTTCAGAATATGTTGACATAGACATATAGCCAGATTCAGATAGAATCGCCTATCTTTAGGCGGGCGTAGCGTATCTCGGATACACTACGCCGCCGTAACTTAGTGAGGCAGGTCCCGTATTAAGAAAGAACTTGCGTCCTAAGTTACGGTGGCGTAGTGTAAATGGGCCGGCGTAAGCATGCGTAATTCAAAATAGGCTGGTAGTGGGCGTGTTGTATGTAAATGACTTGTCACCCCACGTAATTGACGCTCCTAACGAACGGCGAAAGCGCCGTCCGTGAATGTATCCCAGTGCGCATGCTCAAAATCACATCGCAAATAGTCAATGCTTTCGACGTGAATGTAACCTACGCCCAGTGCAATTCACGTACGACTTACGCAAACGACGTGAAATTCGACGGCTGTTCAGACGTCCATACTTAACATTGGCTGCGCCATCTTTTTGGTGGTTTATCTTTACGCCTGAAAAACGCCTTACGTAAACAGCGTATCGTAAGTACGTTCGTGAATAGGCGTATCTTGCTCATTTACATATTCTAGGTGTAAATCAGCGTACACGCCCCTAGCGGCTAGCGTAAATATGCAGCTAAGATACGACGGCATAGGAGACTTACGCCGGTCCGACAACCATCCAAGGGCCACCCGGTCCAAAAGTTCCGTCATGTCCCCCGGGTGGAAGTCGGAGGGGAGAGAAGAGGCATATAACCTGCCATAATACTCCCCGAAAGCCTTCAAGATCTCTTCAGGTTCCCTTACTTTCTTTCCTTCTGATGTTTCTATTTCTGCTATAATTGTAGCCTGATGGTCTTGCTGCGCCAATCTCGCCAAAAATCTCCCACTTTTATCACCTTGCTCAAAAATATTTTGTCTCTTTCTTTGTAATTCCAACCTTGTTATTTCTTCCATATGTAATTGTAATTCTCGTGTGGACATCATTGAATCAAAATTAGGGTTGCTTGAGTCTTGGCTATATTTTTCCTTACTACTCTATACCTGTATTTGTAACTCCTGTATCTTGACCTTCTGTTTTTTATTTACTGCTGCGATATTTGAAATATATTGCCCCGTAGATATGCTTTGAACGCGTCCCAGACCATATCTACCGAGAATGATTCTTCATTGCTATCCCAATATTCGTTTATTATGGTTACCATCTTTTCTGCTATCTCTGGATATCCCACCCATTGTGGAGATAACCTCCATAAGGCTGCATTTCTAGGAGTGGGGATGCGTATTGACACCAACAGAGGGGCATGATCCGAAAGGCCACTCGGTAAGTATACAGCATCCATAATATCTGTTAGCATTGTTGAATCTGCAAAGGCTAGGTCTATCCTAGACGCTGTTTTATAGGATGTAGAATAACAGGAGTACATTCTTTTTTCTGGATTTCTCCATCTCCATATCTCTGTCACCCCTGTCACTTGTGCCCAATTATATAAGTCAGCAGACTGATACTTGGGAGGTCTCGGTCTGTCCAACTTGGAAGACAGTACCGAATTAAAATCTCCAATGAGCATTAATTTAGCTGGAAGAAATTGAATGATTCTTTCCATTATCTCATTCAGGATTCCGACAGAAAATGGAGGTGGAATATATATTGCCACTACAATACATTTTTGTTGTCCAATCATATACTGGAGGATCACATATTTCCCTTGTGAGTCTATATAGGCTTCCTCTACTTTCCCAGGAAAAGTTTTACTGATTAGGACTGATACCCCTCTGGCATAGGATGAGTAAGTGGCATGGTATTCTTTTTGTATTCAGGATTTTTTTAATGTTGTTAATTTGTTTCCTATTAGATGTGTCTCCTGGAGTATAATTAATTGGGGGTTATATTTTTTAATATATTGAAACATCAGGGCTCGCTTGAATTTGGAATGTAATCCTCTGACATTCCAGTTTTTTGTTCTTTTGCTGTTGCAGCCTGATGGAGGAAACACTGGGTTCGAACATTTGTCAGAGGAACCAAATCTCCCTAAAGTCAGTCTCTTACACAGTTGTCATGAGAACGGAACGGGAATACTGGACACTTACCTGTCCAGTAATCCTCCGGATTTGGATCCATCGGATCAAAATCCGCGCGGAATTCATCCGCGGTGACGTGTCGCGCCGTAGCCACGATGATGACGCAGCGACGTGCGCGACGCTGGAAGGTAAGTACTTCCACGCATTCGTCGAATCATTACGACGCATGCGAGGGAGGGGAGCGGACGGATTGATCCGGTGAGTCTGTACAGACCACCGGATCAATCCGCTGGACCCGATTCAAGCGGATAAATTTCTCAGCATGCTAAGAAATTTATATCCGCTTGAAATGGATCGGGCCGAGGAATTTCCGCGGATAAATATCCGCTAGGCCGTACAGACGACAGGATTTGTCCGCTGGAACTGATCCGCGGATCAATTCCAGCGGATAGATCTGGTGGTGTGTACGAGGCCTAAGAATTACAGGCCTACAGTATAAAACGCCAAATTTCCTTGCAAATAATGGTACCGCTTTCAGCACCTTTTTTCTGAAATAATTATACCGCCAGGGAGGTTAAAGAAAAGGTGGCAATCCTAAACACAAGGCACAATGGGGTTGATTTACTAAAGGCAAATTGACTGTGCACTTTACAAAGTGCAGTTGCACACTGCAAGAGCAGGTGCTTCAGAGCTTAGTAAATGAGCAAAAGCTCTGTTGACTTCCATCATCCAATCATGTGCAAGCAAAAAAATGTTTTGTTATTTTTTATTTTTCTTGCATGTGATTGGGCATTCTTTGCAAAACAAAACCTTACCTTATTTACTAAGCTCTGGAGCAATTGCATTTGCAGAGTGCAACTGCACTTTGCAAAGTGCACAGTCTAGTTGCCTTTAAAGCGTAGCGCCTCCCAAAAATGGAGCTTCCGCTTTTCGGAACACTCCCCCCCCTCCTGTGTCACATTTGGCACCTTTCAGGGGGGAGGGGGGGTGCAGATACCTGTCTAAGACAGGTATTTGCACTCACTTCCGGGAATACGGGACTGCGGCAGACATGCCTCTATCCGCAGCCCCCGCTGTCTGCTGGGAAACACACTGTTCCCAGGAGAGAGCAGGGACGAGTGACGGCGCGGCCGGCTACTCGCGCATGCGCAGTAGGGAAGCGGGCAATGAAGCTTGTCCTTGGCTGATTGCCTTACCAAAGATGGTGGCGCCTCCACCTGAGAACGCGAGGGACAGATCGGCTTCAGGTGAGGACATTGTGGGCGCCCAGGACAGGTAAGTGTCCTAATATTAAAAGTCAGTAGCTGCAGTATTTATAGCTGCTGACTTTTTTTTATTTCGGCGGAACTCCGCTTTAACTCAGGATCGCTCTCAGATCCAAATGTAAAAGGTTGGGACAGTTGTTTGTTCTTTTGCTGTTGCAGCTCAATGGAGGAAACACTGGGTTAGAACATTTGTCAGAGGAACCAAATCTCTCCAAAGTCAGTCTCTTACACAGTTGTCATGAGAACGGAACGGGAATACTGGACACTTACCTGTCCAGTAAGTCGGTCGGGCGCTCTGTATTTGTATTTGTAGCTTCTGGCTTTTAAAAAAAAAAAAACATCAGAACCTCCACTTTAAAGAGGACGTAAACCCTGATGGGTGTTACTTCCTCTTTGTTCCCTGCAAAGGTAAAGCATAATGGGCTACTATGCATCGCCCATTATGTGTCACTTACCTGCAGGAGAAGTCTCGCTAGTAGCGAGCGTCCATCTTCACCCCTCTTCTTCCGGGGTCCGCGAACTCCGGCTCTGTGACTGGCCGGAGTGGCGTGACGTCACTCCCGCACCTACACTAATGGCATGATGCCATTCAGTAACGGCATGCTCAGTGCAACTGCGCCGTTGTCTACGGCGCGCATACGTCGGAGACATAGGTGCATTATTCATACCTCCCAACTTTCTGAGATGGGAATGAGGGACACCTATCAGCAAAAGTATGCAGGCATAGGACACACCCTTTTACCACACCCCCTTAAAGGAGAATTGTACAAAAAAAATAAGATTGGTTAAACCCACAAGTGCTTGTTTTACCACTACTATTCCTTTATATTGGCTTTTGGAATTTAAAAATGCAGAAATTTTGAAATCAGATGAAAGGTTTAGCACTGGGAAACGCTTTTTGATAGATTAAAAGGGTATTTTATATACAACTATATAGATCAGACCAAATGAGGGACAAATGAAGAGGAATGAGGGACAGAGGGACATTTCTCCAAATCAGGGACAGTCCCTCGAAATCCCAAAAAGTTGGGAGGTAGGCATTATTTATTGCAAATATCTCCTAAACCATGTAGGTCTATGAGATATTGCAAGCACCTACAGGTAAGCCTTACCTGTAGGTGAAAGTTCTCATAGAGGGTTTACAACCACTTTAATAAATCAACCCCCATGTTCCACCTGCCCACTACCATTAGTTTCCCAGCCGTACCAGACAGTGTTATGGAGGCTGGGCCGAGACGGCAATGGGCGGTGCTAACATGGATCGGTGTTGAGCTTAGTGGTGCATTGGCGCCGGAAGAGGTGGGGTCTGCAGTGGCAGCGTCGGAAATGTCTGTCAGTCGCGGCCTGGGAGCGATATGAGCACTTCCGGTGGCGGAGGCTCGATAGGAGAGAGCTGGCCGGGCTGCGATGTAAGGCTGACCCGGTACTGACAGGTCGGTGTGTGTCTCCTTACACCGGTTTACACCTTCCGCTACTCGGTGTACACTGCACACCCGCCTCCCCCTCACCGTACAACACATACACCTGTCTGCCGGCTGAATGGTCCTTCACATCGCCTGTGTGTTATCTACTCACATCACCGTGTGTGCTACAGGAGGCTTCTTTCCCTCTACATTATATACACCTATCATACTCCTCTGTATACATTATATATACTATACACACAACCCCACTCCTTCCTCTACATTATATACACCCCTATCATATTCCTCCGTGTACTATACACCCCCCCCCCCCCCCCCCTCCCTGTACATTATATACACCTCTCATTGTACATTATATACACTCTTCACTCAGCTCACTGTACATTATATACACCCTTCACTCAGCTCACTGTACATTATATACACCTCTCATTGTACAATATATACACCCTTCACTCAGCTCACTGTACATTATATACACCCTTCACTCAGCTCACTGTACATTATATACACTCTTCACTCAGCTCACTGTACATTATATACACCCTTCACTCAGCTCACTGTACATTATATACACTCTTCACTCAGCTCACTGTACATTATATACACCCTTCACTCAGCTCACTGTACATTATATACACTCTTCACTCAGCTCACTGTACATTATATACACCCTTCACTCAGCTCACTGTACATTATATACACCCTTCACTCAGCTCACTGTACATTATATACACTCTTCACTCAGCTCACTGTACATTATATACACCCTTCACTCAGCTCACTGTACATTATATACACCTCTCATTGTACAATATATACACCCTTCACTCAGCTCACTGTACATTATATACACCCTTCACTCAGCTCACTGTACATTATATACACTCTTCACTCAGCTCACTGTACATTATATACACCCTTCACTCAGCTCACTGTACATTATATACACCCTTCACTCAGCTCACTGTACATTATATACACCCTTCACTCAGCTCACTGTACATTATATACACCCTTCACTCAGCTCACTGTACATTATATACACCCTTCACTCAGCTCACTGTACATTATATACACTCTTCACTCAGCTCACTGTACATTATATACACCCTTCACTCAGCTCACTGTACATTATATACACCCTTCACTCAGCTCACTGTACATTATATACACTCTTCACTCAGCTCACTGTACATTATATACACCCTTCACTCAGCTCACTGTACATTATATACACCTCTCATTGTACAATATATACACCCTTCACTCAGCTCACTGTACATTATATACACCCTTCACTCAGCTCACTGTACATTATATACACTCTTCACTCAGCTCACTGTACATTATATACACCCTTCACTCAGCTCACTGTACATTATATACACTCTTCACTCAGCTCACTGTACATTATATACACTCTTCACTCAGCTCACTGTACATTATATACACCCTTCACTCAGCTCACTGTACATTATATACACCTCTCATTGTACAATATATACACCCTTCACTCAGCTCACTGTACAATATATACACCCTTCACTCAGCTCACTGTACATTATATACACTCTTCACTCAGCTCACTGTACATTATATACACCCTTCACTCAGCTCACTGTACATTATATACACTCTTCACTCAGCTCACTGTACATTATATACACCCTTCACTCAGCTCACTGTACATTATATACACTCTTCACTCAGCTCACTGTACATTATATACACCCTTCACTCAGCTCACTGTACATTATATACACTCTTCACTCAGCTCACTGTACATTATATACACCCTTCACTCAGCTCACTGTACATTATATACACCCTTCACTCAGCTCACTGTACATTATATACACCCTTCACTCAGCTCACTGTACATTATATATACCTCTCACTGTACATTATATACACACCTATCATACTGCTCTGTATACTATACACCCCCTCCCCCACTCCTCCCTGTACATTATATACACACCTATCATACTCCTCTGTATACATTAAATATACTATACACACAACCCCACTCCTTCCTCTACATTATATACACCCCTATCATATTCCTCTGTGTACTATACACCCCCCCCCCACTCCTCCCTGTACATTATATATATATATATATATATATATATATATATATATATATATATATATATACACACCTCTCACTGTACATTATATACACCTCTCACTGTACATTATATACACACCTATCATACTGCTCTGTATACTATACACCCCCCCTCCACTCCTCCCTGTGTATTATATACACCCCTCACTGTACATGATATACACCTATCATACTCTGTATACTATACACACCCTCCACTCCTCCCTGTACATTATATACACACACCTATCATACTCCCCTGTATACTATACACACACCCCACTCCTCCCTGTGTATTATATACACCCCTTACCTCTCCCTGTTCATTATATACATCCCTCACCTCTCTTCCTGTACATTATATACACCCCTCACCTCTCCATATTCATTATATACACTCCCCATCCCTCCTCTGTACATTGTATACACACCTCTCTATACATTATATACACTCCCTACCCCTCCCTGTACATTATATACACCCTCCCATACTTTCTGTACAATATATACACCCTTCTATACTCTATGTACATTATATACACTCCCCACTCCTCAGATGTACATTATATACACTCCTAAGATGTACATTATATATACCACCCTTCCCTGTACATTATATACACTCCCCACCCCTCGCTTGTACATTATATACACCCCTCACCTCTCCATATTTATATACACTCCCCATCCCTCCTCTGTACATTGTATACACACCTCTCTATACATTATATACACTCCCTACCCCTCCCTGTACATTATATACACTCCCTACCCCTCCCCGTACATTATATACACTCTCCTATACTTCTGTACATTATATACACCCTTCTATACTCTATGTACATTATATACACTCCCCACTCCTCAGATGTACATTATATACACTCCCCACTCCTCAGATGTACATTATATACACCCCTAAGATGTACATTATATATACACCACCCTTCCCTGTACATTATATACACTCCCCACCCCTCGCTTGTACATTATATACACCCCCCACTCCTTGTCTGTACATTATATACACCCCCACACCCCTGTCTGCATATTATACGCACCCATCATTTCAGTACAATATTTTTACACCCCAGAAAGTAGGGATTTTTGTGACTAGATAAACTTAAAGTGGTGCTTTACCCAATTTGATAAAAAAAATAATGTTCTTTGGCAAATAACTTCCTCCCCACCCCTCCCTGTACTGTACATTATATACACTCTCCACCCTTCCCTGTACATTATATACACCCCCTCCCCTCTCTGTACATTATATACACCCCCTCCCCTCTCTGTACATTATATACACCCCCTCCCCTCTCTGTACATTATATACACCCCCTCCCCTCTCTGTACATTATATACACCCCCACCCCTCTCTGTACATTATATACACCCCCACACCTCTCTGTACATTATATACACACCCCACCCCTCATCTGTACATTATATATGCCCCCAACCCCTCTCTGTACATTATATACGCCCCCAACCCCTCTCTGTACATTATATATGCTCCCCACCCTTCCCTGTACATTATATACGCTCCCCACCCTTCCCTGTACATTATATACATTCCCCACCCCTCTCTGTACATTATATACACCCCCAGCCCTCTCTGTACATTATATACACTCCCCATCCCTCTCTGTACAATATATACACTCCCCACCCCTAATCTGTAATTATATACAGCCTCCTATACTCCCTGTACATTATATACACCCCCCACCCCTCATCTGTACATTATATACAGCCTCCTATACTCCCTGTACATTATATCCACACCTCTCTGTACATTATATACACCCCCACACCTCTCTGTACATTATATACACCCCTCATCTGTACATTATATACACCCCCACACCTCTCTGTACATTATATACACCCCTCATCTGTACATTATATACACCCCCACACCTCTCTGTACATTTTATACACCCCTCACCCCTCATATGTACATTATATACAGCCTCATATACTCCCTGTACATTATATCCACCCCGCTTTGGACATTATATCCACCCACACCTCTCTGGACATTATATACACCCCTCCCTGTACATTTATATACACTCCCCACCCCTCCCTGTACTGTACATTATATACACCCCCACACCTCTCTGTACATTATAAACACTCCCCACCTTTCCCTGTACATTATATACATTCCTCATCCCTCCTTGTACATTATATACACTCCTCATCCCTCCTTGTACATTATATACACTCCTCACCCCTCTCTGTACATTATATATAGTATATGAATGTGAGTTAGGGACCTTAGATTGTAAGTTCTTTGAGGGTAGGGACCGATGTGAACGTACAATGTATATGTAAAGTGCTGCGTAAATTGACAGCGCTATATAAGTACCTAAATAATAATATACACCCCACACCCCTGTCTGCACATTATATGCACCCATCTCAGTACAATATTTTTACGCTCCAGAAAGTAGAGCAGTGGAACTTTACCCATAACTTAATAAAAATGTATGTTCTTTGGCAAGGAACATACATTCCACAATAATAATTATGCTACCAACATTAGTGTGTGCTGTATATTGCCTAATTGCTCTTTTTTGTTCTTCCGGGAGGCTGCCATTTTGCTGAAGCCCTGATCCAGCAGTAAATCATGAAGCGGAACTAAACCCATTGATTTAAAAAAAGTTACATGGAATGCCTAGATTGTTAACTCTCACATTTGCTTGTGTCCTCAACCAAACTTTTAAACCATCAAATGGCTGGTGTCATAATTGATCCAATGTGCAGCATCATGGCAGTTGCAGATCAAACAGAAGCGGCTCCCTTGACTGTAAAGGATAGGAGGGTTTAATTTTGCTTTAGAGCGGTTGTATGCCCTGTTAGACAAAGGCATAATGAGCTAGTATGCATTGCTCATTATGAAATACTTACCGTATATACTCGAGTATAAGCCGAGGCACCTAATTTTACCACAAAAAAAATGGGAAAACGTATTGACTCGAATATAAGCCTAGGGTGTCCATCTGCATGCCTCGCTGTGCCTCACTTTGCCTCACTGTTCCCATGCTTCACTGTGTCCATGACTAGACTGACATTTAACATCGGAGTCTATGGAAGGGGTGCCTGGGTTTGAAAAATCGGTGCTCCCCAGCCGTAGGTCCCCTAGACCAGTGGTCATCAACCCTGTCCTGCAGGGCCCACTAACAGGCCAGGTTTGCAAGATAACAGACATGCATCACAGGTGATATCATTTGCTCCTCAGTGATTGCAATATTCTAGTCTGCATCTCCCCAAAGTAATACATAAAACCTGGCCTGTTAGTGGGCCCTGTAGGACAGGGTTGATGACCACTGCTCTAGACAACAAACGTTGCACACTTGAAGAGCAGAAATGGAACTATATGTGTGGCAAGTTCCAGGTCCAGGGGATTTACGACCGCCCGGTACCGGGTCCCCAAAGTCACCATAGAAATGACCGTTTAACATAGGAGTCTATGGAAGGGGTGCCCAGCTTTGAAAAATCGGTGCTCCCCGGCCGTAGGTCCTCCGGACAACAAACTTTGCACACTTGTAGAGGAAGAGTGGCGCTACATGTCCAGGGGACCTACGGCCGGGTCCCCAAAGTCCAGAAGATCAGGCACAAAAAGGTGACTCGAGTATAAGCTGAGGGGGACATTTTCAGCACAAAAAAATTTGATGAAAAACTCGGCTTATACTCGAGTATATACGGTATTTTTAAAGTGAAACTTTAGCCAGAAAATTAAGTCCTACTAGATCACTTCAGGCTGGCCCCTTTTGCAGGTATAGCCATGTAAACCATTAAAAATAAGTGTCTACACTGTTTAAAATCCAGTATTACATGGTCTCATCCTGCTCTGCACATGCTCAGTTCTCTTTTTTTTCCACTGCTGAATTTATAGAGGCCAATCTGCTGACAACCTTAAAGCGGAGGTTCACCCTGAAAACTATTTTCTAACATTACATTGTGCTCACTCTCGACATTGACAGTACGCTGATGTTTTTTTTTTTTTTGTGCCGTACATACCGTTGTATCGATATTTTCCCCACCTGTAGTGGGTCCCGCGGGAGTGGGCATTCCTATGCACAGGCTAAGTGATTGACGTGATGACAAAAGCTTCCCCCCCAGCGCATAAAGCGCGTCACGAGTTGCCGAACGTCGGTGCGTAGGCGCGGTATAGCGCCGACTCGCAGTTCGGCTTCTTTTGGCAACTCGTGACGCACCTTAGGCGCCGGGGGGAAGCTTTTGTCATCACGTCAATCACTTAGCCTGTGCATAGGAACGCCCACTCCCGAGGGAGCCACTACCCGGAAGCCACCGGGGAAAATAGCGATACATCGGTATGTGCGGCAAAAAAAAAAAAAAACATCAGCGTACTGTCAATGTTGAGAGTGAGCACAATGTAATGTTAGAAAATAGTTTTTAGGGTGAACCTCCGCTTTAACCGCTTCCCGACCGCCGCATGTAGATATACGTCGGCAGAATGGCACGTACAGGCACATTGGCGTACCTGTACGTCCCCGCCTTTCTGCGTGTCGGGGGTCCGATCGGGACCCCCGCTACATGCGGCAGTCGGATTCCCTCGGGGAGCGATCCGGGACGACGGCGCGGCTGTTCGTTTATAGCCGCCCCATCGCGATCGCTCCACGGAGCTGAAGAACGGGGAGAGCCGTATGTAAACACGGCTTCCCCGTGCTTCACTGTGGCGGCTGCATCGATCGAGTGATCCCTTTTATAGGGAGACTCGATCGATGATGTCAGTCCTACAGCCACACCCCCCTACAGTTGTAAACACACACTCCTACACTCCTAACTCCTACAGCGCCCCCTGTGGTTAACTCCCAAACTGCAACTGTCATTTTCACAATAAAGAATGCAATTTAAATGCATTTTTTGCTGTGAAAATGACAATTGTCCAAAGTGTCCGCCATAATGTCGCAGTCACGAAAAAAACCGCTGATCGCCGCCATTAGTAGTAAAAAAAAAAAAATAATAAAAATGCAATAAAACTATCCCCTATTTTGTAAACGCTATAAATTTTGCGCAAACCAACCGATAAACGATTATTACCAAAAATAGGTAGAAGAATACGTATCGGCCTAAACTGAGGAAAAAAATGTATATATGTTTTTGGGGGATATTTATTATAGCAAAAAGTAAAAAATATTGCATTTTTTTCAAAAAAGTCGCTCTATTTTTGTTTATAGCGCAAAAAATAAAAACCGCAGAGGTGATCAAATACCACCAAAAGAAAGCTCTATTTGTGGGGAAAAAAGGACGCCAATTTTGTTTGGGAGCCACGTCGCACGACCGCTCAATTGTCTGTTAAAGCGACGCAGTGCCAAATCGTAAAAACCCCTTGGGTCATTTATTGGTCCGGTCCTTAAGTGGTTAAAGCAGAATTAAACCCTCCCATCCTTTACAGACAAAGCAGCTGCTTCTGTTTGATCTGAAACCTGCCATTGTGCTGCAGATGTGATCAGTTATGACACCATACATTTGATGGTTGGCAAATGTGACATTTAACAATCCCAACATTCCAGGAATGTAACTGTTTTTTTGAAGCTGTTAAATTGATGTGTTGGCTTTATGATTTACTGCTGTTCAGGGGTATTGGGCTTCAGCAAATAGGGCAGCCTCCAGCAAGAAAAAACAGGAGCAATGGTGGAGGCAATTTACAGCACACACTAATTTTGGTAGTTAATAATTAATGTGGAATGTATGTTCCTTCCTAAAGAACATTATTTTTGTATATTATTGTTTAAGTTGTTATGGGTAAAGTTCCACTTTAATGTTTTCATAGCTATATCTGCAAAATGGGTCAGCCTGAAGTGATCTAGCAGGACTTAATTTTTCCACTTAAATTTACCTTTAACTGGCAATTATCCATAATATTTGTTGTGATCTTAACTCTTCCCTCCCTCAAACCCTAAGGCCCCATACACACCATAGAATCCATCCGCAGATAAATCCCAGCAAATGGGTTTCAGCGGATAGATCCTATGGTGTGTACACGCCAGCGGATCTTTATCCGCGGATAAATCTCCCCTGGGATGGATTTCCAGCAGATGAATATTTTCTGACATGCTCAACAAATCCATCTGCTGAAGTCCATCCCAACGGATGGATCCGCTTGTCTGTACAGACTCACCGGATCCATCCGTCCAAAGGGATTCCCTGCACGCGTCGTAATGATTTGACGCATGCGTGGAATTCCTTGTATGACATCGTCGCGCCCGTCGCCCCGTCATCATCGCGGCGACACGTCATCGCCAGAGGATTTCCGCGCGGATTTCAATGCGATGGTGAGTACACTCCATCGCATAGAAATCTGCGGAAATCTTTGAGAGGATTTATCCGTGGAAACGGTCCGCTGGACCGTATCCGCGGATAAATTCTCTCGTGTGGATGGGGCCTTACACTAAAAAAATAACCTATAAATGAAAAGCTTATTTCAGCCAGTGACTCAGAATGCAAAGGCGGGGATAGCCTGGTAACTAGCATTTTCAGAAGTAGTAAAACAATGGCAGAAGCCTTATAACACTGAAATAGGTTTCTTGAAAGCTGAATTCCAGGCAGGACCTAAAACAAATAAATGGATGTATTTCTGTATTTATTAATGCATCATTATTTTTATTTAAATACAAGCAATATCGATTCTTGAATTTGACCTGTTAGCCTCTTGCAATCCCTGCACTGAATTGCCCAGAGTGGGAGAACCAGGAGTATGCCGATAGGAGGAGAAAGCAGAGTGACAGAGATGAGCTCCTCACTGTACTGTCCTGTAGTAATATAGGGCTCTCCAGGGCACAAGAGAACAACACTTTCAGGAAGTGTCCGGTTCTGTGCAGACTTTGGAGGACAATTTCCCTCCATCAGAGAGGCGATTAGCATTGTGAGCATCAGGAGAGGAAATATCTTAATACCCGGTTCACACTGGCGACGACACGACAGGCGGCTCAGCCACCTGACGTGTCGCGTCCCATTGAATGCTATGGAACCGTTCTAATAGGAGCGACGCAAGTCGCTCCGACTTAGAAAAAGGTACCTGTACGACTTCGGGGGCGGCTCGGGGCGACCTGCATTGACTTCTACACAGAAGTCGTTTTGCAAATCGCCTCTGAAGTCGTCCTCAAGACGACTTGCAGAGTCGCCCCCGAAGTCGTGCCGCCTAAATGTGAACCGACTCTTACTTTCTTACTTTTACAGGAAAAACTTACTTAGCAATTTTATTTTAGCAACAGGGTTTCCCTAATCTACTTTTAAAGCTAAAGTAATGACTCCTGGAGAATGCGTCGGGTATAAAATGAGTAATTTTTTTAAACAACTGGCATTCCACTATAAAGTTGGATTCCAGGCTAAACAAACGTCTAAATACAAGAGCCGTGTGTACATTTACTTGAGTCTTGGTGGTGGTTGTGTGTTTTTCCTCCACATCTGTGCAGTAATCCAGCATGAAGGAAACTCCTACACTTTGAGGTTTATTTACTAAAACTGGAGAGTGCAAAATCTGGTACATCTGTGCGTGGTAGCCAATCTGCTTCAAACTTGAGCTGTAAAATGAATCCCCCCCCTTACTCTGAAAATGAACCTTTATATTAGGGTTGCACCGATAACAATACCAGTATTGGTGGCGATAGCGAGTATTTTTCGTACTGGTGAAAATGCTCTGATACCCAAAACTGATACCTTTGTGGGGCTATCTGAGCCCATATAAAATGAATAGGCTCAAATTGCACTGCAAAGAATTGCATGTGATTTGAACAGATACTTGGTGCGTTTCCCTTGCGAATTGCCTGCAGTTTCCCGCAACGCTCCTGTGTGAGCCCAGGCTTGTCATAGTGACTTCCAAACTTGTATTCTGTTGTACGAGAACTTTTAGTAAACTCTTAATTTTCAATATGAGAGCAGCATGCAAAAAAACCTTCTTCGGATAATCTCATTGTGTGTACCAGGCATTAGGCACAGTAAAACATTTAAGCCATTTTTTGCCAAGACTAGATTGATTCAGCAGCAAACTATGTGCCCAATATGATAAGCCACAACTTGGATCAAAATTTAGCCAGTTCAGCAGGAACCGGATGAATTTCTCTTTCGTTCATGGACGGACACAGCCTTAATCTTGACAAAGTGGGGTATTATCCTTCCTTTAGTGACTAGGCAGAAAGTGTTAACAACTTCAAAGCAGAACAGCCCAGCCCAGGGGCGGTCCTACTGGCTATATCCCCTCAGCCTGCACTAAGCAGCTCAGTTTTTTTTCTGCCTAGTTGAGGAGAAGACGTGGATCCCTTTTGGGCCCATAGGCCTGGAGGTTTTTTATTCCAGATGGAAATTTCATTTTTTTTTTGTTCCTGTGATCTTCGATCAACTGCCGACTGGGACGACAGGCTGGATCCCAGATCCTTGTAGTCCCCCCCCACCCCCCCAGTTTCAGCCATCGAGCGTGTGCCGACCATAGTTATGCACTGGGTCGTCCACATCATGCCCGTCACTCTATGGGTGGCCTGTAAGCTATACGCTCCAGTGCTTGCATAGGACCGGTCTACAGGGCCGAGTCGCAGTAGCTGGAGAGTTGAGTAAAGGGTTCTATCCTTCCCTTCTCCCTAGGCTCTCTGAGTTAGCTGCTGGGGCGGGGGGTTCTCCTGGGGAGGGCTTCACCTGGGGGGAACTGTGCATATACGTCCGCTAAAGCATTGTTATAAGCTGCTTAAAAAGATTACTTACCTGGGTGTCCTGCTCCATGCTGTCGGCGACTATTTTTGCTGTGATCCATGCTGTATTGCTCTATCTGCACTGGTGTCCATGTTCTTGTGGCCGTGCTGTAATTGGCCTTTATCTTCTGCTTGGTGGCCATCTTTGCTGTGATCTAGTTGGTGTTTGACTATTCATGCCCGGCGGCCAATTTCTTTAAGTACAATTAGGGTGCAGATATCTGCCCTGGCTGTCTTTTTTTTCCAACGACCCCTGGCGGCTCACTCTCTAGTGAGAACGTTTGTACAGGGGGTACTGCATGCGGCCCCTCCGGTCTGTCCTCCACTACCTCCGTGGGGATTTGAGTAGCAGACGTCCCTTGGCGTCTACCGCTACGAGAGTACCTGCTGTCGCAAGGTCCCATACGTCATCCTGCTTTACAGTCCATGGTCTTAACGGCATGGCCTTTAGGTGCCTCAGAAACCACCGTTTGAGAACATTAGGGAAGTTCCCTTGTTGACACTTTCTCAGAAAGTGGTCCTTTTGGTGGCTGTTATGTCAGTTAAGACGAGTTCTGAGCTGGCAGCCTTGTCATGAAAGGCTCCCTATCTGATCTTCCACAAGGATAAGGTGGTACTGCGTCCGCAGCCTTCTTTTCTTCGGAAGGTCATTTTGACCTTCCATCTCAAGGAAGACATTGTACTCCCATCTTTGTGTCCTCATCCATTGTATCCTAAGGAGATGACGTGGGATTCCTTGGACGTTGTCCGAGCTCCGAGAGTATACTTGTCTGTTACTGCTCCGTCCTGGAGTTCAGATTCACTGTTTGTTTCGGTGGCTGGTCCCAAGAAGGGCCCATCGGTTTCATCGGCCACCATTTCAAGGTGGATCCGACAGATCGTGATCAGGCTTACGCCATAAAGGGTCGGGCGCCTCCCTGTCACGATGCATTCGACCAGGGCAATGGGTGCCTCTTGGGCTTTCTGACATCAAGCGTCTGTTTCCCAGGTGTGTAAGGTGGCGACCTGGTTGCCTGGTCACACTTTCACTAAACTTTACAAGTTGATGCGAGTGCATCTTCCGCCGAAAAGTTTTACAGGCGGATGTTTAGAGTTACAACTCCTCAGTTGAGAAGCTCTGTTTTGTTTTGGGATGAAGTTTAATTTTATGCTGTTCCCACCTCTCTTTTTGACACTGCTTTGGGACGTCCCACTTTGTCAAGATTAAGGCTGTTTCCGCCCATGAACGAAAGAGAAAATAGATTTTACGGTGAGTATAAAATCCTTTTTTTTGTGAGTTCATGGACACAGCACCCACTAGAGCTGCACAATCGGGATCTTTTTCCCATTGCATCTTGACACAGGGTTTCACTATCTTTTGGTATGCAAATAATTTCCTCTCTGCTCTCAGCCAAAAGTCAAAGTCTGGGCAGTCTGCCAAGTTTTGAAAACATTCTATCAGTGGAATGTTAAGTCTAAACATTGTATCAATTTGACTTTTACATCAAAGGAATAGACTTCTGTATATAAATTAGGAATGTTTAACCACCAAACTTTTTTTCTGACAGCTCTTTTAATAGTTTTTTGTTTTTTTTTGCTATGAAATTACTTAGAACTATATTTGCGCAGCGGTCTTTCAAATGCAATTTTTTTGGGAAAATGAATAAAAAACTAACCAGTAAAGTTAGCCCAATTTTTTTTTTGTATAAATGTAAAAGATTTTACGCCGTGAGAATCGTGATCTGTATTCTAAGCAAAAAAATTGTGATTCTCATTTTGGCCAGAATCGTGCAGCTCTAGCACCCACCCCTCTTTTATAAGTTTACTGCTTTTGACGAATTGAGCTGCTTAGTGCAGGCTGAGGGGATATAGCTAGTAGGACCGCCCCCCTGGGCGGGGCTGTTCAGCTTTGAAGTTGTTAACACTTTCAGCCTAGTCACTTCTAAAGGAAGTATAATACCCCACTTTGTCAAGATTAAGGCTGTGTCCGTCCATGAACTCGGAGAAAAATCCTATTTTTAATCCACGTATGGCCATTTCTGTTCATGAGAAGTCGATTGATAGACTTCTCAGGACCACCGCTGTGCCATTGTATTCTGACAGTAGAACTCCCCTGCCATCAGAATACACCGGTTAGTGCTACAGCCGATTGGCTGCATGCTTTCATCAAACAAACATTTTACCTGCAAGTTGGTTCATGAGAAGTCTATCAATCAACTTCTTATGTACGGGGATGACCATACATGGGTTTAAATTCATCTGGTTCCTGCTGAATTTTTTCATATTGAAAATTAAGAGTTTACTAAAGTTATGAAAATTCTCGTACGACAGAATAAAAAATTGAAAGTGATGTAATGTATTGTAGTGTATTTTCAAACGATAACTGTTACTATACTGATTAAATGAAAATTGTACAATCTGGTATCGTAGAAAGTAAAGTTTTCATGCTTTGTCCCATCGAATGAACTTTCACGGTTGGCTCTGGAATAGCTGTGTACTAACGATTAGATTATCATACTATCGATTTGAAAGCAGTATTTTTCATACCATTTTCTGATATTTTATGGGCCATAAAAGTACAAACCCTATCATACCAATCTACATAATAGGTGTTTAATTTTAAAGTGTCAGACACTTTTAGTTAAATCGCCATTTGTGTGTGTTGCAGCAGATATCGCTCCTGGCAGAGGACGACGCTGCTGCAAAATGTGAGTTCAACTGGACCCTGGGACCAGAGAGCGCCATCACCTTCATGCCTGTACAGTAGGTTTGTGAAACTTCACAGCTTCTCTAACTCTTGTACTAGTGATGTTTGTTCACATTAAAGTGGTAGTAAACTCTCAAATTTGTGTTTTTTTACCTACAGATGAGCTTATAATAAGGCTTACCTTTAGGTAAAATTAATATCTCCTAAACGTGCACCGTTTAGAAGATATTTTTGCGAGCAGCCGATGACATCACAGGCGCATGCGCTCTGAAGGAACGACATACCCATGCTGTTCCTTCAGAGCTGTGTGCCGTGGCCAAGTGACGTCATCATGACTCGGCCAATCAGATGCCCGAAGTCCCAGAACCTGGAAAGATAACCAGGTGAAGATGGAAGTCTCTGCAGCAGTAAAAGCACTGCTGGAGGTCTTCGTTTTCAGGTAAGGTTTTTTTTTCTTTACAGTTCACTACCACTTTAAATCTGTTTCAGAATTTTCTTTATCAGGGCCGGTTCACACTGGTGCAATGTCAGATATCAGATGTGATTCTCACCACACTGCAGTGAAAATCACATGCGATTTCTGTGCGATTTCAGCCATAAAGATCAAATGGCTGAATTTGCATCAAACTCGCACAGGAACCTTTTTTTTTGTCCGCAGCGGAATTTGGATCGCATGGGTGTCCACACCCATGCGATCTGATTCCTGTGCGAGTTTGCAGATTGCACTGCGATATGCAAACTGATTTGGGGGTGTCATTAACTTTTAGCTGACACTCCCAGCAGTTTGCATAGGGCAGTGTGAACTGCCGCTGGGAAACATGCAATGCGGGAACCCGCAGTGGATTTGCAGGGTTCCCACATCGCAGCAGTGTGAACCGGCCCTAGGATGGACTTTTTCCGAACATAAAAGAGACGTGCTTATTTGCTAAAAAAAATTACAGCTGATATTAGGGCCGAAGCAACTAATCGATTAATCGACAACGAATCAATTTTCATAATCGATTAATCGGCCAGTAACATAATGGGGTTAAAAAAACTAAAATTAGCCCTTTATAGTACAAAAAAGCAAATCGCTACTGTAAATATTACTTTCACTGTGCCACAGTAAAAAAAATGAACCCCTTACAGTAGCGATTATTTGCTCTTTTTGGACTTATTTTTGTTTTTTTAACCCCATTATGTTACTAAATATCTCAGGCCTGGGTTCACACCTCTGTTTTTTGGTGCTTTTTGCAGAAACACACTACAGTTCATTTACATGTTTTCCTATGGGACACGTTCACATCCATGATTTCTTTTCAGCTGCTGTGTATTTGGAAAGGGCAAGGACTTTTTAATGCAAAACGGTGCTATGTTGTTTTTTTTTGTTCAATATACTTCAATGGAGAAGCTGCAGAAAAGCATTAATGTGTTTTTGCGGCAATTTGTGTTTTGTAATCTGCCCAAAAAATTGCCCCAAAAAAATTTAAAAATGCAATTTTTTTTTTAAGGCTATTATCCGATTAATCGAAACAATAATCGGCCAACTAATCGATTATGAAAATAATCGTTAGTTGCAGCCCTAGTTGCTATATTCTTGTGTACTTGATCATTTGTGCACAAGTGTGTGAGTAATTAAAGCTGCAAACATCGAGTGCATAAATTAAGTGAATACATATAAAAGAAGAAAATTCTTGTCTTTGAATAATAACCAATATCTATAATATGATGGTCTATCTGTTTTCCGCAATCATCAAAAAAAAAAATATCAAGCAATCACAAACGATAAATCAGCAAATGTCCATATAATCGTAATAGTCCCATATACCTTGTGATGTATATCACTCCTAAGTAAGTGCTGCAAAGATGTGCAAGTAGAAACGCCTCCACCACAGTGAATCCCTTCTGAGCAAACCTCACCTCTCCATACTGACCTCCACAACAAAGGTCAATATGCGCTTCAACACCAGATGGACTCATTTTCTTCTTAATCAGCAAGGACTCTGACTATTGGAGAACCTCAGCAGCTCAGGTGGATGGATGATTCAGTGTTATTTACATGTTAACAAAACATATATATGTAGTTTTTGTTTTTAAACATACACACTGAATCATGCATTGATGAGAGATTGCTCATGAGGGATTCACTTGGGAGTGACACACATCACGAGTTATAAGGGACTATTACATTTAGGATTTTATTGTTTGGTTGATAGCTTTTTTATTTATTTTTTGTTGACCAGATTATAGATATTGGTTACATTCTTGGCTTCCCTTCGGGTCTAATTTCTCAAAGTGATTGAAATAACAGTTTCAGACAAATTGATAAACCTATTTATGCCCCTTTCACACATACGGCACCGTTTGTCTGTTTTTCATCCATCCGTTGAGGGATGAAAAAGACATCAATGCATCTCTATCCATTTACATTAGTTTACATCCACATCCATACATCCATCAGCCATTTTTTTTTTTAAAAACCAAAGTCAGCTTGCCAATCGGGGCAGAGAGGAGGCAGAGCTGGGTCAGGGCTCAATGTCTAAATGGACACAGGGAGCTGTGACTCGGCTCGTGTGCCCCCATAGTAAGCTGATTACTGTGGGAGCACTGAACAGCAGGGAGGGGCCAGGAGCACAGAAGAGGGACCCAAGAAGAGGAGGATCCAGGCTTCTCTGTGCAAATCCACTGAAACAGCGCAGGTAAGTACAACATATTTGTTATTTTTATAGGGGGAAAAAAACTTGTGTTTTTCTTTGTGCCAGTTTTTCACATGAACATGTATAGCGCGTCATTCTTTACTTTATAATTCTACACAGTTTAGTGATTTGTCCACTTTAAAGGGGCAGCTGTTGGTTTATATGTTCTTATCCCCAAAAGGTGCCATTTTTTTGTATGTATATATTTTGACATTTTTAATCACTTTAGCCACTTCCCGCTAGCCGGCTGTCATATGACGTCCTTGACTTTGAGCGGGGATATCTAAATGATGCCTTCAGCTTCAGGCATCATTTCGATATTCCCTTCACCATAAGAACGATCATAGCGGCTGTTCAGCTGCTTGATCATTCTTACGAATGGCGAGAGGGACCCCACACACCCACACATACTCCTGCCGCCATTGGTCGGAGAATGGATCCGCCGACCCCAGATGTTGACCATAAAGATTCCTGGTGGACCAAATGGTGCCCAGAGTCTTTATGATCGTTCGGAGGCCGGGCGCAATGTTATGACATCACGCCAGGCCTCTGCATTCAAACTAATGGCGCCGCCTCGGCTGGGAAGCTGAGATCGTTTTTTTTTTTTTTTTTTTTCATATTTACCCCATATCTCACCATAAAGAGGAACTGTCAAGTGGACATTCCCTTGGTCTCGGTGAATACTTGTTTGTAAAATTAGAGCAGGTCCTTAGAGGTCGTTGCTGGGGAGAGGATATGGCGGATCCTTTGAAAGATGTAGAAGTCTTTACTGGGCAGACTGTAGGTCGTCGATTAATTGTTGGACATTTTGAGGCTCTGTTGATGAAAAAGGTCCCCTATAGCAGGCGCATCCAAACTATGGCCCTCCAGTTGTTCAGGAACTACAATTCCCATAATGCCTAGTTATGTCTGTGAATGTCCGAGTTTTACAATGCCTCATGGGACGTGTAGTTTCGCAAAAGTTGGAGGGCCATAGTTTGCATATCCCTGCCCTATAGTATAGATTCCTGCAATGTTCCAATGCTGAATAGGTAGATCTGGGGAGAGTAGTTAGGGAGAAAAGTGGGAGAACCTGCAAGGCGTCATCATGTATCCCTTGAGAGGCTTGATGTAAGGCTTTCCAGGCTGAGGTTGAGGCATTAACAGTAGTCAAGAAGGAATGTGGTGCACAAGAGTTTATCCATATAGCTGCCAATAGCAGGAGATTGCTGTTGACACAATTTTAAGCCAAAGGGCAGTGGGGCGAGGATACCACCACTGTTTTGCTTGTTCTAGGAGAGCTGCCTTGTATTACCGCTTGATATTGGATGCTCCCAATCTAGAGAAAGCCACAGGTGTGCTTAATAGTGAAGCTTTTAATCAAGACCCATGGGCTGCCTAGATAAGAGTTAAGAGTGTTGAATTTTGGCGAGGTCAGCTGGTAGTAGTGGTAGCAGGAGAGACCTGAAAAAGTAAAGGATGTGTGGAAAGAAGGAACATCTTAGCCAAAGCTATACGTCTAGCCCAAGATATTTTATTAGACCTCATGGATGAGCTTATTATGGGTTGAAGTTTCTGGAGCAAAGAGTAGAGGTTTGTGCGGAGAAGCATAGAAGAGGGAGTTACCAGTTGAATGCCGAAGTATGTCATAATCGAGGTTGGAGCCCAGGAAAACAGTGAGATTTCCATTTTAACCACTTAAAGTCATTGTAAAGGCTTGTGTTTTTTTTTTTTTTTTTTTTTTTTTAATAACAAACATGTTATACTTGCCTCTTCTGTGCAGTTGGATTTGCACAGATCCTCCTCTTCTTTGGTCCCTCTTTGCTGCTCCTGGCCTCTTCTTCCTATCCAGTGCCCCCATAGTCAGCAGCTTCCTATGGGGGCACTGGAGCCGAGTCACAGCTCCGAGCTCCGTGTGTCCAATCAGACACAGAGCCCTGATCCAGCCCCGCCCCCTCTCTCCCCTGATTGGCTTACTGACTGTGTCACTGCTACTGTGTCTCAGCCAAGCAGGAGAAGTGTCCCGGACAGCTTAGACATTTGTGGACATGATTGGAGAGAGATGGGGCTCAGGTAAGTAATGAGGGGGGCTGCTGCACACAAAGTTTTTTTATCGTAATGCATAAAATGCAGTTAGAATCACTCCCTAGGACACACTTAACCCCTTGATCGCCCCCTAATGTTTAACCCCTTCTCTGCCAGTGCATTTTTATAGCACTGATCGCTGTATAAATGACAATGGTGTCAAAAGTGTCCGATGTGTCCGCCATAATGTCGCAGTCCTGATAAAAATTTCAGATCGCCGCCATTACTAGTAAAAAAAAAAAATTATAATAAAAATGCCATAAATCTATCCCCTATTTTGTAGACGCTATAACTTTTGCGCAAACCAATCAATATATGCTTTATTGCGTTTTTTTAACAAAAAGAATACATATTGGCCTAAACTGAGGAAAATGTATGTATATGTGGGAACAATTTTGTGTGGGTACAACGTCGCACGACCACGCAATTGTCAGCTAAAGCTACAAATTGCAAAAAATGCTCTGGTCAGGAAGGGGGTAAATTCTTTTGAGCCTGAAGTGGTTAAAAAAAATAAGAAAACAGTAATGTTAGCCCATTTTTTTTTATATTGTGAAAGATAATGTTACACAGAGTAAATTGATACCCAACATGTCATGCTTCAAAATTGCGCCCATTCGTGGAATGGCGACAAACTTTGACCCTTTATCTCCATAGGTGACGTTTAAAAAATTCTACAGGTTACCATTTTCGAGTTTGAGGAAGTCTTTTGCTAGAATTGTTGCTCTCGTTCCAACGGCAGCGGCGATATTTCACATGTGTGGTTTGAACACTGTTTACATATGCGAGCGTGACTTATGTATGCGTTCGCTTCTGTGCGTGAGCACGGAGGGACGGGGGCACTTTAATTTATTTTATTTTTTATATTAGCACTTTGGTTCACTTTTATTCCTATTACAAGGAATATAAACATTCCTTGTAAAAGGAAAAAAAGCATGACAGGACCTCTTTAATGTGAGATCTGGGGTCAAGAAGACCACAGACAGCTTCGGTAAGCGGCGAAGATGAACAGAACGTGGCACGTGGGGGTGGACACCTCTCCCGCTGCCGATAAGTGATCTCACGGGGAATCCACCACGGAGACCACTTTTAACCGAAAGCGGACCGCCGGACGTTTAACACTATACCAGGGTTATGGCAGCTATTTAACGGTGTTCAACATCAAAGTACCAACGTATAACGGCGGCAGGCAGTCCGGAAGTGGTTAATTGAAGGTGAGAGTGACATGCCAATCTTGGATTATTTAGTGTGGTTTAATTTGTACATAGAGATTGCATTAAAGTCAGCAAGTATCTGGCATAAACAGGGTAATGAATGAAGCAGATCAGTGAGTGTGATGATAATGTCATTCGCGTAGAGACCTATTTTATAGGGGTGTCCCCAACTAAAATCCCAGAGATGAGATCTTTAGACTGAATTGCTTGAGCTAGGTGTTCGATCTTCTTCTTTTTTTTTTTTTATAATTTTTATTAAGGTTTTCAGTGTTATACAAGAATAGCCCACGCAGGGGCCGGACAGTAGCCCACGCAGGGCCGAACAGTAGCCCACGCAGGGGCCAGTCACCCGTTGCGTGGGCTACAAGAGCAAATAATCGCTACTGCCCTACAGACCGCAATAGGGCACAACAGATAACACAAACAACTTACTAAGACTACAACCCCAATGTGGGGAGAGGTTCAATACAGGATGAACAGTGCTTAACAAAAAAGTCAACAGGATGATGTAAGCTGGGCAAAAATGGGTCAGAGTCTAAACAGATCTAAATTACATTGTGAATCTAAGAAGTGCTAACAACATCAGTTGCCGTGGCAGCATCGTCTAGCCAACAGGACCATACCTTCTCAAATTTTTGTGGGCAGCCTTTGCCCGAGTAAGTAGCTTTATAAAGGGGTTAACTGGCATTCACTAGGCCCTTCCAGTATTCGACATAGTGGGGAGACGATTTTTTCCAGTGCATTGTGATAGCCTTGCGAGCATAATACAGTAGCAGGGAGATGAGAATTTTTCTGGCTCTAATTGAGGGGTTCGATCTTTAAAGCAAAAATCAGGGGATAGAGGGGACAGCCCCGTCGAGTGCTGTTGGTGATCGACAAGGAATCGGAGAATGCCTGATGTCCATACTTTAGCGCTGGGGGAAGTATATAGACCCAGGATAGCCTGTATAAAATGTACCGTTTATGCCAAACTTCCTCAGGACAGCCTCTAGATATCCCCAACAGACCCTATAAAACGCCTTCTCTGCGTCAAGGGTGTAAGATCCACAAAGCGAGTTCCGTCTGAGGCCTGACGCTTGGGGATAATTCCTACCTGATCTTCGTGTATGAGGTGTGGCATGTGTTGGGCAAGGCAGGTAGATAGTAGTTTGGCATACAGTTGGAGGTCCATGTTAAGGAGGAAAATGGGTCGATAATTGGCTGGATCATGAGGGGATTTACAGAGTTTGTGAATAGTGGTTATGACGGCTTCTAGTGATTCAGATGGGATGTCTCCAGTAGCTAAGAATCTTTTGAGGGAGTTCCAAAGACTAGCTGCTCACAATAAGTTTTGGAGTAATTGTTACTAAAGCTGCTTGGGGCCTTGTGTAGAGGAAGGGCTTTCTTTTAGCGACCTGGACTGTGTTGACAAGGGTTGTGTGTGTGTGTGTCGTTACTTGTGTGGGGGTTAGAGAGGGGAGATTCCAGGGGGTGAGAAAGCCCTGAATCGATGCGTGGTTGGGTTTTTTGGTTCACTAGGGGAGAGGTTAAGGTTATACAATTTAGAATAGAAAGAACCAAAGCATTTGGCTATGTCTTTGGGGTTGAGGAGTCTTTGACCCTGGTAATCTAAGAGGTAAGGGAGTTTGGATTGGGCTGCTCTTCGTTTGTATTGCTGCACTAATAATTTCCCTGCTTTATTACCTTGGGAATACCAGGTGTCTTTTAGCTTTCTCAAGTAGAAGTCATAATTATTCTGTAGATAGCTCAGGGCAGACCTGAGCTTATGTAGTTCAGCGGCCTCTGGGGGATCTTGCTTGTTACGTGTTTCAAGGGCCCTTATATTTTCTAGAAATTAGTTGAGGGTCACGTTCCGTTTATTTCTCTCCTGAGCTCCCAGCTTCCATAGTGTGCCTCGCATGACAGACTTGTGGGCATACCACAGAGTAGTGGGGTAAGAAACAGATCCAGCGTTAACATCAAAGAAGTCCCTAATTGCAGAGCCGACTTTCTTCTTACTATCTTTGGCACTGAGTAGGGAAGAGTTCAATTGCCATAGTTTGTGATTTGCTGGAGGGAGATGAGACAAGAATGATAGATATTGGGGCATGGTCAGACCACAAAATTACTCCAATAGAGTAGTCAGATATGGACTGTAGTAAAACTTTGGAGGTCAGGAACAGGTCGATCCTGGAGTAGGTCCTCTGGGACTTTGAGTAGAAAGTAAAGTCTTTCTGCGTGCCATATTGACATCTCCAGGGGTCATAGAAATCTTCCAGAAGTATGAGAGAAGAAAGGGCAGTGGATCTTCTCCTCTTTGGAGTGGAAGAGTCTAGTGAGTGGTCTATTACTTCATTAAAGGAAAAGTCCAGCCTGAGCAATTTGTTTTGCACTCCTGTGACCCATTTTCAGCACAGAGCGGTCTGAAGTTCGCTCTCTTCTGACCTCGCACAGATCAATCCAGGCACTGTCATCCCGAGTCTGGATCTGCCAGGTGCATGGATTTATGGCCGTCTCAGCCAGCGAGACGGCCGCCCCTTCACAGCTCTGCACTCCAGTGAGCGTTGAGGAGCAGAGCAGGAGAGCTGCTGATTGACAGTCAGCAGCTCTCTGTTTGGAGAGCCGAGAGAAACAGGCCATCGGCAGTGTTCGATGGCTCGGTTCTTAGTGCAGAGACACCAGGGGACAGATGCTGCATCCACCTAGGTAAGTATAATGGGGGAAACAACACAAACCCATACTTCTCCTTTAAAATCATCGCAAATAATGAGTTGGTCTATGGCAAAGTGTTGAATTTTTTGCAGGATGGTTTTGTAGAAAGGTTTTTGATAGGTATTTGGGGCATAGACATTAACGATTGTCAAAGGTTTGTTATTGAAAGAGGCTGACAATCCTGTCTGCCTCTTTTAATAACAAACCTTTGACAGTAACCTGCCGGAAGAATCTTGTTTTATGTGTGAATACGGTTAAGGATACAGTAGAGCGGACTGCAATCATAACCCCTCTAACTTTATCAGTTTGAGAATGGAAGACATGGAAAAAGCTTGTGAGAGCACAGCGGTGGGTTGACTGAGGAAAAATGTGTTTCCTGGATACATAATATATCGGTGTGTTTGGGCAATAACAGGGCTTGTTTGAATTTGCTATTTAAGCCTATTTAATGTGATTTTGAGTGACATGAGTTCAGATATGGATGATATCAAAGTGGCACAGAGAAGTAGGAGGTCCGCTAAGGGTATAACATATGAATCTCAAGGACCAAAATGCAGTTATAACATTTATAGATATACAGAATAGATAAGGCGAATCACGTCTACAAGGTATCTTTGTAGAGGCTATGTAAGCTTAGTTAACAGTGCGGTTTCAAAACAACAGTATACTAGAGTAACCCGAGAAATGCTGTGTGCTTTGGACACAGTAGCAGTTGGATGGGCAGAGTCAACCAACTTGGAAGCAGCTCCTCCACAAGTTTATGCGTGTGGCATCCAGCTAGGAGTAGAAATGACCAGGGTAGATTATCCTTGGGTAGTAGCAGGCCTGTGGGCTAGGGCTTGGTGGTGGGTCAGGGATTATACCCCAGTTATGCAACTGTTTGATCCCATCTTTATGGGTTAAGATAGAGATTTGCTGACATTGGTAGGTGACCAACAACTTCCAGCTACCAGTATGAGAGCAATAACACAGAATTTAACACACCTGCTCACCATTCACACCTGAGACCTTGTAACAGCACCAATGTCTGCGGCGCAGGCGTGCTGAGCGTGTCATTTTGTGAATGGGGTCATGCCTTTAAAGGCGGCTCTCGCGCATGCGCGAGAGTGACGTCACGCGACTCCGGCCAGTCACAGAGCCGGAGTTCACGGACCCCAGAAGAAGAGGGGTGAAGATGGACGCTCGCTACTAGCGAGGAAGACCAGGACATTGAGGGCTTCTCCTGCAGGTAAGTGACACATAATGGGCTACTATGCGATGCATAGTAGCCCATTATGCTTTACCTTTGCAGGGAAACAAAGAGGAAGTAAACCCATCAGGTGATGTGAAGGGGAGCTAGAGGCTGCAGTGTGGAGGAGGAGAGCGGGTGATGTAAAAGGGGCCGAGGACCCGATTGTGGATAGGAGTCATGTGGAAAAGGGCTGGGGACTGCAATGTGAAGGAGGAGGGGGGGATATAAAGGGAGACCGAGGACAAGAATGTGAGGGGGGCGGCTGGGGACTACAATGTTATATGGGGGGGGTGCTATAAAGGGTGTGAGAACAGAAATTAAGTGGGGGGTGATATGAAGGTGGGCTGGGGACTGCAATGTGAAATAGGTTAATATAAAGGGGGCCAAGAAAAGGAATTTGAAGGGGGGTTGAGGACACTGATGTAAAGGGGGAGATCTTGATGTGAAGGGGGGCTCTGATATAAAGGAGGGGGTTGTGTTGTGCAGGGGAGACTGATAACACTTCTGTAATAATGGGATTGTGATGAAAACGATCTGAGGCTAGGTTCAAATCATTGCATGTAGGCAGCCCATTAATTTCATTTCAATGGGCTACCTTTTTTGCAGAAACAGAGAGAAAGGAGTCCCTGATCCTTTAAAGGGTCACTAAAGGAATTTTTTTTTTTAGCTAAATAGCTTCCTTTACCTTACTGCAGTCCTGGTTTCATGTCCTCATTGTTCGTTGTTGCTGTAATTCTGCTCTGTTCTGGACACTTCCTGGTTGTCTGTTTCCTGATGACCACAGTACTGGGAGCTTCAAGTTTCATTTTCCAAACCATCACTTCTCTATGGCTCTATACAGCACAGAGGCAGGATAACATGCAAAAACTAAACTGAAACTACAGGTACATTATATGATTGATTTTTATCTATTTTTAATCGTTTTTAAAAGGAATCAGTTAACTATTATGTCTCTATACCCTGTAAACAGTCATTCCTTTACAACTCCTTTAAATTGGGCCGTACTGAGCAGCATGGTACCGGTTTGGCGCACGCAAAAAACGTGCTGCGTCTGCCAAAGCACAGAGGTGCCATTAAGAATGTACTGTCTGGACCTCCGTGAATTTTAATTCAATTCCCCTGATCTATGCTATCCTGGACACAGAAATATATGCATATATCACCGATGGAACAACAATAGAAATTTGTTTATTTTTCAAAAGAAACTTTCAAGTGCAAATGTTAGAACTTATGCTATGCACTACTAGGGTCCTTGCTTCAAATGCTGACTATTGCAATATCTACATGGAATTTGCTTGCTCTCCCTGTTCTTGCGTGGGTTTTACCTGGGTACTACGGTTTCTTAACACACCCCAAAGACCTTCTGGTAGGTTAATTGGCTCCTGTCTAAATTGTTCCTGGTATGTGCGTGTATGTATGCATGGGAAATAGGGACCTTGTAATCTCCTCGAGGGAAGGACTGATGTGAATAAATAGAGTGCAAAGCGGTTCCTATCTGTTGATGCTATATACTGTATAGTAAATGCATGTAATAAAAATGAATTGTAAAATTTCTTGGGGCCCATTAACCTCACACACCAGGCATCACTGCGCCAAAGCATCTGTGCTTGGTGGTGTATTGGAGCAGTGGTTCCCAACCCTGTTCCCAAGTACCCCCAACAGGCCATGATTTGGGAATTTCTCTTAGATAAAATAGATGTCCAAAATACCAAGCCATTGACTGATTTAAAGCACCTGTGCAAGATAAAGGAAAACCTGCAAACATGGCCTGTTGGGGGTACTTAAGGACATGGTTGAGAACCACTGTATTGGAGCACACTGTAGAGGTGCTTTGGAACGCAGTCAGCAGTGAATCAACAAACACATCGCAGCACAGCCTAGCGATATGTCAATTGACAGTGCAGAGTAAGAGAGCTGCAAAAGACCCTCTGGTAGGGAAGAAGAAAAAAATGAAGGGCTTTGGACTTTGTAGGCACAGTAATAGACTAATTTTAGAAAAATATAAAGAATATATTAATATAAATACATAAATGAACCTCCCAAATTGGCGTTTTGTATATATTAATTATGTTTTAATTTCTAAATGTTCTCTTTTCCTTTGCTAAGCTAAATATACTATGCTTTTGAAGAAGCGTGTTCGCACGTGAAACATGTCAAGCTTTTCTCTCTCCGATCAAATGCAACTTGATTACCTATTGCTACAGGTTTTGATCCACATTTCAAGATACTGATGTTATTATGGAAAGAATTTAGTTATCTTCCCGAAGGTCCTGTTATCATTGTGGTTCCCCCACTAGCACATGCTATGATCTGATTGTATGTTTTGTATATTTTCTGCAATGTAAAGGCTTTTTAGAATTTTAACTTTATGTATTTATATTAATAAATTATTTATATTTTTCTAAAATTAGTCTATTACTGTGCCTACAAAGTCCAAAATCCTTCAATTTTTTCTTCTTCCATATCTCTCTGTGAGGACGTGGCACGTGCTTTATCTAGATGTATCCACAGTGCCACTCTCTGTTATGATACACTTATCCAATGACTTCAGACCCTCTGGTAGAGCAGAGAATGGACGTGGGGGGGACACAGAAATCCACACACCCAGAAAAGATGGATTGGAATGATCTGTACAGATCCCTCATGGTAACAAAAAAACTTTAGGAACAATTGACAGGCTAGGAGAAAGCAAAGTGAAGAACCATAAAATAGGGGAAAGAGATGTATTTATTTGCAGCTAATATGTCAGGCTGGGATATAATATGACAGCATTGTGGGTTTTCTTTTTTCAGGAACACATTTGATGAGATGGAACCTGGACTGAGCTCTTTTCGTGTGGAATTTCCAGACTTCTCAAGCACTATCCTGCAGAAGTTAAACCAGCAGCGCCAACTGGGTCAGCTATGCGACATCTCCATCGTGGTACAAGGCCACCTCTTCCGGGCACACAAAGCTGTCCTGGCTGCCAGCTCACCATACTTCTGTGATCAGGTTCTACTCAAAAATAGCCGCAGAGTCGTCCTTCCTGAAGTCATGAACCCAAGAGTGTTTGAAAACATTCTCTTGTCAACTTACACCGGAAGATTGGCTCTGCCAGCTAATGAGATTGTTAGTTACCTTACAGCAGCAAGCTTTCTTCAGATGTGGCACGTTGTTGACAAGTGTACGGAACTCCTAGAAAGCAATCCAACTCTCCTGTGTCAAAAATCCACCCTCAGCAATGACCGCCAATCTCCCAGCAGCAGCAACTATAATGGCATAAATGAAACTTTTGATTTGGGGACGAGTAGTCAAGCAGATTACAGAAAGGCTGTAGAGATACGAGATGTTGAGCATGAGGAAGAGAGCCCAAAAGATGATGAAATGTCCTCTCAGCTTACTGAACATGAATATCTGCCTAGCAACTCTTCCACAGAACATGATCAACTAAGTACAGAGATGACAAGTCAAGATGGAGAGGAAGGGGCCAGTGATAGCGCAGATTATCATTACTCCCGTCCATTGTATATAAAGCCCAGTATCATGTCCCACAAAAGATGGATCCAAGTGAAGCCGGAAAGGTTTGAGCAGGATTGTGAAGGTGTTGTAGTTCACCCACCTTTTGAAGACCATGTCTCAGAATCCCTAAACCCAGGGCCAGCAGAGCATCCAATTCAGTCTTCGGCGGTTATAGACAGTTTTGATTTCTGCAACAAGAAATCAATAGAGCCAGAAGTACACAGCGACAACAGTCATTATGACGAGCATGTTGACTTCTATGGCGCTTCAATGGAAGAGTTTTCAGGAGAGCAGGAAGAACATCTCGAAGGCCACAGAGCAGATAATGCCTCTGCTGGGTTTGGGGAAGGTATGGACGTTCCTGCCGGTATTAAAGAAGAAAGCTCATCCTCAGGTTTTACTGCTGTGGTGTATAAACTCTACCCATGCCAGTGTGGGAAAAGCTTTACGCATAAGAGCCAGAGGGACAGACACATGAGTATGCATCTGGGTTTACGACCTTATGGGTGTGGGGTCTGTGGAAAAAAGTTTAAAATGAAGCATCATCTGGTTGGTCACATGAAAATCCACACAGGAATTAAGCCTTATGAGTGTAATATTTGTGGCAAGCGGTTTATGTGGAGAGACAGTTTCCACCGGCATGTCACTTCATGTTCCAAGTCCTACCATGCCTCAAAAGGCGAGCCTGCCCCGGCTGACAACTAAATAAGTCTGCTTTATATCCAATAACACAGGGTGATGCCTGTCAGTATTGCTGGTCCTTTGAAACACTATGGTAATATTATTAAGCAATAAGCCCGATTATAGTGTGCAGGCCATGGCATCTATTTTGACTTTGGTGCTTGCTATTGCAAAAATGGGGAAATAGTACATGCAATATTTTGACGAAATGATTTTCAGGCAGGAGTTTAGGAATATTTATATGAGCTAAAGTGGGTTTCCTACTTTCATCAATAACATGGGGGAATCTTTCCAAGTGTTAAAATAGAGGATCGGCTGAAGACGCTCTGCCTGGATGGTTTTTGTCTCTTACAAGTTAGTTCTGCGGTGGTTGGAAAGCAACACTGCAGTTATATCCTCCCCCTTTTTTAACATGGATGTTGCTTTGTGACAGTGGAAAAAGCCTATTGTTTAGAGTCATCTCCGACCAATTGGCCTCAGTGTTGCTAGTGAAAAGGCCCTATAATTCAATATAAAAATATTGTAAAAACAAAGTTTTGGTAAAAATGACTGACTGTCTCATGTAGCTGGTAAATGCTAACGTGTACTTTGGGCCTTTGTCTTTCGAATTACTAAATTCCAAAGGATGTAAGCAGTTTTCATTTACTTGCTCTGCAACTCTTGCATGCTTTGGTTTTGCAACAGCAATTGATCAGGTGATCAATGTCCGATACCAGCGATCACTTTCTACGAATACTTGTGATGGGCATCCAGCACCCTCTGAGCGTGTATATTTTGAACATGCACACTTGATGTCATGCTCCCCAGGAGTTTGCAACCTACATGTGTGCTTTATAGATAGGTAAAGGGTCTTGGATCTACACTTGCAATAAATGGCCCAAAAATAGAGTGTAGATCTATACCACCAGGTCAACAAGAAATTAAATCAATTTTTTTTTTTTATTTGAATTTTAGATTGGCCTATGACAAGAGTTGTTTTTTTTTTTTTTGTCTCCTAATTCACAAACTCTAATTTACGAATGTAACGTTTGTTTTTGTAAGATATTTTAAGGAGAAGTCCAGCCTGAGCTCGTACCGATGCTGCATCTACCTAGGTAAGTATAAAACGGTAATAACCACGAAACCCATACTTCTCTTTTAAGTTGTCCAAAGAATTAAAGGGACAGTAAACTGAATATTTGAGTTGCTAGAAAGTCATTGGATTTGTTTTAATAAAATTAGGAGATGTTTGTTTTATTTGGCCACTAGGAGGCAGTTATTGCCAAAGGAACCCATGCTAGGTGTTATTTATTATACTGGAACTTTATTAGGAGGGTAAAGAGAAATAATTCTGAACAGAATGATATATTGTTCCTCTCTGCTGCAATAGCAAGCACCAAATTGGCCTTATCACTGGTAGTTAGCCTGGCTGGGTTCAGAAAAACTCGATTGTGATTTTTTAAACAGAGTTCACAAGACATTTGTGTTTTCCAAACTTACTATAGAAAGCAAATCCAAAGGGCCTGTTATATTGGCCTGCTGGGTGATTAAAGTGTATGTAAAGGCAAAGCACTATTAGGTTTTGGATGGCATGTTAAAGTGTTAAACCCTCATAAAATTTTAGAGTTGTCACCAGACCGATGTGAAGGTAAATCTGTCAAATGTTCCAGGGAGGACTGTCTAAGATGGGAGTTCCCCTCACTTTGGGGATATTTCCTCCTATTGTTACATCTCAGGAACAGGAACTAAAGAGAAATCTCCCCAGTGGGAAACACAAAAAAAAAATATTGTTAGAAAAAGGATTAAAACTCTTATTTTATTTTGCCTTTTACGTGTACGCCAAGTGCTTTTATGCTACATTCACTGACCAGATTTTACAACCCAGCTCCTGCCAAAACCTTTGTTGGATGCAAGGGTAGAATTTTTGTCAGGTTTTTATTGCAGCGGTTGTTCCTGTTTGGGGAGATTTCCATTTAATTCCTGTCTTGGTTACAACCTGTGTGACAAATCTTCCCAGTGGGGACACAGAGGGCAGTACAAACCAGCCAGAGGTTCTAATCTATCCTCTACAGCATCTAAAAACTGAGGAAAACATTGCCTACAATCAATGTTTGGCTTGATTTGCTGTGACCAGGCTTATACTAACAGTCAGGGCCAATTTGAAGAAGCTAGGTGCTAAAAACATTTTACTCCAAACTGGTGATCACTGTCATTTAACAGCGAATACCTGACAAAGCTGTGTGCAAAACAGTGCATTGTGATACGAAATTAAATCTCCCATGTTCACAGCTTTAGAAGAGAACAAAATTGATGGCATTTTGACCAAAAGAACTTTAGTTTTAAAGGCTCCAATTACCTGGGTCATGAAGGGGTGATATATATATATAATTTTTTTTTTTTAACTCTTTATTTAAATTTCACTAGTTGCACTTTTTTATGTACCTGGGCACTGCATATTGTGCTCCTGGAAAAAAACATTTTGCAATATTCAGCAGGCATATCTGTAGAAAAAAAGGATCCAGCCTGGTAATTCTGTACTAGTCATCAGATCCTTGACTTAACGGTGTCTTTACAGCAAAAAAGGCTCCAAAGGCTGCCATTAGCGATGAGCTCGGCAGTGTTCGAACAGGAGTCCAAACCCGCCGCTATCCTCTCTGGAAGCTGTCAAAGCTGACAGCCATACATAGGCGGCAGAGACATTCTCCATCTCGCTGCCACAATTATGCAAGGAGCCTGTATACGTTTAGGGCAGAAAATGCATCCGCTGCTTATGATTGGCTATCAGCTTTGGCATCTTCCCGACGCTATACGATTTAGACTCTTGTCCGAATCTTCTTAAGCTCATAACTGGCCGCCATCCCACCTGGCACTTTTCTAAACGTAACTTTTGTATCTTGGTATGAAGCTGTCTTAAGTATTTGAGTGTTTAAAATTAAGCACTACGATTGCACTTTTTAATTATGTTGTTTCAGAAAGGTCCTTCATTGTGGTTTTTGGTAATAGTGTTACAAGTTTAAAAGCACTTTTTTTTTTTTTTTTTGCCAAAATCCAACTATGGTATATATAATTTTTTCATTTTTTTTTTTGTAATAGAGATGCATTTGGTGTGACAGTGGCTAATCATGTCTCAAAGTGTTTTTTACACAACAAATTACCTAATTGTTAAATTATTTAGCAAAATTGGTATTGTACAGTGGTCTCTTTCGTGGTCCGTATGATCTTGAGCTTGTAAAAATGGTTCCTAGGTGACCTTTCCTAGTCTCCTCTTTTCTTGGGGATTTATTTGTTTTCTATTCGGAAAATAAGCTGACATCAACAACACTTGAATATTTTCTATTGTCGCGAAGGTTGTTTAAAGGCTTTATTCCAGTGATGTGACACTTCTTTGGCAGTCTCCTCCCTTTTCTTCTGTTGCTACTATCAATCTAGATTATGTGAATTTTAAAGGGCCCATGCACACTGATAAAAGTGTTTTCAGCATTTTGCTTGAAGAAGCAGCTAATGTTATCCTATGTGTCCATGCATATTGGAATGTTTAGAGACATATTTTATACCTAGAGAAAGAAAAAAAAACTTCTGTTCTGAGTTTCCGAGAGCAGTTTCCTGGCAGAAAAAACACGCTCAAAATTAGTTTTCTGTCAAGAGCAGGGGCGTTGTTTGTAAGCCAGTGTGCATGGACCCTAATAGAGAGTCTATCTATACTCTGACAACAAGCATTCGAAAAGGCAGGACCACTTTCAAAAGAACTGCCCGACATGGGATCTCTTAATGGGGCTGTAAAGATCAGTGCATTTTTCCACACATTCTTTCCTCAGTCACTGTCCACCCTAAGGAAAAAAAAGTTTGGAATGGATGTCCTAAAGTTTATTTCCAGTTTTACAGCCAAATTGTGATGAAACCTACATTATGTTTGTTACATATCCCCTATTCACATCGCCTAATACAAAAAAAACGGCTTTTTAGATGCTCCATTCTGAACCCTCCAGCAAGGAAACCAATTCTAGGCAGTTCCTTGTTTATGAGGGGGTTGAGCAGCCGTATTTGCCACAATTTACTTTTTTTTGTACTGTGCACGCAGGTCTTCATTTCCATTGTAACTAGATTTGAAGATTCTGTCCCAACAAAGTTTTAACCCCTTGGTGCCAGCTGCCGCTGACCCTTTAAGGGGTTTGCTATGACGGGAGGTGGGGCAGGGCTTATGGCCATGTGACCACCGTGATTGGTTGTCACGGAGGTCACAAGATTGGAAAACTTTCGCAGCCGGTCACTTTGTCGGGAGCGCACTCTCGGCACAGCACTGTCGGCTCTAATGCACGCAAATATGCAGACGCTTGGTGCTAAGCCGCGCGCCAAATTTCACTCTCCAAGTCATCATTGACTATTTTTAGTTTTAATCAACTAGCATTAGTAAATACATTTGAAAATTATTATTTTTTTTATTCGTTTTAAACTTTTTTTTTTTTTTTTTTTTTACTTTTATTCAGTTACTTCCTGGTTTCCATGCGTAGGAAAATTGTCCTACATCCCCGGAGTCGTCAGGAGGGGTGTTCTTTGCTAAGCACACCCTCCTGCTTGCATTCCTGACCAAAAGTGATTGTAAAGTCTTGTTTCTTTTTTTTCTTTAAAAATAACAAACATATTACACTTACCTGTTCTGTGCAGTGATTTTGCACAGGACAGCCCAGATACTCCCCTTCTCGTGTCACTCTTCAGCTTTCCTGGCCCCTCCCTCCTGTTGAGTGCACCCACAACAAGTAGCTTGCTTTGGGGGCACCCGGGCAGAGTCGCAGCTCCCTGTCTCCATTCAGACATGAAGCCCCGGTTTGGCCCTGCCCCCTCTCGCTCCTGATTGGCTAACTGACTTTGAGAGCAGCGGGAGCCGCTGTTGTGTCTCAGCCAATCGGGAGGGAGAGTCGTAGGCGGCCAAGGCAGTCATGGACATCGCTTGATAGAGATCGGACTCTGGTAAATATTAGGGGGTGCTGGGGAAGCCGCTGCGCACAGAAGGTGTTTTAATTTCAATGCATTAAAATTAAAAACATTCTGACTTTACACCCACTTTAAAGTGTTACTAAACCCAGGACCCTGCATTCAAGATATCTGGTCTTCCACAGTACACAGAACATGGAAATGCTATTATTTTAGTAAATTTAAACTGCTAATTACCCTTTCTCATCAGCAGTTAGAGCAGTCGTGTGACTGCTAGCACTGTCCAGCCAAGCACTGGTTAAAGCTTGTAGGATGTGTTTTCTGACTGAGACTGCAAGACCCCTGGCTCTCTGTCTGGACAATTCTGATTGACCCTGTGCTGATCATACACTCTCTACCAAGAAAATAAAAAACCTCTCTAGCAATATACACCAAACTGAGCATGTGTGGCCTGGCTCCAAAGGCTCTCTGTTATCAGGGGACAGTGGAAGGAGGCGAGGATCAAACAGCCTTTTTACACAGTGCGGAGGATTAACCCATTCCACAGTGAGTATAATAAGCATGTTTTACTGCATATACACACTGATTTTACGGTTGTGGGTTTAGTAATAATTTAAGGACAGATAGATTTCAGGAAGTAAATTCTACATGAATCATCTGCCCCTACTCAAGATGGCCACAGACAGACAAAAATGCTAGAGGGTGTTATTCAAAGTGATTTATAATCAAAATAAAACCTCAACATGTAAATGGATGGGTAAGTTTGCTTTGAAATTTAAAAATGTAATAGCTCTATTGGTTTGTGGTGGGTGCGGTTTAGATGCAGTGTAGTTTCACTTTAATGTGGTTGTAAAGCTTAAGCATGTTTTACCTTAAAGCATTCCTTGCATTAAGGTAAAAAATGTTTTACTTACCTGAGCCCTCATTCTATCCAGCGCCGTGCACGTCTGCAGCTCTTCTCTCCCATCAATTCTGGGTCTCGCTGGCTTTTCTGTGGCACCGGGAGCCATTGGCTGTCTGTCAAAGCCATTGAAGAGGGGGCGGGGCTAAGTCCTGCTGTCTGTGTCAATGGATGGAGTAGCGGGGCTCGGGTGCGGGCATGCACGAGTGCCCCCATGAGAAGCGGCTTCCCGTGGGGGCACTGGACAGAGGGGTGGGGCCAAGAGCGTCAGCAGGGGATTTGAAAAGAGAAGGTTTGCGACCGCTCTGTGCAATTCCATTGCACAGAGCAGGTAATTTATAGACATGTTTGTTATTTGGAAAAAAAAAAAAAAGTTCCTTTTACAATCACTTTAATGAGGACAAACTCTAATGCTGTTTAAAAAAACTTGCAGTCAGCCATGACACCATCTCTTGTAAAATGTCTCAAAGGTAAAAAATATTTAAAACATTTTTTTTTGCTGTGCAGTGTGAATGGGAATGCATAATAAACATATAATGGAGATTCCTCAAATATAAAAAAAATCAGGTATGGGTGTTGACCTTTTGAATTACCCTCTCGTTTCTCATCTGTTCAAGAAATCCGGCCACAAGGACTCAGCACCTGAGTTCCCAACTCCTCTTGCTTGATGTTGCTAATACTGTACTAACCTGTACAGCAGTTTAGCTGTCCTCATGTGACTGCTAGGGAACAGATTAAAAAATAAGTGTTTATGGTGCTTACAAGAAGGTACAATTTAAAGCATACTTGGCATATAGCCTTTTTTTCATTTAAGCTTTGCCCAACAGTCTTTCTGACCTCTTTTGATCCTTTCACTCTGTCACCAAAAGATAGATTTTCTTGCCTTCCAGTTTAGGATCTGCCCAGCCACCATCCCCCTGTTTAATAATGTTAGTGCCTTGGTGGCCAGTAAATGCTCTGTTAATGTAAGGGAAGATAGTGGTCGGGCAAGGTTTAGCTCTAAACAGTGCCAACATCTGGCATTGAACCCATAGTCGCAGTGTAAAACCATGATCAGCAGAGTGCTCAAAATAGAATAGGGGAGGGCATTCAAGTCACAGCCCTTTATGAGTGAGACTCATAATGGCGCCTGCCTCTGACAGATTTCGTCCTTTAAGGGGGCTTAGTCATAGATTGGGGAGGGCAGGAAAGTGACAGCTTATACAGTTCAATACAGAGGTGTTCAATTTCAGTTATTAACGGATATACAAAACCAAGGGTACTAGATAATAGAAAAAAATTTGAGTATTGTTGAATGGACATCATAAGGAAGCTGATTTGGGGCCACTTTGTCATGAGCAACATCCTTCAGGTGTAGCCAGTATTATTCCTTCCCTGTTGAAGGCGCATTGCTTCAATTCCATGGGAAAGGCTGCCATTGAATATGTTTAGAAACAGTGGAATCCTCTAAATATTGGCGATTATCTTTGCTCAGTGCACAGCAGCCCTCAGGGAAGTGTTTGCATTGCTTCATGCTGTGTTCTACTTCAAGCATTGCTTTCAAAATGAGACCAACACCTGCACTACAGGTCTACTCGCAGTCATTGTTCCCCTTGATGAGCCTTGCTCCACTTGTAAAGCATTTCAAAGGTAGATAGAACACTGGCCAAAGGTGCATATCGGTTTCAATGCCTGTGAGAAATATGCTTTGGGCTTAATACCTTACCATTGCAGAGTAAAAAAGGTTAACCATAATGGCAGCCCAGCAGTATATTCTCACTTTGTCCCCATCAGTAAAATAAAAAAAAATTAACTAAACTGGGAATTTAAACTGGCTATACATGGGTAGAATTTAATTTGAAATGATTTGTTTTAAGAACTTTCATTTGATTTTAAAATCAATATTGGGGTGAAATCCAATGTTCATTTCTGATCGCAGTGATGGAAGAATTAAGTTACAGGATGTAAAATTTGTCCCAAATGAACACATTTTTAGCAGTGTACAGGCAGTCCCTGAGATTCAAACATCCAACTTACATGTGACTCGTACTTACAAACGAAGGGAGACAACATAAAGTCAGAGGAAATCTACCGCTAGGAAGGGAGTCATTCCTGTAAGGGCCCTTTCACACGGAGGCGGATCAGTAATGATCCGCCTCCGTGTGTCCGCAAAAGCTCAGCGGGGATCCTCCGTAAAATCCCCGCTGAGCTGGCAGCTGACAGGGCGGTCCCCGCACACTGTGCAGGGACCGCCCTGTCTTTCCTCCACTCTCCCCTGTGGGGGATCGGATGAACACGGACCGTATGTCCGTGTTCATCCGATCCGGCAGACGGAAGAAAAATAGGATTTTCTTCCGTCCGCAAATGCGGATCATTGCGGAGGCGGACAATTGCGGGTGTCAGCGGATGGTCATCCGCTGACACCCGTAATCACAGGGACCCATGTATGTCCCGTTTTCATCCGCAACGGACGGATGAAAATGCGGGCATACGGTCCTTACGTGTGAAAGGGCCCTAAGAGTTATAATGGGGAAAAGGTCTCTACAGAAGCTTTATTGCCAATCCTTGTTTCCAAACCAACCCAAATTTTTCCCCAAAAATTGTCCTAAGAACAGAAAGTGAGCTGAAATCTTGTGAACATGCACAGACTGCAAAACAAACGTTACAGGCATGTTAACCCTTCCCTATGCTAGCCACAAAAAATGTACAAATAATTTTTTGGCTGGATTTAAACAGCTTATCTATTTCAACTTGGGAACAAACCTACAGAACCTATCTTGCTTGTAACCCGGGGACTTCCTGTATGTGGCTTTCGTGCATTAAAGCCTATTCGTTCCAAAATGGAAAGTTAAAAGTGAATTAAATTTTGAAGTACTTTCAATTGACATTCATCATGCTGTTGAATGTACTGAGAATTATCAGACAAATGTTTGTGACAATTTACTAGTGTATGGCCAGTTTTACTCTCCTCCTTTTGACATGACAGTGCTGGTGCTTGGCAATCGGATCACTGTCACATGAGGGCAGGGGAGCATGTTTAGCCCCATGTCTGTTCCAAGTCATAATCTGGACTTTACACAGGGCTTCCTCTCTCTTGCTTCTGGCTGCAACAAATTAAAGAGAAAGTAATTTAGGTACAGCTGCAAGTATGGCCAGCAATAAAGTGAACCTGTTGATTTTCTCAACTCAAGCAGGGCACAGGTTCACTTTAAAAAACATGACATTTTCTGGTGGTACAATATAGAAAAACCGTTAAAGTGTCTGGTATATACTGCTAGTAGCAGGTATTATGTGCTTTATAATTTGAATCCAATGAGCTTTGGGAGTCTCCAAACTAATGTAACATTAACTTGTTCTCCACAGACATCCCCTTGTGTGGTTGCTGGTGAGCTGAATTACACATTGTTCTTCTTTTATTGCCATTGGGGAGATGTCCTCACCAGAATTCTCACTTCTGCCAAACTACTAAAGTATTATAAAGCCAATTATCTGAGGCATATAAGAAGCCAGCAAGTGATTCACCTAAAGCTGACATTTTATTTTTTGAATAGATCATTTGACCATTTACAGTAGCTTACATAAGGACTACAGAATTGGCTGATGGAGGAGTGGAGGAAAAGCAAGATGTATAGATATTTCTTTATTTCCACATTTGCAGTAAGATTTGAGAAACCCTTACTCTTATACAGTATGTTCCCATTAACACGGCATACCCCAAAAATGTTTTTTTAACAATATTTCTATTATTTTTACGTGCGTGTTTGAAGCAGGCCTTGGGCAGACTGCAAGTTGCTCTGAATAATTTGAAATGAGAGGTAACTCATTCTGTCCCTAGTGACAAGGGGATATGCTGAGTTTCCCATCATTAAAGCGGAGGTTCACCCTCAGAGAGCACTTTTTCCCCTTAGATGGATGCTCGTTTTGTCTAGGGGAATCGGCTAATTGTTTTAAAATATGATCCGTACTTACCGTTTACGAGATGCATCCTCTCCGTCGCTTCCGGGTATGTGCTGCGGGAATGGGCGTTCCTTCTTGATTGACAGTCTTCCGAGAGGCTTCCGACGGTCGCATCCATCGCGTCACGATTTTCCGAAAGAAGCCGAACGTCGGTGCGCAGGCGCAGTATAGAGCCGCACCGACGTTCGGCCTCTTTCGGCTACGAGTGACGCGATGGATGCGACCGTCGGAAGCCTCTCGGAAGACTGTCAATCAAGAAGGAACGCCCGCTCCCGAAGACCCATACCCGGAAGCGACGGAAGAAGATGCATCTCGAAAACGGGTAAGTACGGATCATATTTTAATACAAATAGCCGATTCCCCTAGACCGAACGAGCAGGAATCTAAGGGGAAAAGGGGAAAAATGTAATAAATGGGTGAACTCCCGCTTTAACATACAGTGCACAAAGCCCAGGTTCTAGACCTTTAAATCTTTGTAAGAATAGTGTTCCATTTTAGTTTACAACTGATGATATCTGTTGGCACAGTATAAACAGAGTTAATTATGGTAAACATTAAAGCCTAGTACACACGTTAAGAATATTGGGCGAATGATCATCCATTTTTTTTATAAAAATGTTTTTGTAAATTTCACGCTAGTCCCTTTTTGGATATTTTCGTGTGAACTGTCGTGATCGGCTCTCGAAAGCGGTGTACTAATAAGACTATCGTACGACCACTCCGAAATCGATATTTTATATCTGATTTTCTCATTGTGTGTACTAGGCTTAACTGTAGCCAAAATCACAAACAGAAAATTCAGCGCACATGGTACAAAACTTTCCATTGTTTTGATGGAAATCTTTCTCTGTCCTGCCCAACCCCACCGACATAATCTCCTGGTGCAGCGGGGCTTGAAGTGATTGTAGGGCTTCATATTTATTAATTTTTTTAAAAACGTGTTATACTTTCCTCCACTTTGCAGTTTGTTTTGCACAGAGTGGCCCCCGATCCTTGACTTCTGGGGTCCAATGGTAGCTCCACCCTGCATCGTATAACCCTCTAGGAGAAGAGCTCCCCCGGGGGGTTACCTTGCGAACGTGCTCCAGAGTCCAGCATTTGCGTCCATAGACGCAGAATGTCGACTCTGTCCTGCCCACCGGCGCCTGCTTCATTGGATTTGATTGACAGCAGCAGGAGCCAATGGCTACACTGCTATCAATCTATTTAATCAAGAGTCGAGACAACGGGCAGAGGGGAAGAGCACATCTCCAGCATGGGAAATACAGGGCTCAGGTGAGTAAAACAGGGGGGCTGGGGGGCCGGTCAGTGACAGAACTTTTTTCACTTTAATGCATGGGATGCATTAAAGGGGTTGTAAAGGTTTGTTTTTATTTTCTAAATAATCCTTTTAAGCTAGTGAGTTGTTGGTTCACTTACCTTTTCCTTCAATTTCCCTTCTAAAAAATGTTTTTCGTGGTTTTCTTTGTCTGAATTTCTCACTTCCTCCTCAGTAAGCTGTTCTGGTTGATTAACCCCCAGCCAGAACGGCTCGGATGATGGGGAACAGGAAGTGAAATATTTAGACAAAGAAAAAAACATTTAGAAGGGAAATCGAAGGAAAAGGTAAGTGAACCAACAATGCACTAGCTTAAAGGAACCTATTTAGAAAATAAAAAAACAAACCTTTACAACCCCTTTAAAGTGGAAAAAACACAAGGGTTTACAACCCCTTTAATACAACTAAGGGCCTGTCTCAGGCCCTCATCAAGAGAATCTGACTGTGCCTGCCCTTTCCAACCAATCCCATTCATAGAAGTCGAGACGACAACATCTATGAATGGAACATGATGTAAGAATGTGGGATAGCAGATAATTCATAGCTCTGTCCCTCCATTCATAGATCCTGTTTCTTCTGTAGAAGCTGTAGTCTGACTTTCATGAAGCCAAATCTTTTCGTAACATGTCCCCCCCCGATCCCATGTTGAGATAGCGAGCTGGGAATCTTCACATTATTCATGTACGTAGTCATGTGAAAACTACAAGTACTAAAAGCCTCTGCGGCCGTCAATGAACTACCAGGGCGCTGTTAAGTGCTGTGGTAGTTCATTGATACTCCCTGTCATTGTGCAATGATGGGCAGACAGCTTACACTGACAGTCTGTAGTGTCTGAGTCCTGCATGGCATTAGCGATCTGCCGATCATAGGTGCAATGCTTTCCAGGCTCCTGCAAAAAAAATTGTACATGCACATTTTTTTTTACCTGCAAAGTAAACTTCTCCTTTATGGATTTTACGTGGCTCTTGTGGCATTGGATTGTGAAACGTTTTCATTAGGTGGGCTGTGTTAATAAGAATTCACCTTCTGTCATAGATCAGGCTTTGAAATATCAACTGCCTGTGCCACCAGTAAGCTTTCATTTTTCCATCTCCAGCAGTCTAATGGAATCAGATTGGTCATTATGGGGCAACACCCTTACTACTTTTGGACACTCCTGATTGAGGCCTTTTCCTGCAAACAACTTTGTGTGTAGAATAGACTGGCTGTAGCCTAATCAAAGCACTTTGTCATATTTTTTACCTGTTCAGCATACATATTGGTACTGCAGTCTTGTTACTGATGGCTTATTATTAATACTCTTCTATAAGCTTATTTGTTTACTTATTTAATTAGGATTTTTTTTCACCCCTGTTGTACGACAAAGGCACACAATACATCTGTAATACGTTTACAGAGCATTACATAGTTTACAAATAAAAAGTCTGAAATCAGAATGATCTGCGTTTCCAGTAGAAATTTTTTTGATTTTTCTTTTTCGTTTTGCATTTATCCTTAAGGTAGTTGGATGACTAAATACACAAGATCAGATTTTCAGACAAGCGTTCGTCCATTTTTTGTTGCATGCTAGTCTTGTGTCGAAAGTGAAGAGGTTACTCACCATACAAAAATTCTCGTATGACAGAATTCAACTGACGTAACTGAAGTGACGTAATGTGTTGAATAGTTTTGTATGTATTCTTTCGTTTCTGAGCATGCGTAGTCTTGCTCTTACTATTTTTTTCAGACGAAAACCATACTTGTTAAACGAAAAACGGACGTTGTGTTCACGTACGATAACATTTTATAGCCTGCACATCCAGCTTTTGTCATACAAAAAATCGTAATTGGCTGTCGAAAGCACCATACTAACGATCCGAAAATCGGCAGATCGTTCATCGGATGAAATTTTACTTCCGATTTTCTTATGTGTATGGACCTTTACACAGACATTTTCGTACTTCATATGATGAGCCATGTGATTTTTTTTTTTTTTTTTGTTTCTGATGCACATAGACCCCTTTCACACTAAGACGCTTGAAAACTGCCTCTAAAACGGCGAGCGGTTTTGCGGCACTTTTGAGGAGCTTTTGAAGAGCTTTTCAGGCGATTCATTTCAATGGAGAGGGGTTCTTTTCAGACACTTTTTTTTTTTTAGCTCTCCAAGTTTTTTCACCTGCCCCGCCAGTGCACCGCCCCAGTGTGAAAAGTTCTTGAAAATCTCAGTGTGAAAGGGGTCTAAATACACTGTCCTGTCTGTTTTTATCCATAGCAGAGGAAGATGCTTTGTTTTATATTACATTTGTTTCTGATAGTTTTTTTTTTTTTCATTTCCATTTTACAGTTAAATGTAAATATATATTCCTGCAGCCCATAGTTCAGCCGTATTCTCAAATTTGTCAACAGTTATAATCACAAATGAAAATATATTGCTTTTGGTTCCATCAGCTTCCCATTACTTTCTTTGCAAGCACTTTAATGATTCCACAAACAAAGTAAGGGTATTGCTGTCAAACGGTAGCCCCTTTTTAAAGTTTACATCAGTATTCGCTCAGGCCAGCACATCTTTTTCAGTGCCCACTTCCAGCGTTCTTACCGGTAGTTTGCAGGTTCCATTTTCAAAGTTTGTAACGATACCAGGCCACTCCACCCTCCTCTCGTATCAAAGCAATCAACAGTGAGCCTTACCCCAAAACATAAGGAATTACATGGTGTGTGCCAGAGTGACAAATTTGGATTTAATTATGACATATTGAGCAGCCCATGTTTGGGGGTGGGCTCCCATGGGCTGTGCTTCCTTTTATTTTATTTTTAACCTATTTTTAACCTATTTATTAGAGTTGAAAATTTGCTGAACTTAAAGTGGTTGTAAAGGCTGAAGGTTTTGTTATGCATTAAAAATAATAAACCTGTGTGCAGCAGCTCCATTAAAACTTACCTGAGCCCCCTGTCGATCCAGTGATGTTGCACGAGAGACTCGGCTGTCCGGGACGCTACCTTCTGACTGGCTGAGACAGCAGCGAAGCGCCATTGGCGGCTCCCGCTGCTGTCAATCAAATTCAGTGAGCCAATGAGGAGAGAGAGGGGGCAGGGCTGGGCTGCCGCTCCATGTCTGAATGGACACCCGACACTGCGGCTCAGCTCAGGTGCCCCAATAGCAAACTGCTTGCTTTGGGGGCACTCAACAGGAGGGAGGGGACAGGGGCACCGAATGGTAACCTGAAAAGAGCAGGATCTGGGCTACTCTGTGCAAAATCGCTACACAGAGCAGGTAAGTATAACAAAAAACAGAGTATCACTTTAAAGCTGAAAGTTTCCACCCATCCCCTGACACCAACTCCCCCCTCCCATTTTTTAAATGATTGCTTTATGCATGCTTCTTAAGTGTATTTCATATGCCGCTCCAGGTGAAATCAGGCTCCATGCTCACATCTCCGGTGCCGGTTTGGCTCGTCTCCACCGAAGTCATTGATTTTACCAGGAAAAGTAATATCGCACACTGATAGAATAATCTTCTGTTAATAAAACAGCCAGCAGGAAAAAGGTTATTTTCCAGCATTTTTCAGGTTAGGCACAGCATTTTTCTTCACTTTTCTTTAAGAAAGTCCTATGCCTAGCATGAAATATGTCCATATAAAATGTCTCTCTACTCGCTATTTTAATAAAGGAATAATATTATTTTGTATTTTGGTGTGCAGTATTCCTATTGCTGGTACAATTTCTTGCAGTCTTCTGGCTGGTCCGATGATATCACTGGTCCTTTTTCTTCTCCAGCGACAGCAGTGCTCACAAAACAATATATATTCACTGCTTGGTCCAGGAGTACTGTGAGCCCAGATTGCAGGGGGCTGGACCATTACAGAATTGGCTAGCATTATCAAACCTGGTGACATCAAGTAGTGGAATGGAATGACTACAGGGGACAGCCCTAGGTTGCAGCGCTGCTTTTTTTGTTTTGTTTTTGTTCTACTGTTCTGGGCATCATATGTGTTTTTAAACTGGAGTTACACTTTCAAGCTGCTACATTTTAACCCATCTGATGGTTCCAGCTCTGCTGAACAAAGGACAATTTTCATTGATCCTATTGATCTATATGCTGGACTGTTCCTAAGCATTGTAAGATCCAGGATGCACACGAAGTTGTTTTTGGTTATATATGGCTGATTTAAAGACTAGACTAGGTATTTTATTTTTGTTCTTGCTAGATTTGCTTAAGTCACCATAACTGACACCGGTCACAAACCTAAGAAATCTAAACTGAGCATTTGATAAAAATAGGAGAGGATCCCGTCAGTATAAACTGACAAAACGGTGGACCTGGATATATAGACAGATATGTGTAGATCTTGACTCTTCTTGTATGGGTTGACCTGGGTCTGGCCCCTGAGCCTCCTTATTGGTCAAGGAGTCTGCCCTTCACATGGGGTGGAAGGTGATAGTCAAGCAAATTTTTTTTCAGGAAAAGGTAAATCTTGAATATCGTTTTAGCTGCCCCTCTGGATTTACTGATCTTTTTGACACTTAAGTTTCCCTGAGACCTGTTTTTTGTGTTTTTTTTTCTTTTCTATCATATGCTCAGTTTTGATTGCTCGGAGTTGTGACAGGTTTACTGGTCCAGTGTCTCTCTGACTTGACATGGCTGTTAGAAATGATCTCCTTTTCACCTTGCAATACTGCAGCACATTTTAAAATATGTCTGGTGTACCGTGACCATACAGTGTCTTGTTACTCATAGCAACCAATCAGATTCTTTTTTTTTTTTTTTTTTTTTTTTTACTCCCCTATGTTGCACTGGGAGATGAAAAGAGGGAATACAGTTGCAATCTAACCTCTGTGAATAAAGTAACAGATAATTATGTAATGCGGAGTCCTTCTTAATTGACATTGTAACCAGCTGGGTGTTTCTGTGGTGGAATGATAATACTGTCATAAAGTGTACAGCCAGTTGGTGTGTAATTCAATGTCTGTTATTTTTCTTCTTATAGAAGAGATCCGAGTTGTTTTGTATTATCCGTTAATATTAATAAATGTTCCTGTTAACTCTTACTGTTCCTTGTGCCTTTCTTATGTGACTAAAGGAAATATTTTTGTAATGTTCTTTTAGATATACACGTAAATAAAGATCAGCTTGATGTAAAGAACCACTCACCAGCACAGTCACATGGGTGGAAGGGGAATAAGTCACATGTTCCCCAAAAATGTAAGTGTCTGGTATTTTTATTTTCTTCTGTTGTCTGAATAGAGCTGCTGGAGAGTCAAGGGAGGGTTAGTATATGTTGCTGATGGGGCAGGCATTAAAGGTAATGTTCAAAGCAGAAATTAGGCTGACAACTCAATAATTCCTTGATATTAGCCTTTATTACATCATATACACAGTATCAATGCTGACATTTGTCGGCTATTACAGTCTTACTCATAGCATTAAGGGTAGTGTTGAGGCAAAACTTTTTATTTTCGTTTTGGATAGAGTGATTGGGGCAGAATTGAAATCGTTGAAGTTTTTTTCGATGTCCCATTGGTGAAATGAAGTTCGAGGAAATCTCTGTGAAGTAAATTTGCCTCTTAGCTGTCACAGGAACAGGTATTCCATTAGAAGATTTACCCTCACTACTACTTCTGGTGACTAAGGCAGATGACCTATTGTAAGATTTAACCTTGCCTCTTTTTCTAGAAAGAATTTAGATTTGCCATTACTTTCTGTACCAGAGACAGTGGTCACCAGGACATATGACGGCGAGTCTGCGTAGCAGGAACACAAAGTAAAAACTTGACAGGCATTCTAATTCTCCCTTTCTCTGTCCAAAAAAAAAAAGTTTGACAATAGATACATTTTAAAAAGAACCTGTTGCTTTGCCATGCATGGCCAAAGCTCAGGCTCAGTATATGGAGAGACCAAAAAGTAATTTAAAGGTGAACCTTAGGTAAAAATTGTATTGCATAGCTGCATTGGTCCAGCTTGGACAAGTGTTACTATGCATATCTCATTCCTGAGCTGTGGAAGATGAAAATTGATGTAGGCAGCTACAGCACAATCTTCCAGGTCCTGTGCTGAGTAGCTTTCCTTCCGCATAGTAACTACAGTGGGTTGCTCACTTGGCATTCACAGAATGCTTTTGTATTAAAAAACAAAACAAAAATTCAAGGAGTTCTGTGAATGACAGCAGTGCCGAGTGTGTGTGCATAATTGCTGTCATAAACTGGACCCAGAAAGTCACACTGGTCACTATGGATGCCCCAATTATCGTAGTGCCAACTACTACAGTGACGTGCAGCTTCTACAGAAATCACTCAGGTATAAGATATGTCAACATAATTGTGTAATAAAAACCATACCTAGAGTTTAGCTTTCAATAAAACTTCTAATTAAAAATGTTGCTGCAAAATAGAAAGTGTATACTTGTTGTAATCCCCCCACTGTCTGCACTTTGAAAAACAGGAATTACTGCCTAAAAACCCCACACGGATTAGAAGTTTAATTTTGACTTTAACCACTTAACGACCGCCGCACGCCTATATACATCCGCACAATGGCACGGACAGGCAGAAGGGCGTATATATACGCCCTTGCCTTCTAGCGGGTGGGGGGTCCGATCGGGACCCCCTCCGCTGCGTGCGGCGGTCGGGTTCCCTCGGGGAGCGACCCGGGACGACGGCGCGACTATTCGTTTATAGCCGCTCCGTGGCGATCGCTCCCCGGAGCTCAAGAACGGGGAGAGCCGTATGTACACACGGCTTCCCCGTGCTTCACTGTGGCGGCGCATCGATCGCGTCATTCCCTTTATAGGGAAGACACGATCGATGATGTCATTCCTACAGCCACACCCCCCTACAGTTGTAAACACACACACAGTGATCCTTAACTCCTACAGCGCCCCCTGTGTTTAACTCCCAAACTGCAACTGTCATTTTCACAACAAACAATGCAATTTAAATGCATTTTTTGCTGTGAAAATGACAATGGTCCCAAAAATGTGTCAAAATTGTCCGAAGTGTCCGCCATAATGTCGCAGTCACGAAAAAAATCACTGATCGCCGCCAATAGTAGTAAAAAAAAAAATAATAATAAAAATGCAATAAAACTATCCCCTATTTTGTAAACACTATAAATCTTGCGCAAACCAATCGATAAACGCTTATTGCGATTTTTTTTACCAAAAATAGGTAGAAGAATACGTATCGGCCTAAACTGAGGAAAAAAAAAATGTTATATATGTTTTTGGGGGATTTTTATTATAGCAAAAAGTAAAAAATATTGAATTTTTTTCAAAATTGTTGCTCTATTTTTGTTTATAGCGCAAAAAATAAAAACCGCAGAGGTGATCAAATACCACCAAAAGAAAGCTCTATTTGTGGGGGAAAAAAGGACGCCAATTTTGTTTGGGAGCCACGTCGCACGACCGCGCAATTGTCTGTTAAAGCGACGCAGTCCCGAATCGCAAAACCTGGCCTGGGCATTTAGCTGCAAAATGGTCCGGGGCTTAAGCGGTTAAAGGAAAAAAAATGTGGGGCTAAAATGAATGTCTGCAAGGTAGACAGACAGAATAGTGTAATGATTCTGTAAAAAAAACGAGTAAATACCTATTAAATTCCTTCATCTATATCGCCTCTGGCGTTCTAGTTTCTGTTCTCTCATTCACTTCCTGGTTTGCGGCGCTCGTTCATGTAAGAACTACATTTCCCAGTATGCATTGCGGCACACCCAGTAATTCACACCTCCTTGAAGTCTCTGACATGTAGAGAGCGTCCTGCCGCACAGAGTAGTTCCCAGGAGGGGGCGAGCACAACACTGACCACCACAGTAAAGCCTCTCTGAGTAACAATCAGACAAGCAGGAAGTGAACAGAACAGAGAAGAAATAGAGCAACTTCTGAGCAAAAACGAACAATGAGGAAGTGAAAAGAAGAATGTCTGTAGGTAAAGGATGCTTATTATGAAAAAAAAAAAAAATTCCTTTACAACCACTTTAAGGTAAGGATATAATACCCTAAGGTCAAAGGCTGCTGTGTCCGTCCATGAACGGATAAGAAAGAGGAAATGTGGCATCGAGTTTCAAAGCAGCTGGCTTCTTAAGCCACTTGAGGGGCTTGAAACAGAACCCAGCGGCTTTGAAACGCATTGTCCCCTTTCCATCCACTGTGCGTGATGTTAACGCCAGAGCTTCCCACACTGTCATCGTCATTCGGCCCCTGGAAGCAGCTTCCGCCACACTGAAAGCAGGACCTGAACACTGGGAGACTACATGCCTGTATCATTTTGTTCATTTGTCTGTTCACTTATAATATATGTGTTTATGCTACAATTAGGTGGCGCTCTCTAATGCATGTTTATCTTGCAACTAGCTGGGGATGTCCCACAATCAGAGGAGCTGCAGGCAGAAACTGTGTTCTAATGGAGTTGCATTAATCTTTGATGATTTGGTCTGCTCTGGTTGCTGATGCACTTTTGCTTCATAAGTTTCCATTTGAAGCTGCCATTAATTATGGCGTAGTGTTTTAGCATATAGGTCACTTTTGCGCCATTTTCAAATTACTTTTTGTGCATGTCTACAGTCTGTGACCATCTCCTGTAAAATGGCTGCAGTCTGCGACCATCTCCTTTTAGCAAATTGTCTACAGTCTTTCACAACTTTCTGTAGCATTACATTCTCTGATTACAACATGCTACTTACTGTGTCTTTTGGTCATTTCAGAGACAGTACCTTAGGCCTCCATATAAACAAAATTGACCACTACTGATTCTAATCCTTTCAGGATTAAGTGAAAAATTGCAGTCTTTGTCCCCTCTAATGCGATCTTGCATCCCTTCCTGTCCTGATCGTAATAGGGAATTTCTCTGATTGTCATTGTTCAAATTCTTTTTCTACTCCTATCCAGCACTGAAATTGAAATACAGTAGTATTAGCTGAAGCTCTAATGTCAATAACAGGGTGGAGAAAGAGGACTACAAATGTCAACCTTTTTCTTTAAAATACACAGAAGTTTGCCTTTTCTGAATTTTGACATCATTTAGGCACATTGAAAATTCCCAGAATATTTATTATCAATTTTTATGGTGCATTATTTTAAATGAATGGGTGTGGTTTGTTCCTTGAGCACACATAGTAGTAGACTGAGCTGGTACACAAGTTTCTTCTTGCTTTTGGCAGAGCCCAAGCGTAATTAAAACTATTTCTGACAGTATATTATAGTTGAGTGAAATTCAGCAGGACACCAAACAAAGCGATTCACAACAGCAGGTTTTCTGGTAATGCTGGTTATGATTCACAAATCTGTTTCTTGGTATACTATACTAGGTATTCTCCGCCCCAAACATTTCAACACCCAGAGGTAGACTGAGGACAGGCTAGGCAACTGCCAGGACCTAACCTGAGAACAATATCAATAAAACAAAGCACCGGTTCAATCAACTTTTATCCAGCAACTGAGGTGCTCATTTAGGTGTCAGAAGTTTATGGCAGGAGCCCAGCACTAGCCAGCAAAGGGTACTTGGTTAAAATCGGATTTCTTCACTTTTAAATCCCAACCAAGTTCTCCTTTGCATACATTTACAAAGATATTTGGAAGTTACACACTATTTCACTGTACCCTGCTTTAAACTGTGAAAGCACCAGCACTACAAGAAATATAGCAATGAATAGACTGAGAACAAGCTTACATTTATTTAGAGCAGGATTTCCAAACCACATCTGTGGGCCATATTTGGCCCACTGCAAGAATTTGTACCTGCAGATAGCGTCAGTGACCTCTCGCACAGGTCTTTAGGTCAGCCTGTGGTTTCCGTTTCTCTCCAACATCCACAACCCATGGTATTCATGGCAGGTCCTCCCCGGCTGTGCTATCATTATACCGTCATTGGTTGCAAGGACTGCCTGCATCCTAACAACCAATTAAGTACTTGCCTCAGAATTCACAGGAGGAAAGGAGCTGCCACCTGTGCCTGCGGCTACAGCCAGGCTCGTGGGTTCGCAGGTCTTCCTGACATATTGTAAGTGTGTGAAGTAAGGTAAAGTCTGATGCAAGAGGGAAATCTGATAGGGACTCGCATGTAAGGGGGGGGGGGGGGGGGTTTGATGTGATCAAGTTGATTTAAAATTTATTTTTTGTTTTACTGTAATTCTTTCTACATTATTCTCAATCATGTCATGCTAATTACAAAAAGAGCTGCAAGTAAAGCCTATTCATTTATCTAAATGTTATTAATTTATAAAACAATTTATTTTATTTTTTGGCCAACTGATGTTTGTAAAATATGGATGTGGCTCTCATACTGAAGTTTGGAGACCCCTGATGCAGAGGGATGATGGAGGAACTTTGTTTAAAGCCCAACTTCAGACAAATAGTTTTTCCATGCAGTGGGGCTGTGACTGCACTGCACGGGTCAACACTGCTCAATTTTGTATAGGTAGGGGATTGGAGAACAGAGATATACTTGCCTGATCCTCCCCACACAAGACCGGTTTCTGTCCCCCCCCAACGCAGTCTTTTTGGTGGACTGTTCCTGACACCATTAAGCCCATAGACCTGCTCTTTACGTGAGGACATTAGGATCAGGCAAGGGCTGAGTTCCAGGGGGAGCAGAGGATTTGGTGAGTATACAGCTTTCTCCTCTGACTTGACTCTGAAAATGAGCAGTTGACTCATGCAGTGTGGGCACAGCTCCACTGGAAGGGAAAACGTTTTAAAGTTGAGCTTTAAGAGTCATTTGTTAAATTGTCCCCACCTATTTGCTTGTAACTTTCCATAATTAACTTTGTTAATATAAACTGAAGACATTTTTTGATCTTAAGACATTGTCTTCTAAAACAATATTCTGCTATTTAATATGACTTGACTTTTCCCCCTCAGATTAGCAATACAAGATGCAAGCAATCTGAGCTTGTATTTCCAGTAAAAATACACCTCGTGTCCCTGTGGCTCTGACCTGCTCTCCCCTTAGACAGCTGTCACAACTCATCCTCACTGTGAAAGATCCACAGTTATCTGCTGTGAAAATAAAGAAATCCTCGGCATCAACTTTAAAACCAGTCGCCCAGCAATTGCCGATGGAAGATCAACATGTGCACACCCTGCCATTGCCTTTGTGTTCAACTTCACCACATCCTTTCACCTAAGCTTTTAAAAAATAAAGTGATCCCAAAGTTTTAGGCTACCACAAGCATATGATGGCAGTGGTAAAATCCATACAATAAAATTTATGATTGAGCAAACAAGGAACAATAGGGAGTGTTCTGGGAGAATCGGACAAGTACGCTTTTCCTATGATCAATAGGCCAGGTGTATCTCCATAGGTTACTGGTCTGGTAGAAACTAGCTGTATTTTATCACCCTCTTGTGTGGTACCAGGGGCCCCTTTTACTGGGTTTTTAAGTCGTGATGGCAGGAAGAACTGCCCGATCACATGATCACTGTGATTGTCAGTGGTCACATGATGGGGAGCCCATTCAGCTGGTTCCCAATCATATCCTGAGACCAGGAGGGAGCAGTCTGTTACAACTCAGTCACTGTGCTATAAGCATGCACTCGGCACAGAAATCTCGGCCACTATGGATACATGTAGTGTGTGGGGGGTTAAAGCCCATCCTCTTTGCCACCACACAGCTGCATTACGTGGTCGGTAAGAGGCTAAAGCATATCCCCAGGCTAAAAAAATGCTTGCAATCCCCAGCACTCCAATTCGAACATTTGAAGATAAACAAAGACAGACGTGCATAATTTTTTGTAACGGCTGTTTTCCCTTAGTGCAATGGGGTGTCACTGTAAAAAAATGGCACCATGATGCACATACAGTATTCGGTATGTTGAGATAATGCGTGCACTACCACAGCGCATATTCATGAATGGGCCCTAAGGCTGCATTCACACCTGAGCATTTTCAGCTTGTAAAACGCTCATCTCAAAAGTTCAAATTTTTTTTTAAATGGCCCTTGTTCACATGTGAGCGTTCTGTGCCTGAAGCAAAACGCTCAAGGCTCAAAAAACTACATGAGCTTCTTTTTTAGGTAGATTATATCTGCTTTTCACTTTGTACACAATCGTTACAAAAATGGCGGTAAAAGCGTGCGACTCTCCACCGCAAAACGATACGCTCAGGTGTGAATGCAGCCTAAAGCAAGAGAGTATCATAGTCGGGCTGCAATGTCAGTCTCCATGTTTCTCTTGTGAGAGGCTTCAGTGGTTTAATTACTTGTTTTCTTTTAGCCTTTATTTTTTGTTAAATTAAAATCATAATAAAAAAATTAGAAGTGAAACTTTCAGTAACTTTACAAGTCACATCAAAATACTGCTGGTTTCCAAAAACGTGTTTAAAGTGTTCCTTAGGGAGGTATTTATAGCTGAGACGCAAGCAGTAAAAGAGCTACTTTCTCACATGGGGGATCAGGTTTGGCAATATGAACTTGCTTACATTGTTCAACCCCACTAATTCTGCTCAGGAGGCCTGGATGCCACTCTTAACTGTTTGCGGACTAATAACCCCAACAGGCCTCTCCGGCCATAAGTGCTATTCACAGTAAATCTGGCAGGGTCCTTAATACCTCAGAGTTAATTTACTAAGAAGTTAGCAGATTTCTATGCTACTCTCTCCACCAGCCACATAGGTCTCAATCTCCAGGGGTACTTAGTCATATTCACAAGATTCCTCTTCCTATTTTAACCGTAGCAACAACGCAAACAACTGGATGCTCCTATCACATTGGGCTACTGGCTCTTTCCCTAACTGTAAATCCTTGGGGATGACGGCATTCTGAGGACTGTGTCTGTGCCAAGATATGTGTGTATAATAATATAAAAAAAAGTCTGCAAACAATCATCGCAATCAGAAGTTCATGTAGATAAGGAAAAAGGGCGACATCACACCTTTAAAAAGTAATCTAATATCCACTCACCAATCAAACTTCAGAGATATATATGTGCGACAAATGCCTAAACCAAAGTTCTAGCAAAAAGTGTTTATTCACCTACCCCATGTGCCAATATATAAAAAAAAAAAATACCCTGCATATACACTGATCGGCCATAACATTATGACCACTTGCCGAGGCATGGGCACTACTATAGACCTCTTGGTTGACCTACCTTGGTATGTACTTGGGGGGTTCATATTGGCGGGTGGGTGCACAGATGGTGAATTAGAGTGGAGTATTTGTGGATGCACGGAGAACTTTTTGAAAGCATTTTCATAGGGTAAGAAACAGCAGCACAGCCACTATTGGGACTTTTAGACTTTTTTTGCACTTTATCAATATTTATATGCACTTTTTTTGCACTGGTTGCACTTTATTTGTAATATCTATATTACATTTGTATTTTACTTCATTTTTTAATTCAAAAATGTTTTCATAATTCAAAGTAAGGACTATGGCATTGACTTTAACAGTGTACAGTTTTCATAGACAAAGTAGCATACAGTACCAACATGTAAAATCCGCCTCCTGAGATGAGATTCTCAGCATTGTCGTCTTATTCTCAGTTTACAACTCATTTATAAATTCTCTCAACCTGTTATAGTATGGGTAATTCACATTGAGCTTCTCACCATATACTGTATCCCTATAACAATTATATAGTAAGGGCTCAAGGGCACATCCCCCACGCCAGGAGAAGCAGGTCACCCCAGCAGAAATTCGGTGATATCCCGCCTCTCCACACCGCGGAATGGCGGGGCCCAGTAACACCAGAGTCTGAGTGAAAAAGGGACAGGAGGGGGGAAGAGGAGAAAGGAGAGAGGGGTGGGGAGAGGGAGGACTCCTCGCCCACGCTCTGTGCAATGCCCGCAGGGAACCCTCTAATCAGTGAGGGTCCGGGGGTCATTCGTCAAGTAACTGATCCTTGGGTCCCATATTTTGTTAAATGGCTTAATTTTGTCTTGTACAATTGCCGTCAGTCTTTCATTTAGTATAAGCCAAGAAAGTTTGTCTTTAATTTGGTCAAATGGTAATGCCGCTGACTTCCAATTCTTTGCTATTGTGATTTTGGCCGATTCAATTCCTCTATCTTAACCTAAGAGTACATGTTTCGGGGGGTTGGTCAGGTTAATCTGAGTGAGGGAATATATAAAGTTGTAGACTCTGATCCAAAATCTTTACTTAATTTTTCACTTGATTGTTTCACTTTTATTAAAAAGGGGTTAGCACAGCTTCTATATCAAATAATTATTTCTACCTGTCAGTGGTTATGTTATGGTTGATCAGTGAATGTGTGCAGTGGGGTAAAGGACTCCAAAGAACCCCCTAAAAAAGTGAGGTGAAAGAAATTAGAACACACAACGTAATATAAAAAATAGGTGTAAAGACAAATAATGCTTACCCTAATGAATAGATAACTCCTCTAGGAACGAAGCCAGTGGCAAGAAAAACACAAAATTCAGGCAGGAGGGCTACAAAAAAAAACAAGCACCATATCCCTACAATTTAGATCGATTATTGTGAACAAATCCAAACCAAATGAATGCTCATTTATTGTTTGCCTAGGGTACCAATAACAAGGACTTTAATTACCTTATACCTCTCTTCAGCGAGCTACCTTCACACTGCTATCCAACTATTTCCTGCCGTCGCCAGCTCTCTGTCAGCAAGTACAATGCATGACCAATGGCCCTGCTTTGTGTGTGAGGATGTAAGCTAAAGTATCCTAAGCATAAATGAGCATTTAACACTTGGGGGGGGGGGAGGGGGTTTGCTTTAAAAAGCAATCCTTGCACTCTAGTTGAGCAACATTGTCTAAGCTATGATGATGTAATCAGGGTTGTTATTTCTAAGCCAGCATTTCAGTCCAGGTCAACTTGATGTTGCTTGAACCAACATGAGGCCATCCTTCTAGAGAGAAAAAACAGATGAAGGCATTGTTAGGGGGGAGTGCTGCAATCTCTGTGAGAGGTAATCTATACCTGCTTGCTTAGCATGCATGCACATGACATGAAAATATATATCTGATGCTAGGTCCATTTTACATTGCAAAGAAAAAAAAAAGCACTATGATTTCTTAGCTTGTAAGAGCACTCTCACATATACAGATAAGTTTAATACGCATGACTAGGGTAATTCAGATGAAGCCTGCCACACATTACCACAATGCACATCAATCCTTTTACCTGAACCAAGGAAAAACCTACTTTTCCATCCGTCTGGCGGATCGGGTGAACACGGACAGACGGTCCGTGTTCATCCGATCCCACCATAGGGGAGAGTGGAGAAAAGACAGGCCCTGTCATCCGCCGGCTCAGCGGGGATCAATGGAGCGATCCCCGCTGAGCAAGTGGAGGTTCACGGGGCGGATCATTACTGATCCGCCCCGTGTGAAAGGGGCCTTAGGGACGATAATGAAAACCTGCCACAGAATACCCCTCTACACTGGACAATATTGCAAAACGAGTTGCCATGCCTAAGACAGGTCCCCACCCAGTTTGTGTACATAGACCTAATCTTTCCATACCTGAAAGTAGGCTTTCCAGGTGGCTGGAATGGTAAAAAAAAAAGCCTGCAGTGGTTGCAAGACAATATCCATAGCAGACAGGGAATCCCTTGTTGCTCTACAGCTGGTACCAGTAACTGAAACTTATCCCACTAAAACCGAGACAAAGAATCATCCACCATATTATTGCAACCAGGTTTGTTTGCACTGTAAATAAAAGTATTAAACTTTAAAAATCATAGTACTAAATGGCACAAGAGCCTTATAATTGGGAACTTTGAGGCAGATATTTTGGAAATGTGCAAGGCTACACCGTCCCCCCTGTCCTGTGGCCCCTCCACTCATTTTATTTGTCTGGACCCTTCAACCTTACACCTAACTACCCTCAAAGGCATGGCAAGTTTGGCTTATGTACCACCGTTCTAAACCAATCCTTGACCTAAGCTCTAAACTGTTCACAGAATCGCTGTCAAACATTAAAGAAAGTACAGCCAAAGCTCATTTGGTTATACTACTTCTGTGGATCATAGGAGTGCAGTTTGTTCTGCACTCCTGTGACCCATTTTCAGCAGACAGCGGGCTGAAGTCAGAGCTGGTCCAGGCTTGGGCAAGATCACAACAATAAAGTCGGGATCTGCCCACATGCCTGGACTGGCACCCACAGAGTGTGTGGCAGAGTAGAGAGCGGGCAGCAGCTATCTGCTCACAGAGCTCTGACAACCGAGCGATCAGTGATCTTTGGGGGCTTGGTTCTCAGTGTTAGTTGCATATATTTAGTCTGCTTAGGCTAAATATTTTGGGAAAAGGTGAAGTCCAGAAGAACTTGTGGAGCAGATTGTGTGGGTACTGCTAATGCTACATACCTGGGAAATAGAAAGGATTCACTTTAAAGTGTGTCTTTATCTAAAACTTCATTTTAGGTTTGGATGGAGCAGGGACTGGTTAGAACCCCTGTCTGATTTATTTTTATACAGAAACAGCAATAAACACCTCACAAAGGTTTTTAACCAGGGGTTGGCAACTGTTTGATCATAGTGTGCTGAAAAAATACTTGTAAGAAATTAGGAGTGCCAGATATATAAAACAAAGTGTCTACCTTTCATTCTCAATCAATAACAGAAATATTTAGTAAGTTAATTGTGGAGTTAAAATTGAGATTCTGCAATAATAATCCCCCAGCCAGTAACTGCACTAACATGCCTCCCAATTTTACACTTTCATAGAGCGGGACAGCCTAAATATTGGCACCAAAAAGGCTGAAAATCAGGCATGGTTTACACACAGTATACACTACACATTTGCTATAGTCCTTGTAGTACATCCGCATAGTTGGTAACCAACAGCTGTTGAAACAACAACTACTTTAGTTGAGAATATGTAACACACAGCACAGCTTAAAAATTGCAGTGGTTAAAGCGAAGTAAAAATTTGTCTATGACAAACAGCAAGCAGGCAGGCTTTTATTGTAGAATAGTCATGCAGTCACCTGTGCAATAAAATGCCCTTACCTGCCGGCTCTCTGTCATCTCAGGCTCTGTAAACTAAGTTCTACATGTATAGCTCAGCTTACAATGCCAGGGCCGAGCCCTGTGTGTTGGGATGAGTGGCTCCTGCGCATATTCAGAAGTGACATCATCCCGCCGTGGACAATGAAGATGGTCGAAGACTGGCACACAGAGGATGCTGATGCAGTCAAGGGGCCATTGGAAAGATATTAACCCTTTAGTTTCACTTTAAGATTGTTATAGTGCCTTTTACATTGCTGGTCATCGAAAGGAAAAATAATGCCCTGCTGTTGGTCAGTGGGAGAAAGAAAAGAAATCCCTGTTGTTGATGGTCAGTGGGAGAAAAAATGCCCAGCATCACTGGTTAGTAGGAGAAAACAAAAATTATCTGCTGTTTGCGGTCAGTGGGAGGACACACGCACCGCTTCTTTGACCAGTCAGCAAATTCAATACATATAAGCAGGGCCTCCATCAGGAATTATGGGGCCCCTTACACAGCTTGAGGCAAGGGCCCCTTGGAGCAGAGAACCAGGGGGGGTGCTGGCGCCTGAAAATGAGAAGCGGGGGGGGGGCGCAACTTGCGAAGTGCGGGGGTGCCGCCACTAATTAAGAAAATTGAGAAGCGGGGGGGGGAGTTTGAATTTTTTTTTTTAATCCTGAGATTCTTCTTCTATCAACTGCCGACTGGGTGACAGGCCCAATTGCTCCAGGGGCGGTCGGGGAACTCCATACATATGACCGGTCTCTATGGCCTTGTCACAGTATGTCTGGCCGACAGCCATGCCGTTAGTGAACATTGGTTCTGTCTGGGATACCTCCAGCTGGTGGTCGCAGGACGGGTAAGTAGTGGCCCCCTTGCCCTGGCAAGGTGGTGTGGCTGGTGTTTTCCCTGGGGAGTTCGACTGAGGGTACGCCCTGCTTTCCTCTCTCCCCTTTTCCTCCCCCTCCTTCCCCATACTGGGTAGAGGCTGTGAGGGGGGGCCTCCTGGGGTCTCTTTATTGCCCCCCGGGGTCCGTGTGTATGCGTGGGGCTGTGTTTTTTACTGTGCAGGTGTTACTGTGTGCTGCGCAATGTGCTGCGTCACTGACAACGGCCGCCATTTTGCGGTGGTCGCGGTTTACATAGCTCGCCGGCCATTTTCTTGTAGCCCGCTGGTGTTTTTCCTCAAACGGCGGCCATCTTGGATTTCTCTTGGCCTCGTGTGGCTGTTTTAGCGCTGCAAAAAGACTGCGAATCTCCCTGAGGTGACAGACGCAGCGCAGCCAGCTTCAAAGCACACCAAGTTTTTTCCAGCTCACGCTGCACCGGGTGGGGTGGTGAGTTTCCTGGGGCCTCTACTTCTGTTTTTAGCAGCCAGGAGGTGACCGGTGGGTGGTTCTGCCTTGCAGTACAGGGTGACACAGCGGTGGGGCATTATGGAGCCTGAACCTGGTACTTCTGCCCCAAACATGCCTGAGTTAACCCTTGATGCCCTTACCCCTGCCACATCTGTTGAGGCAATGTTGGCTGTTCTGGAGGCGTTTCTCTCGCCAGGTTTGAAGCGGCTAGTGGCCAGAAGGGGGGTAAAAAGCGCCCCCTCCCTGAGCCTACTTCTGGGGATGTCTCAGAATCAGGCCCTGCTATTGCGTCTGGCTCTGGTTCTGTCATGTCAGAGAATGCGGGCTTAACCCACGCGGACAGTGAGGATGACTCTGCTTCAGGGTCAGTTGCTGATAAAGAATTTGTTGGGGCTCTTATTTCTGCGGTGCGTGATACTCAGAAACTTGAGGATCTGGCGGATGTGCCAGTCCCTTTTGGGTTCCGCAAACCGCCGCACACCACAAAGGTGTTCCTTGTGTTCCTTATTTGGAAAAATTGTAGAAGGAATGGGATACGCCGCAAAAAGTTTTTGCCGTTCCAAAATACGACCCGTTATCCCTTTGAGGAGGATTTTTTGAAGAAATGGGTCTCTCCTCCGTCAGTGGACCCTCCCGTGTCCAGATTGAGCAAAGCCACCACATTGCCTGTGGAAGGGGCTCCTGCCTTTAAGGACCCCGCAGATAAAAGGGTGGAGGCTGTGGCCCGCTCCATGTTCACAGTAGTGGGTTCGGCTGTGAGACCGGTTTTGGCCGGGACTTTGGTGTCGCAGACGCTGACCAAATGGGCAAAGCTTTTGCTGCAGGAGCTGGAGGCACAGGATGCTTCCGAGACCTGTAAGGACCTGGCCGAACAATTGGTTCAGGGTCTGAAGTTCGTCTGTGAGTCGGTCCTGGATACGCTTCCCTTGCTTTCCAGGTCCTCCGCCTATGCGGTGGTACTGCGCCACCTTGTGTGGCTGAAATGCTGCGGACCAGTCCTCAAAGAAGGCCTTGGTGGATTTACCCTTTAAGGGTGAACAGCTTTTTATGGCGTCCCTGGATGACATCATTAAGGATGCCACGGGTGGTAAGAGCCAGTTGCTCCCACAGTCTGGGAAGGGCAAGGAGCCTCGTCGTAAGCAAGGGCCCTCCGTTACTACTCCCAAACGTTTTTTTTGTGCGCCCAGTGCGGCTGGAAAAAGTTTGCAAGGTGCTAAGGCCCCCGCTGCGGGGCAGAAGCGCACCTGGTACCTCAAGCCCAACAAGCCTGCGGACAAGCCTGCTTCCGCATGAAGGTCTGCCCCCGCCCGTGTCTCGGGTGTGGGGCCGGCTTCGCGAATTCGCGGCTCGGTGGAGGTCTCTTCTTTCCGACCGTTGGGTTTGCGAAGTAGTTTCCTCAGGGTACAAGATAGTTTCTCGCTTGTCCGCCAAACAGATTTTTTCCTTCCAACCTCCAGCTTGCTCTGGATCGCCGGAAGGCTCTGGCAGGGGCTGTCTAGGACCTACTGGACAGGGGAGTGGTTGAGCCAGTTCCCTCGATGGAACGGTTTCAGGGGTTTTACTCTAATCTGTTTGTAGTCCCCAAGAAGGAAGGGGTCCGTCCAATCCTGGACCTCAAGGCCCTCAATTGTTTTGTCAAGGTGCAAAAATTCAGGATGTAGTCGATTCGCTCAGTAATAGCAGTACTCCATCAGGGGGACTTTCTGGCGTCCTTGGACATCATGGACGCGTACCTACATGTTCCCATATGCACAAAGCACCAGAGGTTTCTGCGCTTTGCGGTCGGGGAGGACCATTTTCAATTTGTGGCCCTCCCGTTCGGCTTGGCATCGGCACCACGGGTTTTCACCAAGGTGCTTGCCCCGATACTGGCCCTGCTGAGACAGCGGGGGATCGCTATTGTGGGATATCTGGACGACCTTCTCCTGCGAGCTTTTTCAGGCTCAGAATTAGAAGAGGACGTGTCTATCGCGTGTCAGACTCTCCAAGAGTTCGGCTGGCTTCTGAATAACCAGAAGTCAGTGTTGGTTCCGTCTCAGAAACTGGAATACCTGGGACTAGTCCTGGATTCCGCGGAGGCGAGAGTTTTTCTCCCAACAGAGAAACTTCAGACGCTGCAATCTGCAGTGCAGCAGTTGTCGACCCAGAAGTGGTCATCTCTTTGATTCTGCATGAGGGTTCTGGGTCTGATGGTGGCCTCTTTCGAGGTGGTTCTGTATGCCCAATTCCACACCAGGGAGCTACAGAAGGAAATTCTGCAACGTTGGGACAAGCTCCCGTCTTCTCTGGATTACCAGATTCAGTTGAGTCAACAGGTCAAGTCCTCCCTGGTTTGGTGGCTGACGTCTCCTGTGCTTCGGACCGGGAAGTCGTTTCTGCCGTGCCACTGGACAGTGGTCACGACGGATGCCAGCCTCTCCAGTTTGGGGGGCGTTTGGGGCACCCAGTCTGCCCAGGGACGGTGGACTCAGGAGGAGTCCCGCCTTCCAATCAATATACTGGAGCTCCGAGCAATCAAGCTGTGCCTTGCCAGGTGGTCCCAGGATCTGCAGGGCCGACCGGTCAGGATCCAGTCCGACAACGCCACGACTGTGGCGTACATCAATCATCAGGGGGGCACACGGAGTTCAGCTGCAGCGAGGGAGGTCGCGCACATCCTTCGGTGGGCTGAAAGGTCTGTTCCGGCTCTGTCGGCCGTGTACATTCCAGGGAGTACAGAATTGGCAAGCCGACTTCCTAAGTCGCCAAACACTAGACCAAGGAGAGTGGTCACTTCACCCTGAGGTGTTTCAGAGTCTGTGCCGGAAGTGGGGCAGTCGAGACGTTGACCTTCTAGCGTCCCGTCTCAATCGGAAGGTGCCATGGTTCGTGGCCAGGTCAAAGGACCCGTGGGCGGACGCGTCAGACGCGCTGGAGGCGCCTTGGGGTCACTATCGCCTAATTTACGCCTTCCCTCCTCTGAAGCTTCTTCCTCGCCTGCTGCGCAGAGTGGAAGCCGAAGGGATTCCAACAATCCTGATAGCACCAGATTGGCCGCGTCGCTCCTGGTACGCGGACCTGGTGTGTCTGGTGGCAGATGCCCCTTGGCGTCTACCCCTGAGAGAAGATCTTCTGTCGCAGGGTCCAATCTTCCACCCTGCTTTACAGTCGCTGGCTTTAACGGCATGGCTGTTGAGAGCCAGGTGTTGAAGGACCGGTGCCTATCGGGCTCGGTGGTTTCTACCATGCTGCGTGCACGGAAATCTACTTCACGAAGGATTTACTATCGTACGTGGAGGGCCTACATCTCTGTGTGAGGAGATGAGATGGCACCCCCGTACATACGTGGTGTCCCGGATTCTGCTGTTTTTACAGCGAGGAGTGGACCAGGCTCTCGCCTTAGGTACGGTTAAGAGTCAGATTTCAGCTCTGGCTGTTTACTTTCAGAGACCCTTGGCTGCGCACTCCTTGGTGCGCATGTTTGTGCAGGGGGTCCGGCATGTGGCCCAGACAGGTTGTGCTTCAGGCCTATGCCCTAAAGGGGCGGGCGCCTCCCTTTCAGGTTACGGCGCATTCGACCAGGGCGATCGGTGCATCTTGGGCTTTCCGGCATCAAGCCTCTGGGTTACAGGTGTGTAAGGCAGCGACCTGGTTGTCGGTCCACACTTTTTCAAAGTTTTACAAGGTGGATGTGAGTGCATCTTCGGATGCCTCCTTCGGCAGCAAGGTGTCACAGGCAGCAGTTTAATGTTGGAGTTCCTCCGTTGAGTAACTCCGGTTTTGTTTGGGGTGTAGGCTTGGTTTGCTTTGTTGTTTTCCCACCCCTCTAATTTTTGACACTGCTTGGGGACGTCCCTAAGGTCAAAGGTTGCTGTGTCCGTCCATGAACAGAAGAGAAAATAGGATTTTTGTACTCACCGTAAAATCTATTTCTCTGAGTTCATGGACGGACACAGCACCCACCCCTCTTTTGTTTGTACTGCTTGTTACGAACTGGGGCTGCTGAGGCAGGGTGTGGGTTATACCCGGGGAACCACGCCCCCTGGGAGGAGCTGCACTGAGGAAAGTGGTGTTAACACTTACAGTGCTTTTTTTCTGCCTAACTCTCCTGAAGGAAGCGGATATAACCCTAAGGTCAAAGGCTGCTTTGTCCGTCCATGAACTCAGAGAAATGGATTTTACGGTGAGTACAAAAATCCTATTTTTTTTTTATAAAAAAAAAGGGGGGTTGCCATCCGGGGCCCTGGGGACCTCTGGGCCCTTTAATAATAATAATAATAATAATAATAATAAAAAAAAACTTTAATAAAAAAGAAAAATATATATATAAAAAAAAGGGGGGGTTGCCATCCGGGGCCCTGGGGACCTCTGGGCCCTTTAATAGAAAAATACATATATATATATAAAAAAAAGATATATATATAAAAAAAATTTATTTATTTTTTTTTATAAAAAAAGGGGGAGTTGCCATCCGGGGCCCTGGGGACCTCCGGTCCCCTTAATAATAAAATATATATATATATATATATATATATATATATATAATGAAAAAAATATATAAAAAAAATATTTTTTTTATAAAAAAAAAAGGGGGGTTGCCATCCGGGACCCTGGGGTACTCTGGGGACCTCCAGACCCCTTACAAAAAAAAAGGGGGTTACCATCCAGGCCCCTTACAGGTGTACTGCCTGTACCCCCCTGAAGGCGGCCCTTCATATAAGGATGGCCAAAAGGCTTTCACCACACCAATGCTGCATGGATGGTCTCCTGATGGAGATCTCATGAACACTGTCCCAACAAGCTGTATGGAAGCATGTACAACAAAGGGTCATTCCCTGGGTGGGCTGCACAGCTCTCGCCACAGACGGGCCACTCTGTTCCTGAAAGCCTTCTCTTAAATCTATGGCTGCCATTGCAGTTAAATATCCCAATTTACAGTCAATCAATGCAGGCTCCCAGCTCTACCCACAGCACTTTTTTTTTTCTTTGATCTGTCCCTTGCTTTCCAGGGCTCCCTGCCATTCTGTCTCCAGGTCTTAATGGGGTTATTCTCCAAAGCCACTTTTCTGTGGATATAAAATAGTAATTTAGGGTCAGTTTTGTCAGCCTTGATACTCTTGCTGGAAGACAGCAGAGCTATGTAGCACAAGTTACTACAGTGTATTACAGCAGCCCCAGCGGCCAGACTGTTCCGCCATGAAAGAAATTAGCCAAGCTGGCCCAAACAACTATTTAAGCTGTCAGGAAACCTGGATTTCTGATTTTACCAAAAGCAGGACTTGTACAAAGAAAGGAATAAAATTTGTGACTTTAGAGCAGTATTCTTTAACCAGGGTGCCTCAGAGTCCTCAGGGGTGCTGCAGCAAAAGCATTTAAAACTCCCCAAATTAAGGCAGGCAGCTGAGGGAAACCTCCCCTTTTTTTTTTTTTTTTTTCCATAGGGCAAAAAATAAAAACCACAGAGGTGATCAAATACCACCAAAAGAAAGCTCTATTTGTGGGGAAAAAAGGACTCCCCAAATTGTGTTTGGGTACAACATCGCACGACTGCGCAATTGTCAGTTAAAGCGACGCAGTGCAGTATCACTAAAATGGCTTGGTCATTGAGCAGCTAAATCTTCTGGGGCTGAAGTGGTTAAAGACTGTTGCACACGAGAACGCGATATGGAAAGGTGTGTTCAGTGCCTTTCAGGTGACTGCGATCTGCATGTGGGTGACAATATACAGTATTGATAATGACACCCCAAATGGAGATCACAAATGCAGTACATTTGTGGGCACCAAATCACATGGTACCCCAATATTACATGGTTTGGTACAGTGCATTTTTAAAAGTAGTTCAAGCATTACTTTTCCAGTGGTCCAGTACATTTTGAACCCTATTTAAATGAATAGGCTGTCAAAAAGCACTGCACAGGAACACAAGGGAATTGCATGGGAACGCAATGGGAAATGCCCTGCTCAGTGAAATGGTTTTGCACAGAGCAGCCCTGATCCTCTTCTTTTGGGGTCCCCTTCCGGTGCTCCAGGTCCCTTTTCTTCATCGGGTGCCCCTACGGAAAGCTGCTTTCCATTAGGGAACCCTTGCGGGCTCGCTTCTGAGTCCAGCTGCTGCGTCCATTGACACAAACAGACTCTGGCCCCGCTCCTGTGTCGCAATATTTGATTGACAATGGCTCCCGCTGCTGTACGTCTGTCCAATGAGGAGAGCGACAGCGGCTCGTGCAGATCACTGGAGCAGATCAGGCTTGTGTAAGAAAAGGGAATGCAGGAAGGCAAAAATAGAATGCATTAAGGTGAAAAACATAAGGCTTTTCAACTGCTTTAAGCGTTTGTGTAGATTGGTTTTAGATCACTTTTACACTCTCTTTTCTCTCTGAAATGGATTACAATGGGTTATTTGAGTCTAGTTCTAAATCCAATTTCCTTGCTGTTAAGGAGTTGCTATTTGCTCCTTAGCCCCGGGCACAGTCCTGATGACACACAGTGACTGTTGAGCAGGATGCGCAGGGATCTCACCAAACAGGTTTTCTGTCCTACCAGGTTCACACAAGGTGAGGAAAACAGAACACTGTACACAGCAGTCCCCGAAACACCTTACCGTTTAACCACTTTAGGTAGACTGAGATTTGTTACTGGTGAAATGACACGAAAGTTGCAAAAGTAAAGCCAGTTTTTCCACTCCGTGCAAACTGTGATCCCGACTCTTATTTCATAAGGTTGTGGCAGTGTGTAAAATGTAGGAATGGTACCTATATAAAACAGATCAGTTTTTACATCTGATCACCTTCCATTGAATGTCAGAGCTTCTTCTCTTGAAACCAAATCCCCATGTAACTCTTGTGTCCTCTTTTCCAAATGAACATATTTTTCAAAATGTATCGCAACGTAACAAAAACGTTAAATGGAGTTTTGGATGGTGTGGGGGAAGATTTGAAAAATTGATCAAGTTCCAAAAGCCACCAATCAGATGTAGACCTGCTATCCAAGTTTGAATATAATTGGTGATACAGAAAGCAGAGAGAAAAACCCACATGAAGTACATTTCTATTGAACACGTGGCATGGATGAATCATGACTGCAGTAGATTACAATACTAGAGTGGGGGAAAGTAAAGCTGGCCATAGATGGATCGAAATTCGGACCGTTCAGCAATTTGTGTGTGACCAGTGGCGGCTAGTGCTCAACATTTTTGGGGGGGCGCAAACAAAAACGAAAAAACAAAACAAAAGAAAAAAACAATTGCAGCCTCACTGTGCCCATCAAATTCAGCCACTGTGCCATGCCATCAAATGCAGCCACTGTACCATGCCATCAAACGCAGCCACTGTGCCATCAATTGTCACCGCTGTGCCATGCCATCAAACGCAGCCACTGTGCCATGCCATCAAACGCAGCCACTGTGCCATGCCATCAAACACAGCCACTGTGCCCTTTAATTGTCACCACTGTGCCCTTTAATTGTCGCCACTGTGCCCTTTGTCGCCACTGTGCCCTGTAATTATCGCCACTGTGCCACTGGCTCTGATAGGCACTTCCACAGCCAACCAGCTGCCGTTATTCAGATGGCCGGTGCTCACCAGGGGGCCGGCCATCTGAATAGTCGGCGGCAGCGGCAATACATAGATTCATGCAATGCATGAATCTATGTATTGTATCAGTGATCTATGTATTGTATCAGTGGCGGTGCGGAAGCGAGAGGGGGCGGCGCTCCGGCGCCCTCTATGGAAGCACTGCCACTGTGTGTGACCATCCCTATTTGACAAATGTCAATAGTTGGAACAGCTGGAAAACATTTGTTGATCAGCAGCTGCAACCAGCTGCAATACGGTGTATTCTGACAGTGGAGTGTTCTGCTGTCAGAATACAATGTGTTGGTGAGAGAATTCCTCCATCCACCTCATTTGTGTGGATGGAGGAATCTGTTCATTTTTATTATTCCTTCGCCTGCTGGCTGAACAAATCAAATGAAACCATCTATGGCAGCGATATGCAATTAGCGGACCTCCAGCTGTTGCAGAACTACAAGTTCCATGCGGCATAGCAAGAGACTGACAGCCACAAGCATGACACCCAGAGGCATGATGGGACTTGTAGTTTTGCAACAGCTGAAGGTCCACTAATTGCATATCCCTGATCTATGGCCAACTTTAGAATCTCTGTCGGATTTTCACTCGCTTCCTGTCCTTTTGACTCTCAGGTGAGAAATGAGGGGAGCAGTTGTCACTGAGACAGAAAAGTGTTAGTTTTTACTGCTGTAAAAATTGACAATGATTACCCCTGGGCTTATGTTTACCCCTCTGAACAAAAATGGTAGAACCTAATGGACATCTGTCTTTTTAAAAACTTATTAACTAGGCAAAACCTTTCTGATCTTTCAATTGTCATCAAGACAAATATGTGAAAGATGAATCTCCCCTGCATGGAAAGACTGCAAGAAAAATCTGTTGGATGCTCTAACCTCTAACCATTCCCTAGTGTGTCAATAACTAAACAAAATTTGAGTTATACTGTAGATATATTTTAAACATTACTTAGGACATCTGTAGCACGAATGTGGTCTAAATTTGTTAAAGGGCACAAAGATACCTGAAAGGTTGGGGAGGTTTTGGTATTATCCTATTTTGTAAAAAGGCTTTCTTTATTAATATCTTTGAAAGGACATCATAGGTTTTGGTGAAACAATAATGGCAATACTTTACCTCTACTGAAAAAATGTATATATGCATACCCCAATGCATCCAATGCATGCATCCAATGCACAGGCGCAGAACGTCCCAGCGCACAGCCAGCTTATTTAAGCTGTGTATGCCAAACATGCGGTGCTTCCAGGAGACAGCTGTGGGACACAGAGCAGGCTCTAAACCAGACACTTGCAGCGGTTAATTTCTCATTACCTGGGTCACGTGAGTCACCAAGTGGTGCTTAGCAGGATTGTTACATAGGGGCTTGGTGAGCCCTATTAAAGGGTCTCCCTTCTGAGGTGTGTTAAATCTACACCCAAGTACTCCCTTTTTGTGGCTAGTAAATGTCTTAAAAAAAGAGGAGCGGGACTAACTACAGGGAAGGGCACACCTATGTCATCAGTAGTTCCTGAACCTAGTCGTATCCCTAGTGTTGTATCCCCTGAAAGACCTGAGCTGCTGCTCCTGTCTGGTATTGTGTCTACAGTCAATGCTGCTGCCTCACCCTTTATAATGAAGGATGAACTGTCCTCAGCCCTAGCTGGGTTAGATCCCAGGATGGCTGCCATGATTGTCTCCATCCCACAGGGTGTCAAGAAGCGTGACAGATCCCCCTCCCCAGAGCCTCCATGTCTGGAGCAAGAATGGGTCTAGGATGGGGAAGAGCTTAAAGCTGTGGATGGCCTGGCGGATGGGTCTGCTTCTGAGCAATCTGGACAAGAAGATACCCGGCTGGTATCTGCCTCTCAATCATAGAGGCTCTTGATTTTGACTCTTACCGAAATTGTTCACTCTGCCTTTAAGTTGCCTCTTACAGAGGTCACTGAGCGTCACTGGTCCCCTCTGGGATCTCTGAAGCCTCTTCAGGCCACACAGGCTTTCCCCCTACACCTCCTGTTGGAAGAGGCGGTGGATAATGCACAGGGCTTGAAACACCCTGTTGATAAGAAATTGGCGTCATCAAAAGCTTATTTTTCTTTGGCCAGTTCAGCTATTCAGCCAGCTGTTGCAGAAATTGGTATCTACCAATCTGTAAAGGATCAGATCATACGGCCTAAAAGGCTTAACCAGGAGGATGATCAGCCTGAAAATAAGGCATATATTCCTCAAATGCTGTGTTTTGCTGTTGACGCCTTAAAGCATTCAATACAGCAGGTTTCTCGTTTGGCTCTTATGTCTGTACCTAGGCGCAGATTTTTGTGGCTTAAGAACTGGTCAGCCGAGCTTCCTTGTAAGAAGTTACTGGCAGGTTTCCCCTTTCATGATGAACATTTATTTGCTGATCATTTGGACAAATGTATCCAAAAGATTTCTCGAGGGAAGATTTTTCTACTTCCTGTGAAGAAAAGCACCAAACGTCCCTTGTTTAAAAACACAGGGACTGCTTCCTCAAATGTCTCAGCACCAAGGCAGTTGAACCGCCAACAGAACGCTAGAGCCAGGGGCAAGCCGCAAGGCCAGGGACAGAAAAGGCCCTTGGTCCAAAATTTTTCTAAACCCAGCACTAAGCCCTCCTTTTGAGGAGGCACTCCCATTATATCGGGTGGGGGGAAGGCTGCTGCACTTTGCGGACATTTGGAGAACAATAGTTCAGGACGAGTGGGTCATCTCAACTATATCCCGCGGTTACAAGGTGGAATTGCGGGGGGTTCCCCCTCAGAGGTTTTTAAGAACCAACATTATTTCAGATTCTCCAAAAAGAGACTTATTACTTCAAGCACTATATCATTTAGTGCATCAAGGAGTGATTGTAGAGGTTCCTGTAACCCGAAAGGGGCACAGGGTTTTACTCAAACCTTTTTACGATTCAAAAACCAAATGGGGACACAAGGCCCATCTTGGACCTAAGATCCCTGAACCAATAGCTACTGATCAAGTCCTTTCAGATGGAGTCTATCCGCGCAGTAGTAGCCTCACTCCAGATGGGAGACTTTCTAGCATCCATCGATATAAAGGATGTGTATCTACTGTGACAGCAGGCAGGTAAAATTGCCTGGTTGCATCCAGGATGGAAAATTATGTATGTCCCAGATTCGGGCTTTATGCTGACTTATACGACTAGGGGGAAGTGCTGGGAGTCCGGCAGGGGAAGAGTTAATGAGCCCAGCTGAACTAAGTGGGCTCATTAAGACCTCTATAAAAAAAAAACGCATGCTTAAGCCCCCTTCTCACTAGTGCGACTTCACTGCCATTTTGCCACGATTCGCGCTCGCGATTTTAGGGAATGCCTCTGTAAGTGGCATCAAAATCAGACCAAAGTAGTGCAGGGACTACTTTGAAGTCGAAACGCCTGGAAGTCGTACTAATATGAATGGTTGTCATGGGAAACGACTTGTCATGCTGCTTTGCCATCAAAAATTGTGGTGCAAGTAATATAAGTGTTAAAGGGGCCTAATTCTGGAAACTTAAATATTGTAAAGACACAAGGCAACTCTTCTGTGGCAGCAATGTGCTTTTTTTTTTTTTCTTCCTGCAAAGCAGGAGGGAAAAAAACAGTACATTGCTTAGTAAAAACAGTACACAGTGACACGTTGGCCACACAGTTAACCCCTTGATTGCCCTAGATGTTAACCCCTTCCTGCCAGTGTCATTAGTACAGTTAGGCCTTGTACACACGACCGGATCTGTCCGATGAAAACGGTCCACGGACCGTTTTCATCGGACATGTCCGCTCGGAGATTTTGGTCTGGTTGTACACACCATCAAACCAAAATCCGCGTGGACAGAATACGCGGTGACGACGACGTGAAGGCGACGATGACGCGGCGACGTGCGCGAACCCGGAAGTTAAATGCTTCCACGCATGCGTCGAATCACTTCGACGTCATGCGTGGGTTCTCGGGCCAGCGGACATGTCCGATCGGTCATACTGACCATCGGATATGTCCGGCGGACATCGTTCCAGCAGACAAGTTTCTTAGCATGCTAAGAAATTTTTGTCCACCGGAAAATGGTCGGCTGGACAAATGTCCGCTGGAAAACGGTGCGGTCGGCCGTACAGACGACCGAACATGTCCGCGGAAACTGGACCAGTTTCAGCAGACATGTTCGGTGGTGTGTACAAGGCCTAACAGTGCATATTTTTAGCACTGATCACTGTATTGGTGTCACTGGTTCCCAAAAAATTGTCAGATAGTGTCTGATTTGTCCGCCCAATATCAAAGTCCCGCTATAAGTTGCTGATCGCCGCCATTACAAGTAAAGAAATAAAAATAAAATTCCATAAATATATCCCATAGTTTGTAGACGCTATAACTTTTGCACAAACCAATCAATATACACGTAGAGCCGGGAACAGGAGCAACACAAATTTCAGCACGACTTTGGGAGGCAACTTGAACACGACTTGAGTATGAATCAAAACGCGACTTACAACACGACTTGAGGTCGCCTCCAGGAGGGGGAACTCAATGCCAAATTTTAAATAAAAAAACAGCATGGGTTCCCCTCTAGGAGCATACCAGGCCCTTAGGTCTGGTATGGATTTCAAGGGGAACCCCCTACGCCGAAAGAACAGCGTTGGGTTGCCCCCAAATCCGTACCAAACCCTTATCTGAGCACGCAGACGAGTCGGTCAGGAAAGGGGGTGGCCCCCCCACCCCAAAGCACCTTGTCTCCATGTTGATGGGGACAAGGGCCTATTCCTGACAACCCTGGCCGTTGGTTGTCGGAGTCTGCGGGCGGGGGGCTTATCAAAATCTGGGAGCCCCCTTTAATAAGGGGGCCCCCAGATCCCGGCCCCCCACCCTATGTGAATGAGTATGGGGTACATCGTACCCCTACCCATTCACCTGGTGGAAAATAAATGTCAATAAAAAAACACTACACAGGTTTTTAAAGTAGTTTATTAGGCAGCTCTGGGGGTCTTCTTCCGACTTCGGGGGTCTTCTGCCGGGCACCACGCTGTCTTCTTTCAGCTCTTTTAACAGATGTGGCGCTGTCTTCTCCCGACTTCGGGGGGTCTTCCGACTTCGGAGGGTCATCCGACTTCTCCGCTCTCTTCTCCCACTCTCCGGTTCTTTTTCTTTTCTGCCGGGCACCACCGCTGTCTTCTTTCAGCTGTTTCACCAGCGGGGGCCCGGTCTTCTGCGTCGCCTTCTTCCCCTCTTTGATGTTGACTCGACGCTCCCTCCCGCTGTAATGCCGGGTGTGCAGTGCGTGGCAATTTATATAGGCCTCTTACGACATCACAGTCCCAGCATGCTCCGGTACCACCCAGAGCATGCTGGGACTGTGACGTCATAAGAGGCCTATATAATTTGCCGCACACCCGGCATTACAGCAGGAGGGAGCGTCGAGTCAACATCGAAGAAGAGAAGAAGGCGACGCAGAAGACCGGGCCCCCGCTGGTGAAAGAGCTGAAAGAAGACAGCGGTGGTGCCCGGCAGAAGAGAAAAAGAACCGGAGAACGGGAGAAGAGAGTGGAGAAGTTGGAAGACCCCCCCCCCCCGAAGTCTGAAGAAGACCCCCTGAAGTTGGGAGAAGACCAGGCCATCGCTTGTAAAAGAGCTGAAAGAAGACAGCGGTGGGCCCAGCAGAAGACCCCCGAAGTCGGAAGTAGACCCCTGGAGCTGCCTAATAAACTACTTTAAAAACCGGTGTAGTGTTTTTTTATTGACATTTAGTTCCCACCAGGTGAATGGGTAGGGGTACGATGTACCCCATACTCATTCACACAGAGTGGGGGCCCGGGATCTGGGGGCCCCCTTATTAAAGGGGGCTCCCAGATTCGGATAAGCCCCCCGCCCGCAGACCCCGACAACCAACGGCCAGGGTTGTCGGGAAGAGGCCCTTGTCCCCATCAACATGGGGACAAGGTGCTTTGGGGTGGGGGGCCACAGGGCGCCCCCCTGCCCCAAAGCACCCCCCCATGTTGAGGGCATGCTGCCTGGTACGGTTCAGGAGAGGGGGCGCTCGCCCGGCCCCACCACCTTTCCTGACCGGCTGGTCTGCGTGCTCGGATAAGGGTCTGGTATGGATATGGGGGGAACCCCCACGCAGTTTTTTCGGCGTAGGGGTTCCCTTTGAAATAAATACTAGACCTAGGGGCCTGGTATGCTCCTAGAGGGGAATCCATGACGGCTTTTTATTAAAAATTTGGCGTGGAGTTCCCCTGTGGGAGGGATGAGCTTGCCTTAGAACAGGTTCACGCTGTAGCGACCTCCTGTAAAGTTACCTCACTGTAAACGGTGATCCAACTTGGAGGCGACTTCCATTGAAATCAATGAATACAGGTCGCCTACAAGTCGGATTCATACTACTTCATAGTACAGGAACCTTTTCTGAAGTTGGTGGCGACTTCAGTAGTGCACATTAAGACGGCTCCATTCACTTCCATTCATTTTCTCGACCGCACGACTTGGGGCGTCTTGAAGTCGGATCCCAGGTCGCCCCAGTGTGAACCGGCTCTTATTGGGATTTTTTTTACCAAAAATATGTAGCAGAATAAATTTTGGCCTATATTGATGAAGAAATTTGAGTTGTTTACATTTTTTTTGTAAGCTCCAATTCTCAACCTTTTTAAAGGCTGAGGATTGTCTTTTTATCCCCATGGAACAGCTTTGGGTGTTTGAATAGCCAAGTACATACCACTAGCACATTCTCCATCAGTAGTTGAATGAAGCAGTTGGGAAGCAAAAAAAATGAGTATATGTTGCTGGTGGTTCTGCCATTTAAGTGAACCTGTTGCTTTGCCCCACATGAATAAGACGCGGGTTGATTGTAAATACAGATGAAAGCCAAAGCCGATCAGGCACTTTTGTACATTAGCATAGAGGTATGAGCATTAATCAGCCAGCAAATTACTGTCCCAAAGCTTGTTCTTCCAGCGTATCCTCACATAACCCACATTACAAAACTAAACTTGATTAACATAGGTATGTCTATTGCAGCAAGCAACCTTAACTTACCTCACTAATAAAACAACCTTTCAATTATCTGCCAGTGCCAAAGTATATAATTCAGTCTGCCAATTCGTTTACGGCAATCCCAACTTGGCAAGAACTGTGTACCTACAGTATTTGGTTTATTGCTTTGTGCAAACATCACTGGCTCTCTCTGTGCCTTTTATTCCTTTTTTTTTCCAGTTTCTGTCTAGAGATACCTAAAATGAAAAAATAACTGTTTATGTAACCAGGCCTCTGTATCGGATATTGTTTAACTGACAGCTGGTATAAAGAGAGGAGCTTCTCAAAGATTGTCATGTGGGCCAATATTTGCATTTGTTGAAGTAACCCAGAACTTCCAGAATGCCTATAAAATAGGATGCCACAGTCAATTTCCACCAAGGACACTGGTTCTCCCTGCGCATATGAGAATTTTTACCTGTAGTCCCCAAAAAGTAACCGGTTCCCACTCAAGCTGATCCTGATTTGTTTGTGATAGCTGCATTAGACTGTATGCTCCTCTGTAGCTAGAGACTGATGTAAATTGTCCCAAAGTACATCATTGAAAAGCACTTCAGGCAAAGTCTATTATGCCTATTTCCCCTCCTTACCCTGTATAATACCTTTCACAAAACTGGGAATTGCAAATTTAGCGAACGATAAATTAATGTATTAACATTATTAAAAGAAATACTGCATGTCAAGGCAATCGAAAAATAAGACAGCTGAAATTGTATACAAAAGTCAAATTTTCCAGAAAGAGTGGAGAGCCGTTCTGTCCTAGTATCTAATGCTACCTAATGGTCCTTTAATGTCAAAGGTAGACTTGACTGGTATGTCAACCTGGGAGTGTATAGGGCCAAGATAAACTATTAGGAACCTCTCTCAAACCTATGCAATGAAAAACGGATATGCATTACATAAATAGTAGCGATAATATTTTCTTTGGACACCTTGTAACTACACTGTAACCACATTTGGAGAACCATTGGTCAAAGGTATTGTGTGTTCTCCTTGTGACAAAGCCCTAACCCTGACAGGGTTGGAAAAAATTGCCTACCTGCAAGCCGCATTCTACAGCCATGCCTTTATAATGACAACTTTGCACCACCCAGGAGGTAGTCCACATACCTCAGAGAAGCACATATATTCTATAACATGCTGTAGACTGTGCCACTGTTGTATAAACAAACAAAATGATGTGAGCTGGCACAAGGCAGAAAATGCTATTGTTCTGGAACCATCAACATTAACTTGCCCCCCTAGACAGAGCAATCTTAAGAGAATACATTGCAGTTCCTTGGTTTTATCCTTTTTTTTTTTTTTTTAAGGCCCCTTTCATACTGGGGAGTTTTTCGGGCATTATTTAAGCGTTTTTCAGGCGCTTTGGCGTTAAAAAAAAGCCTGTAAAGCGCCTGAAAGAAGCCTCATCTGCAATCCCAATGTGAAAGCCTGAGTGCTTTCAGAGCCCTTTCACACTGCTAGCGCCCAAAAAACTCTGGTAAAGCACCACTAAGAACCTAACGTTTTAGAGCGTTTTTGCAGTGCCTCGGTTTGAAAAGGCAAGGCGTTTTTACAGCGCTTTCAATTCATTTCAATGGAGAGGGGCGTTTTTGGAGCATTTTTTTTCAGCGCCCAAAAGCTGCTCCAAAGTTGCTGCTTGCAGGACTCAGTGTGAAAGGGTCCATTGAGATGCATGGAGAGCGTTTTATGAGCGTTTTAATAGCGCTATTTTTAACACTAAAACGCTGTAAAAACGCTTCAGTGTGAAAGGGGTCTTAGTATGCCCAGAGTCTCTCTTATATTTTACCATTACCCTAGCCTACTTTTGCCATTTAAAGCTATACTGATATGACAAAGGTTAGGGACCTTTGTGGTATACAATCCTGACTTGGATTATAAAAAAATTCTCACTGAATTTGTGCAATGTCACACATTATAATTAAGAGTACCTCAAATAAAAAATGTAAGTGGATTTTTATTTTTATTTTTGATGTCACAATGTAGAGAATACGATTTCCTATCATCTGTGCCCAGTCTTGCCACACAGAGTTAATCCAGTGCTGAGCAATCCTTTTTATTGTTCAGTGAAATAAAACAGACTTCCAGATAAAGACCAAAGGCTTCGCTTGAGTGACAGGATATTTACATATCTTGTGCACTAGCTTGCAGACATGCACAGCTTCTTGTCTATGTATATTCTGATGGCTGTTTACACTGAACTGTGGATCACCCCATATTTTGAAAACATTTAATCAAAACACAAGAAAAACAGCTAATCCTGGGAGAGCTGGACGGGAGGGGAGGGGGATGTGAATTGTGCACTTTACAGAAGCTGTGCATGTCTGCTAGCTAGTGCACGAGAGATGTAAATAACCTGTCACTCAAGCAAGGACTTTGGTCTTTATCTGGAAGTCTGTTTTATTTCACTGAACAATAAAAAGAGGATTGCTCAGCGCTGGATTAACCTTGTGTGGCAAGACTGGGCACAGATGATAGGAAATCTTATTCTTTACATTGTGACATCAAAAAAATAATAATTTGGGTTTACATCCACTTTAAATTAAAATAAATCATTCATATACATATACATGTTCTTAAAATTCAACACAGATTACCCAAACATAATAAGCAAAACACTTATAAACACAATAAAATCCTGTGTTATCTAAATATTAAACACAGTCCTGTACAGTATGACCTATATACAATTTCCTCCGATTTTTCTTATATCTGTGAGTGATTTAATCTATAAGATATAAATTCCATTCCATTTCATAGGAAGCACAGGGTCATAATTATAATGTATTATTCAAAAGAACAACCTTCCCAAAGAAAATAATTTCTCAGGAAGTCATAACACAATCAAGCTTATGAATGTCCAGATTAATTAAAGTGGTATAAAACCCAAAAGCAAACATTTATTAAATTGCAGCTTACCATTTTGTTTTCTTAGTTTTTTTTTCACCTGGTGATCTGGCCAGTAAATCTGTTGTTTTCTAACAGAGCAAACTGTCCTGCAAAATGTAGCAGTTAGAGGGCTGAGACAAACCATTTATCACAGACAGGGGTGATTACAATGATTATTTTTGTATCTATTCATGTAAAGCCTATTCAAGTATCCCCCCCCAAAAAAACTGTTGCTGTAACTGCATGTTTGTAATGTGAGCTGGAGTTTGGCTTTAATTTGTTAGTGTATTTAAATCTGTTAGTCAATCTAACACTACTGCTGTCTGCTGTGTCCCTGTGTTATCTAGAGTGGGGACAGTATAATGCAGCAAGTGTGTTACTGGCCAGATCACCGGGTGAAAACAGAGGGAAGAAGCCTAAAAAAGAACACTAATGCAGGCACCACATTTAAGGATTGGTAAGGTGCAATATATAACATTTTTGGTTTGGGGTTTACTACCGCTTTAATATATCCAGATGAACAAATTATCCATTCAAATAATATAGCGTGTACAATTGCGACACAAGTCATATTTTAATTGAATGTTTTTCAAAACTACCTTTCCTTTTCAATCTGCAGCTGCTGTAATTTTCCATAAATGCAATGCAATATGGCCACATGTAGTTGTTCTGTACACAGAATGTGTACTGACCACTCCCCAGAAACATAATTTCCTGCATGCGTGATTGGCTCACCAATTTCCCCAGAAGTCTGCCTAAGATACATGTCAGATTTCAGGCATCCCCTGCAACAAAAATGTAATTTTTGGTGCGATGCTTCCAATAGGAACACGTCTAAAAGGATGCAGGCCCAGCAGCTTTCCTCATTAGTGCCCTGCGCCTGCCACAGCTGATTGATAATTATGAAACCACTCCTATTAGACCCACTAAGCCCAGAGGCACAAACAAACACACAGGGATTTCTTCATAATAGCAAAGGGTAGAAATCTGCAACAAAGGTTGTTCCAATCCTTGCAATGTACAAATATCATCCAGAGGGGAACGTATTTTTCTCAACAAAAGTTAAGCTACGCTTTAAATAAAAATATAAAATCCAGAATAACACAGCTGTTCCTTATAAGACATATATTTTAACTTGATAATAATGGTTCGGGTAAAGGATAACTAAACCCAAGAACAAAAATTAAATATATTGCAGTTGCCAGCACTTGAATGTGGTGACTGCATTTGTATTCTTATTTTCAGGCTAGAAACTTTTGAAGCAAGTACAGAAAATACTTGATGTCGCCAAAAATGCAGTGTCCTTGTCCATTTTTGTGAACTGTAGTGAAATGTTATCTTCCTTCTGTAAACTACTTGTCTTCCCATCCCCTACGTTATGGAAATGAATGAAGGTAGACATGCTTTAACCACTTAAAGGGTTTGTAAAGGATTTTTTTTTTTAATATCTTAATAGCTTCCTTTACCTTAATGCAGTGCTGTTTTCATGTCCTCATTGTTCGTTTTTCTCTTAAGTTGCTGTAATTCTTCTCTGATCTCCACACTTCCTGGTTGTCTGTTTCCTGATGACCACAGTACTGGGAGCGTTCTCTCTGTGGTCACTAATCAAGGAGGTGTGATTACTGTGTGTCTAAAACCCCTCAGCACCAATCAGTTTCGTGTTCCAAACCATCACTGCCCTGTATTGGCTCTGTACAGCAGAGAAGCAGGAAACATGCAAAAACAAAACTAGAAACTACAGGTATGATTGATTTTTATCTATTTTTAATCGTTTTTAAAAGGAATCAGTTAATTATTATGTCTCTATACCCTGTAAACAGTCATTTTAGCAAAAACATTTTTTTTTATTTACAACTCCTTTAACCACTTAAAACCCGGACCTTTAGGCAGCTAAATGACCCGGCCAGTTTTTGCGATTTGGCACTGCGTCGCTTTAACTGACAATTGCACGGTCGTGCGACGTGGCTCCCAAACAAAATTGGCGTCCTTTTTTCCCCACAAACAGAGCTTTCTTTTGGTGGTATTTGATCACCTCTGCGGTTTTTATTTTTTGCGCTATAAACAAAAATAGAGGGACAATTTTTTAAAAAATGCTATATTTTTTACTTTTTGCTATAATAAATATCCCCCTTATCCCCCTTTTTACTACTAATGGCGGCGATCAGCGCCATTAGTTTTTTTTGTGACGGCGACATTATGGCGGACACTTCGGACAATTTTGACACATTTTTGGGACCATTGTCATTTTCACAGCAAAAAATGCATTTAAAATGCATTGTTTACTGTGAAAATGACAATTGCAGTTTGGGAGTTAACCACAAGGGGGCGCTGAAGGGGTTGTGTATGACCTCATGTGGCTGTAGGTGTGACGTCATTGATTGTGGTTCCCTATATAAGGAACACACGATCGATGACGGCGCCACAGTGAAGAACGGGGAAGCTGTGTTTACACACAGCTCTCCCCGTTCTTCAGCTCCGGGGACCGATCGCGGGATTCCAGTGGCGATTGGTTCCGCGGGTCCTGCGGTCACGAAAGCGCCCCACGTCTGGGCACTTAAAGAGAACGTACGTGCTTGTGCCCAGCCGTGCCATTCTGCCGACGTATATGTGCAGGAGGAAGCGGTCCTTAAGTGGTTAAGGACCCGCTCACGACTATATACGTCCTGTTTTTAAGGATGGATATCTCGGTAACGGCAGCACCCGTCCCCCATAGCATAGCAGGGTGGAAGTGACGCCACTTTCCGCCCATGCTTCTTAAAGCAATATTTTCTTGTTGTAATCTTTTCAAATGACACATTTTTTTATTTATTTTTTGCATTTAAGTCTAAATATGAGATCTGAGGTCTTTTTGATCCCAGATCTCATATTTAAGAGGACCCGTCATGCTTTTTTCTATTACAAGGGATGTTTACATTCCTTGTAATAGGAATAAAAGTGATCCATTTTTTTTTTTTTTCAGTGTAAAAATTTATAAAATAAATAAAAATAAATAAGAAAACCAAAAAAAATGTTTTAAAGCACCCCGTCCCGACGAGCTTGCGCGCAGAAGCGAACGCATACGTGAGTAGTGCCTGCATATTAAAACGGCGTTCAAACCACACAAGTGAGGTATCACCGCAATCCTCTGTAGCTCAAAAGATGCAACCTATAGAATTTTTTAAACGTCGCCTATGGAGATTTTTAAGGGTAAAAGTTTGACGCCGTTCCACAAGCGGGCGCAATTTTGAAGCGTGACATGTTGGGTATCATTTTGCTTGGCGTAACATAATCGTTCACAATATATAAAAAAATTGGGTTAACTTTACTGTTGTCTTATTTTTTTTATTCAAAAAAGTGATTTTTTTCCCAAAAAAGTGCGCTTGTAAGACCGCTGCGCAAATACAGTGTGACAAAAAGTATTGTAATGACCGCCATTTTATTCTCTAGGGTGTTAGAAAAAATATATATATAATTTTTGGGGGTTTTAAGTAATTTTCTAGCAAAAAAAAATGTTTTAGTCTTGTAAACGCCAAATCTGAAAAACAGCCAAGGTCCTTAAGTGGTTAAGGTCCAGCTTTGGTGGAACTATGGCCAACCTCCAGAGACGGGAAGTGTGTTATTCACAAAATTACTTGGTGTGAAGTTTAGCTTGAAATATTGGTCTTTCCAAGGACTCCGTCCACTCAGCAAAGTCCATTTTAGGAATTTTTGCCCACTTTTATCTATCCACACCTCAAAAGTACACAGGTTTCTGCCCATCCAGGGGTTTTATAGCGCAGCAACAAGCACAAATGTATTTTAGCTATTTTAAAGCTCTGTCTATTCCTCTTTAGTTCTATCTATTCTCTGCCAAACTGGTTCTTTCAGTCACTTAATTGAATCGGTTGTCTGTTCGCTTTCAGACTGTCACTTGCTTGGCTTAGACCCCCCGTTCTGTTCAAAAACGGAGGACATTTGTCCCTCCACAGTCCTCAAGTCTCCCAGACATCAGTGTGGCTTGGCAACATGCGATCCCCATGTGTCAGGCTCTAACTGCCCTTGCAGCACATATGAGAAAAGACTGACTAGAGAAGCCTCTCTTTTGTGAGCACCACACACCTGATAATCAGTTACACATCTGTTCATGAACCCTTTCCTGCTGAAACCGGCACTATCTGATAATGACAACCAGGGTGTCTTCTGGATTCTTCAGGGCTGCCTTTTAACTGCTTGCGGACGGCTGCCTGTAAATTTACGTCGGCAGAATGGCGTAGATGTACGTTCCTTTGAATTTGCCACCATGCTTTATGGAACTCGATCCAGCAGCTGCTTGCCTGCCTTCTCGATAGGCCAATCCCCACCACTCCAAAATTTTTCCTACTGGGTTTATCACCACTGAAAATCCCTGTCCCCTATAAGATACTGAGCCGCGATATCCTCACAGCAGCACGCAGTCTGGTGGCTCTAAATTGGAAACGTCGTGCCCCTCCCTCCCCCGAGGCCCTACATGCCTGGATCAAAGATGTGGAATTGATGGAGAAAATGACAGCTAGACTACAGAACAGACAGGAGGCCCATGATAAGGTCTGGGAGCTATGGCACCTCCGGGAGGACCCACCCTTTCAAGGTAGATGAGCCAATCTGATGACTTCTTATTTTCTTTCCCCCCCTATCTCTTTCCTTTTCTTTCATTATGAGTAATATATAGTTGATGACAATGTCCATGCATTTACAATGTTCTAATAGCATAAGATATGTAATCACTGTCGCCTTTATGTAAGACACCGCATGATCGGAGTGATAGTGTAATCTGTGAAGGTTGATGCCTTCCCGTTTTTAAGTAACCATGTAATGCACTGCATCTGTCTGTCAAAAAATTATAAATAAAATTGTTATTTGGAAAAAAAATATCCTGAGTGGACCTACAGGCCTCTGCTGAACATTGACCACAAGGGTGCTTTAAACTACTGTCTTCTGATTTTTTGGGGTCTGTTTACCATTGTTTTCTTTGGGCCTGTTTGCGCTATGTTTTTTCTCATCCAGAGTGTACAGACTTGAAAGTACAGTTTCAGTTTTGTGAAAAGGCAACCTAAGAGGGTGCACTATACATACAGGAGTTTGGACCACTTCGCTGCCACTACAGTGGTGGCATTTCCAAATAGGAGTGTGAGATTTTAAATGTACTTACAAATTTGGTAAAAGTTTGCAGAAAACACATAGGTAACAATGGGTCCTAAAGTAACTTCCTGGAATGAATAACCAGCAGGAATTGCATCTCACTCACTGTATCCCCAATGTTTGCTGCACTGGCAGTGTCACAGCACCACTTTTATTTCTCTGTTTGTTGAGTACAAGTGTACTTAAATGGCCTTAGAAGGCTGTCCAAAGGTGAAGTCTTGCTGGCGCTGCAGTGTACTCTGTTCCCTTAGATTATACAGACTAGGATGTATATAGGGCATGCTGAAAAACAGCCCTGAAAAACATTAACGAGATCTTGCATAGCTAATGCATATGTTGCCAAATGCTTCTGTGCCTTCATAACAGGGGACGGGAATGGAGGAAACGGTGCACCAAATGATCAGTTCAAAAGTTCTTTGCAAGCTGCGCTATCACTACTAGTTAGATTTACTGTGGTCTCTGGTCTCAAGGTTAACTGGACTAAGTCCAAAATACTTCCCTTGCTTTCTCATACAGTACCTGGACAGGCAGGCCCCAATAACCCCCTGCAATGGATAACATGAATTAAGTACCTGGGACTCCAAATTACAAACTCAGCGACAGATTTCATTAGCCTGTTGCTTGCCATTATATCTAAGAAACATACCTGGAAAAATCTCCGCTTGTCCCTCATTGGGAAGATAAACCTGATTAAAATGAAGATCCTACCCTTATTATTATACACCCTCAGGAATTCTCCAGTGTAGATTCCAAAGTCAATTTTCAAGCCAATAGACAGAATGATTTCCTCTTTCTTGTGGCAAGGAGGCACCTCCCCGCCCTAAATTAGCCATCCTTCAACAGCCAGTGGGGAAAGGGGGCCTTGTGGTACCTAACTTCCACAAATACTTCCTAGCTGGCCAAGTGAAAGTGGCTCGCCATTGGTTGACTACTCCTCTGGATGATGCCTCAGTGTCTCTGGAGGCTGCCTGTGTGGGCTCATCTGAGGCGCTGTCTCATCTTGTTTACAGGTGTCTGAGGGCTCCCTATCCCCTGACATCCTCAACGCGCTCAGTGATAAGGGCATGGTCTATTGCCGTGTACACACCATCACTTTATGTGATGAAAAAAAATGACGTTTTTAAAAACGTCACTTTAATTGACTGTGTGTGGGGGAAAACGTTGTTTTATGTCTTGTAAAAAACGACCCAAAAAAATTGAAGCATGCTTCAATTTTATGTGTCGTTTTTCAAAAGTGCACTTTTTACTTCACAGAAATTGACCGTGTGTAGCAAAAAACATCGTTTTCTAAGACGTTTATTCATTCACGCATGCCCAGAAGCTATTTATGAAGCAAGTTTCAATGGTAAAACGTGGTGGAACGTAACCTCACTTTGCAAGATCATTGTGAGAAAACTATGGTGTGTAGGCAATTTCGTCTTTGAAAATTGAAGTTTCAAAAACGTAATTTTTTACTTCACAGAAAGTGTCGTTTTTTTTCATCACATAAAGTGATGGTGTGTACGGGGCGTATGAATCAGGGACTGAGGCCGCTTATTCAAAGCAGTTTTCCCCCTATCTCCCCCTATGGAGAAATCCTAATTTATTAAAAAATGTTTGTTTACCCAGACCCAGTAGTCTGGACTAAATACATTATTAAGATGTTACATCACTTTGTAGCGAACGGTACCCTAATGACATTTGATTCATTGAAACTGCGTTATGATCTACCCAAGTCACACCTTTTTAGATACATTCAATTGAGACATGCTTTTTGCTCGCAATTTGGCAATGAGCCTCTTGACCTTGAGCCAAGCGACCTAGAATTATTAACATGCAGCAATTCTTTATCTAAACTGGTCCCCGGTTTATATAAGGACCTCTTCCAGGAAACGACCAAATTGATGGAGCCCTACAGACGGGCTAGGGAAGCTGTAGCCCTGGGGTTGGACTGGGATGATATGTGGGAAACTGCATTTCAGCACCTGGTTTCTACCTGAGACAGACTAATCCATTCCTGCATTGGATTTATCTCATCCCAGCTAGACTTGCTAAAATGTTCGGTAACCAACAATCTTTATGCTGGAGGTGCTCGGCACCCCTAGCAAACTTCATGCATATATTTTGGGACTGTCCACAGGTCAAATCTTACTGGCAAGCTGTAGCACGATGTATCAGGTCAGTCACTTCTATCTCGATTCCCATGTCTATTGAGGTGTGGCTATTGCTTCTGGTGGAACCTTTTGCTACTACCAGGGCTATATGGACTCTTCTTACCCTATTGCTATTCTATGCTTAAAAGAGGATTATCCTTTAGTGGAAGAGCTCTTCGACTCCAACTTTGGAGTCCTGATAGGCATTGGTCAACAAGGCAGTACCCTTTTATAGAGCTACCTATTTGAGCAAGAGGGCAATTGACAAGGTTTGGAGGGGGGGGGGGGGGGTTGGATAGCTTCTATGGACACGGCATCTGATTAATTCCAGGAAAGTTATAGCTACTGATCCTTGGTATAGTATATAAAGAAGGGAGGTGAATATAATTGATGTATTGGGTGGCTATTAGTTAGCCAACAATTGATGTGCTGATCATTCTGATTAATTTCTCCTGATTATATTACTGGCCGGTAAGACTGCGCAGGGTGTCAGAGTTCTGTCACTGTGTTACCATGTGCCTACTTCCAGCTGGGGGGGGGGTTCAAGCAATGATTGCATCTGTCTAGGCAAAAGTTTTGTTTCTTTGGGGGAGTGGGGGTTATGATTTTGGTATTGTGTTTTTTTTTTTTGTTTTTTTTTTATACTTTCTTTTTCTTGTAAATGTACACAGTTTATTGTGTCCGGTGGTTGATTTCCACAATCTGTGGCCTGTTGTATGTATGTTTACAAAACAAAATAAAAAATAATTTACAGAAATAAAAGTCCATATAATCTTTATTCTTGATAATGACCCATATTTGATTGCTTGGGTTCTTGCATCATACAGCCATTGAGCTCTGCATGCTTTCTGATCAGTTATACATGCTTTCAAATATTTGTTTGGGAGATTTTGATACAGTCTATATCAGGAACCCCAGCAATCAAATTTTAGCCCTGTACACACGATCGCAATTTCCGACAACAAATGTTCGATGTGAGCTTTTGGTCGGATATTCTGACCTTGTGTATGCTCCATCGGACATTTGCTGTCGGAATTTCCGACAAAAAATGTTTGAGAGCTGGTTCTCAATTTTTCCGACAACAAAAGTTATTGTCGGAAATTCCGATCGCCTGTATGCAATTCTGACTTACAAAAATCCTACGCATGCTGGGAATCAATTTGACGCATGCTCGGAATCATTGAACTTTATTTTTCTCGGCTCGTCTTAGTGTTGTACGTGACCGCGTTTTTGACGTTCGGAATTTCCGACAACATTTGTGTGACTGTGTGTATGCAACACAAGTTTGAGCTAACATTCCGTCGGAAAAAAAATCCACAGTTTTGTTGTCGGAATGTCCAATCGTGTGTGCGCGGCAATAGAGGGGTACTTTTGGCTCCTGAAGTGCGTTAACTACTGTTGTGACATTATTCTCAAAAATAAAGGTTATATGGACTTTCTAGCACCTTTGTTTCTTCTGTTCACGTTATCTTCTCAAGTCAGGTGTCCCACTCCCATAGAACAATTACCCCCACTTTATGTTTTCTGAGCAAACGGGCTAGATCCACTGAACAAGGATCAGGATCAGTACGCATTTAAAGTCCAGCACCTCAATTTTGTTTTATTGGTACCGGACAAAGCAGCCAGGATTCATTTCCATTTAAGCATGGAACCAGCAAGGAATTAGGAGAAATATGCTGGCAAAGTAGCTTTAAGGCTCCATTTACACCTAGGCATATTTACGCTCGATACGCTGGAGGGGAGAAATACCATTGCCCTCTATGGAGATGGTTCACATCTCCACGTCGAAACGCCGAACACCTGAAGCTCAAAACAAGTCCCGGACCCTTTTTTTCAGGCGGCTTTGGCGTTCGGCATAGGAGATGTGGACCTGGGGGTTAATGGGGGTTAAAATCGCGGCGTTTTGGTCGGTCGCGGTACAGAACGCCAAAAAATTTTCGCTGCAATTTGCGGGACAAAACGCTGCGATTAGGTGTGAATGCAGCCTGACAGTTCACAAGCTTTATCCTACTGCAGGATAATCATGGCTGTGATGGTTTCCATTCCCATAGTGTACATACAGTTTATATGGGTCATTAGTCAAATATGTATTGTAGATGCAATCTAAAGAACTAAGTACTGTTAGAGTGACTGTGTGCAACCCTGCAGTAGTGTATACTTACGAACTGTCCCTGATTTCCAAAGACATACCCAGGATGTGTCTGGAAAATGTCCACCTTCTCAATGTGAACCATTTTGTATTGTAATTTTCCTGTTTTTCTGCATTTAATAATAAATCCTTACCAACTGTTAATCCTAATTAAAGCTGGGAAGCTGAAAAAGGCAATCTGAAGGCAAATCTGTCATGCTTCTCTGCTTGGCAATAGCATGCAAGCAGGAGTCAAAAAAATGGTAGCTTCCATCTGTAGAGTCTCACATAAGTTTTGACAGATTTACTTAAAAAAATAAAACCTTTTGTAGAAAGCAATAACATTCCATGATATTTTCGCAAAGTCCTAATATATGCTTCAATGATTTAGTAAATTTGACTTCGGATATGTGCTTACTACTGCTTAAAGCGGATCTCCCATGCCAAAACGTTTTTTTTTTAGGGGGTTAGTTAAACAGTTATTCTTAATGCTTACATTAACTCACATTTTGCGTGTTCGTGGTCCGTCTATATGTGCTGCTGTCTCTAATAATAACTTATATTACGTCTCTTTAGCTGTTGCCATCTTCACTGTGGGCATTATGAATCCCACTAGCAGAGACTTCCTGGATGCGGTGATGCTGTAATCCCAGCATCCACCGCTCGATCTGTCCTGTAATGGAGAGATTTCAAATGCCCGCCCTCCTTCCATTGTTTACATCGAACGTCACTTCCTGCTGGACGAAGTCGCGCGACGTTTCCTCTAACACGGGCCAAATATGATAACAAGGGAGCTATGACACAAGCTCCCAGAAGACACTGCGCGGGACAGGAAAGAACGGAAAACCCGTCGGAAACCCGATTTCTGCAGACCGGAAGCCTATCTCGGTTATAAGGTACAGTAAACGTTTTTTTAGATGCACATATCGGATTAAGCATTGTTCAGGAGCATTATTAAGATTGAGATTATGTTTTATTTAGGGTGGAGCTCCGCTTTAACAGTGTACTGACACACCATACTTCTCATTGCTGGAAGGTCTGTAACGTATGCAGATTTGTGTCCTACTTTGTACATCCTCTCCTTATGGAATTTTTCTCAAATAACTTTTTTTTTATTGAAAACAATTGCTTACAACATACAAAAGCATGCTTTTGTATGTTGTAAGCCAGGGGTCTCCAAACTTTTTACTTCGAGGGCCACATTCTATATTTTACACATATTCGCGGGTCGGAAACATAATTTATAAATAAATCCACAGTAGAAGAAGAATAGAATAGAATTTGACTTACTGCTGACAACAGGATTGGATGGTGCTCCTATATTCTTTGCTGGCACCTAAACGCTGGAGCATCATGCAGCTGGGCTAAACTTCCAGCGTGCATGAGGCTTTACATCCGTGTCACCATCATCTGTGTCCCCATCAGTCTTCCCATTCATCTGTGTCACCATTCATCTGTGTCCCCATCAGTCTTCCCATTCATCTGTGTCCCCATCAGTCTTCCCATTCATCTGTGTCCCCATCAGTCTCCCCATCCATCTGTGTCCCCATCAGTCTCCCCGTCCATCTGTGTCCCCATCAGTTTCCCTGTCCATCTGTGTCCCCATCAGTCTCCCCATTCATCTGTGTCACCATCAGTCTCCCCATTCATCTGTGTCACCATCAGTCTCCCCATCCATCTGTGTCACCATCAGGCCCCATACTCACGAGCAAACATGTCTGCTGAAACTGGCCCGCAGGCCAGTTTCAGCAGACATGTTTGGTCGTGTGTGGGCGCGAGCGGGCCGAATTCCAGCAAACATTTGCCCGCCGGGCCTTTTCCCAGCAGACAAATATTCCTGGACTTGTTTTAAAACAGTCCGCTGGAATTCAGCCCGCTCGGACATGTACGGTCGTCAGTACAGACCTACCGTACATGTCCAGGCGCCCGCCGTCCCTCGCATGCGTCGAATGACTTCGACGCATGCGTGGAAGCATTTTAAAGGCGGGCCGCCCACGTCGCCGCGTCATTGTCGCGGCGACACCGCGTCATCGACGCGGCGACACCGCGGACACGCCCCGCGTATTGTTTACGCGCGGACTTCTGTACGATGGTGTGTACAACCATCGTACAGAAGCCCTCTGGCAGACATGTATGGTGGAAACGGTCCGACGGACCGCTTTCACCATACATGTTTGTCCGTGTGTACCCGGCCTTAGTCTCCCCATCCATCTGTGTCACCATCAGTCTCCCCATTCATCTGTGTCACCATCAGTCTCCCCATTCATCTGTGTCACCATCAGTCTCCCCATCCATCTGTGTCACCATCAGTCTCCCCATCCATCTGTGTCACCATCAGTCTCCCCATCCATCTGTGTCACCATCAGTCTCCCCATCCATCTGTGTCACCATCAGTCTCCCCATCCATCTGTGTCACCATCAGTCTCCCCATCCATCTGTATCACCATCATCTGTGTCCCCATCAGTCTTCCCATTCATCTGTGTCCCCATCATCTGTGTCCCCATCAGTCTTCCCATTCATCTGTGTCTCCATCAGTCTCCCCATCCATCTGTGTCACCATCATCTGTGTCCCCATCAGTCTCCCCATCCATCTGTGTCCCCATTCATCTGTGTCCCCATCAGTTTCCCCATCCACCTGTGTCCCCATTCATCTGTGTCCCCATCAGTCTTCCCATTCATCTGTGTCCCCATCAGTCTCCCCATTCATCTGTGTCCCCATTCATCTGTGTCCCCATCCACCTGTGTCCCCATTCATCTGTGTCCCCATCCACCTGTGTCCCCATCAGTCTTTCCATTCATCTGTGTCCCCATTCATCTGTGTCCCCATCAGTTTCCCCATCCACCTGTGTCCCCATTCATCTGTGTCCCCATCAGTCTTCCCATTCATCTGTGTCCCCATCAGTCTCCCCATTCATCTGTGTCCCCCATCAGTCTTCCCATTCATCTGTGTCCCCATCCACCTGTGTCCCCATTCATCTGTGTCCCCATCAGTCTTTCCATTCATCTGTGTCCCCATTCATCTGTGTCCCCATCAGTCTTCCCATTCATCTGTGTCCCCATCAGTCTCCGCATTCATCTGTGTCCCCCATCAGTCTTCCCATTCATCTGTGTCCCCATCATCTGTGTCCCCATCAGTCTCCGCATTCATCTGTGTCCCCCATCAGTCTTTCCATTCATCTGTGTCCCCATCATCTGTGTCCCCATCAGTCTTCCCATTCATCTGTGTCCCCATCAGTCTCCGCATTCATCTGTGTCCCCATCAGTCTTCCCATTCATCTGTGTCCCCATCATCTGTGTCCCCATCAGTCTCCGCATTCATCTGTGTCCCCCATCAGTCTTCCCATCCACCTGTGTCCCCATCCACCTGTGTCCCCATCAGTCTTCCCATTCATCTGTGTCCCCATCAGTCTTCCCATTCATCTGTGTCCCCATCAGTCTTACCATTCATCTGTGTCCCCATCAGTCTTACCATTCATCTGTGTCCCCATTCATCTGTGTCCCCATCAGTCTTCCCATTCATCTGTGTCCCCATTCATCTGTGTCCCCATCAGTTTCCCCATCCACCTGTGTCCCCATCCACCTGTGTCCCCATCCACCTGTGTCCCCATCCACCTGTGTCCCCATTCATCTGTGTCCCCATTCATCTGTGTCCCCATTCATCTGTGTCCCCATTCATCTGTGTCCCCATTCATCTGTGTCCCCATTCATCTGTGTCCCCATTCATCTGTGTCCCCATTCATCTGTGTCCCCATTCATCTGTGTCCCCATTCATCTGTGTCCCCATTCATCTGTGTCCCCATTCATCTGTGTCCCCATTCACCTGTGTCCCCATTCATCTGTGTCCCCATCAGTCTTTCCATTCATCTGTGTCCCCATTCATCTGTGTCCCCATCAGTCTTTCCATTCATCTGTGTCCCCATTCATCTGTGTCCCCATCAGTCTTCCCATTCATCTGTGTCCCCATCATCTGTGTCCCCATCAGTCTCCGCATTCATCTGTGTCCCCATCAGTCTCCCCATTCATTTGTGTCCCCATCACTCATCAGGCTATCCCCACAAATTGGTGTCCCCATCAGAGCCCCCCCATCATTTTTCCGAGTCTCCCTGCACATTTGTGTCCCCATCACAGCCCACCCCCGCCTGCATATTTGTGTCACCATTAGAGCCATCAGCCCCCCTCCTCACGTTTGTGTCCCCATAAGAGCCACCAGCACCCCCACATTTGTGTCCCCATCAAACCCCACAGATATTTGTGTCCCCATCAGAGTCATTACCCCCCCCCCACATTTATGTCCCCATCAGAATCATCAGCCCCCCCCCATATTTATGTCCCATCAGTCATCAGCCCCCCCCCCCACATTTATGTCCCCATCAGTCATCAGCCCCCCCCCCACATGTATGTCCCCATCAGAGTCATCAGCCCCCCCCCCACATTTGTGTCCCCATCAGAGTCATCAGCCCCCCAAAATTTGTGTCCCAATTAGTCTACAACCCCCCCTCCACGTGTCCCCAGCAGGGTCATCAGCCCCCCAAAATTTGTGTCCCAATCAGTCTACAACCCCCCCTCCACGTGTCCCCAGCAGGGTCATCAGTCCCCCAAAATTTGTGTCCCCATCAGTCTGAAAAACCCCCTCCACGTGTGTCCCTAGCAGAGTCATCAGCCCCCAGATGTTTGTGCCCCATCAGCGCCATTCAACCCACCCCCACACAAGTGTATAAGCCCCCCTCCTTGCATGTGTCCAGCGCGTCTCCACTCTCCATCACTGGCTGTGCAGACCTGCTGCATCTCCCGACTTCCGCCCCGCTGGTATTACACACTCGTTACTGGTTAACAGCGAGGCGGGAGGCGGCAACAGGTCTGCCCTAAACACCTCATTGGCTGCTGGGATGCCGTGGTCCCAGCCAGCAGCCAACACACACAGTGAGACGCCGGGAGGGATTGCGGGACCTGCGCTGCATATTGCCTGGGGCGAATATGCAGCGCAGGTTCTACAACTAACAGGGGAACTAAGGATTCACGCTGCGGGCCGGAAGAAATGGCCTGGCGGGCCGGATGTGGCCCGCGGGCCGTAGGTTGGAGACCCCTGTTGTAAGCAATTGTTTTCAATAAAAAAAAAGTTATTTGAGAAAAATTCCATGATATTACTAGATCCTGACCTAGCTAGCTCTGATAGCACCTGTGAGCTACGTATAAACAACATAAATACTGTGAACACCATGTCATTTATCCCAATATACAATGATATTCAAGCCAAAATAATAGTTGCAACTTTGTAAAAACAAATAGTGTTTAGTGTCCATATTAATACAGTGTTTCCATTTACAAGATGAATAGTTGATAATCGGTGCTTGTCCACTACTTGTGCCGCCCTTTCACCTGTGCACACACTGCTTTCACTGGCTCTTAGTACCAATCTTTTCAAAGAAAGGCCAATCAGCTCATGGGTGATAACCACTGCTTAACCGGCACGTCTCTTTCTTGATCAGGAGACCCTTAAAGGGGTTTTATGGGTTCATTTTTTTTTTTAAATAACAAACATGTTATACTGTACTTACCTCCACTGTGCAGCTCGTTTTGCACAGAGTGGCCTGATCCACGTCTTCTGGGGTCCCTCGGCGGCTGTCAAGCATTGCAGTCTGGACCTCACCAGGAGTTAAGCCCCTTTCAGAGGGGCCATCCTCGCTTACTCTGAAGAAAACACTGGAAACCCACCTTTTTTTCACATCACTTTGGCATCTACACCAGCACTTCCATTTTGGATTTTTCCTGCTGTTATGCTTATTAGTTTTCTGTTGCATGGACATTTAATTCAGTTTATTTTAGTCACCATTGTGTGTTGTGCTATGCACGTTTTACACCTTATTGTTTATTAGTACATGTGTTACTACTGTATCTCACTATATGACATTAGCCCTGTCACTCTGTATTACTCTACATTTTGTCAGCTAGCCTTAGCTGCTTTGTAGCACGTTTATTTTGATTATATCTATTTTGTTATGGTATACCAGTATCATTCCTTATTATTGCTATTATGATTAGTAGCCAGATTCTATTTTTCATATATAAGGTTTTTGCCACACTTCCTCTGCACGTTTATCCTATTCCCTATTTACAGCGCAGCACTACCCCTTTATTCTTCATTTGTTCCTGGTTTGATACACCATTCAGTGCAGCAGCTGTACTCCTTCTCTTTCCCCCTGCCCCCACTCTCTTGGTAAGCGCAGTAATCCTCACCCCATCAAAGGCATAAACTAGCCGTTACTGACCCCACAGGGCCACCAACACGTCTGACCAGGGATCTCTGAACCTGGCCACGAACCTAGACAACCTTCGATTGAGTCGAGAAGCCAAGAGATCCACGTCCGGTGTGCCCCACCTCCGGCAAAGGAGTTGAAACACCTTCGGATGTAACGACCATTCCCCCTGATCCAGCATCTGGCGACTTAGGTAGTCTGCCTGTCAGTTTTCTACGCCCGGAATGTAAACGGCTGACAGAGCCGGCACGCTCCTTTCCGCCCACCGCAGAATGTGAGCTACGTCCTATGCCGCAGCCGAGCTCCTTGTTCCCCCCTGATGTTTGACATAAGCCACCGCCGTGGCGTTGTCCGACTGGATCCTGATCGGACGACCCTGTAGCCTCTGCAACCACGAGGAGAGGCATAGACTGATCGCTCAAAGTTTTAGTACATTGATCGGCAGGCGGGATTCGTCCAGGGACCCTGGGCCGACTGGTCCCCCCATACTCCCCCCAACCTGTGAGGCTGGCGTCCGTCGAGATCACAGTCCAATTGAAAGGAAGGAATGACCTCCCAGACAGAAGATCCGGGGATCTCAGCACCAACTCAGGGAAGCCCTGACCAGGTGACTTACCTGAATCTGACGATCCAGAGACAACGGAACTTTATTCCATTTGGACAGGATCTCCTTCTGCAAAACTTGAGTGTGGAATTGGGTATGCGGTACTGCCTCGAAGGAGGCCACAATGAGGCCCAGAACTTGCATGCAAAAACGAAGAGACGACCATTTGCAGGATGCTAACAATTTCACCGCCAACTGGAGTGTCTGCAACTTCTCCAAAGGAAGGAAGACCTTTGCCTCCGAGGAGACCAGAATTAATCCTAGGTACTCCAGACGCTGAGTTGGTACCAAGACCGACTTTTGAATGTTCAGTACCCAACCAAATTCCCGAAGGGTCTGACTGGCTCCTCTAATTCTGAGCCAGAAGCAGCTCTCAGAAGAAAATCGTCTAGGTAGCCCACGATAGCAATGCTTCGCCGTCTCAGCAGAGCCAGAATCGGGGCGAGCACCTTGGTGAAAACTCTTGGTGCTGACGCTAGGCCAAAGGGAAGAGCCACAAATTGATAGTGGTCTTCACCGATCGCAAAGTGCAGAAACCTCTGATGGCTGGTGCAGATGGGGACATGCAAGTATGCGTCCTTGATGTCCAGGGACGCCAGAAAATCCCCTGAATGCAGCGCAGCAACCACCGAACGAATGGATTCCATCCTGAACTTTCGCACCCTCACAAAGGCATAGAGGGCCTTGAGTTCCAAGATTGGACGGACTACAAACAGATTTGAATAGAATCCCTGAAACCTTTCCTCCAGGGGCACAGGTAAAATTACTCCGCACCTGAGCAAGTCTTGTACTGCTCCCATCAAAGCAGACCGATGAGCCGGAAGGAGAGGAAGATTTGAGGAAAATAATCTGATTGGCGGAAAAGAAAGAAACTCTATCTTGTACCACAAAGTGACCACCTCGCAGACCCACTGGTCGGAAAGCGGGAAGGTCCACCGAGCTGCAAACTCGCAAAGCCGTCCCCCCCACCCTTGAGTCGGGCAGGGGCAAAACGTCATGCGGTAGTAGGCTTGTTCGGCTTACGCACCCAGGGACGCTTCTGTCCCCCAGCTGGAGCCTTGTCAGTCTGGGAAGATCTGCCGGCTGACCCTGACTGACGAAAATACCTCTTCTGTGCAGAATAGGAGGGCCCGGCTTACGGTACGGCTCCTTCCCCTTAGAAGACTGTGGGAGAAGTGTGCTCTTACCTCCAGTGACATCCTTAATAATGTCGTCCAGCGAGGTACCACAAAGCCTCCAACCCTTGAAGGGCAAATCTGCCAGAGCTTTTTTGGATGCTTGGTCAGCGGACCAGCATTTCAGCCAAATCAGGTGGCACAGTACCACCGCAGATACAGAGGCTCTGGAGATCAAGGGGGCCGCATCCAGAGTGGCATCACAGACAAACACAAGGCCGTGTACCAATTGGTCAGCCAGCCTTGCGCACCCTGGAGGAAGCTGATGCTCCTCTACTGTCTGTTGCAAAATCTTTGTCCATTCAGTGAATGTCTGAGACACCAAAGTCACAGCCAATATAGGTCGCAACGCTAACCCCAGCATGGTGAACATGGAGCGGGTTAACCCTTCGGACCTTTTATCAGTAGGGTCCTTAAAGGCAGGTGTCCCCTCTACCAGGAGAGTGGTTACCTTATTTGGCCAAGGGACGGGGACAGGGGGGGGGGGGGGGGGGTTGGGTGGGAGTGGGATCGGAGGAGAGGCACTTTTTTTTTAAAAAGGCTCTCCTCAAAAGGATAACGGACCGCCATGCGCTGAGGGACCACAAAGGACTTCTGCGGCCATTCCCATTCCTTATCTATGGCCTTATTAAAGGAAGTAACATAAGGAAAAACGTTGACAGAGCGGTTAGATTTCTGTGACCCAGACCCCTCTGTGGAAGTCCTAGCTGCATCTTCCAGCTTGAGAGAGTCCCTCACAGCATCAATAAGTGCACACACAAGTGCCCTGTCTTGCTCTGACCCGGACGAGTGGTCCTCCTCACCAGGGAGGTCCTGGTCCGCATCCTCTGACATACCAGAACCGGTGTCCTGAGCCGCAGCCAGGCCCGAATCTGAGTCAGAGCATTACCCAGAAGATGGCGGGGGCGCTTTTTATCCCCCTTATGCCCGCACTCCCCTTCTACTCTGGCAACGATTCCAGGATTGCCAACAGTGTATCCATGGGAACAGTAGGTGCAGGGGCACCGTTTGCTGCCTCTGGCAATTTAGGGAGAGAAAGCCAGATACTGACTCTATTATCACCAACTGACAGCCCTCAGGGACTAAGTGAAAAACACTTAAGAAGTTCACCCCCCTTGCTGCACCGACCAGGGGGGGGGGTACCCAGGGGCACTAGGCAGGAGGGGAAAGAGTGACAGACAACAGGGAAAGGGAGGACAGGAGAACCCCAGCTGTTCCATCTTGCCGAGGCAGGAGGAACCGTACTTGCCTGGACTTGCTGGCGCGTCCCTGACAGACCCACAACCGATGGTACGGAGTAGCTGTTGGCCCAGTCCACTGTAAGTAAAATAACAGCAGCCCAGTCAAATGTGGACCCTGGAGCATGTGCTCACCGGCCACCCCTGGAGCATGTCATGGCCGACCCAGCGCGTAGCTAACGACTACTCACGCTCGATGGCCAGACTGGGGAGAATCACAAAAATAAAATACAATTAAAAATGTTCTCAGGACTCTGGGCCCAAAGGCAGCCATGTCCTTCTCCTCTGCTAGGCAGAAAAAAATTGAGCTGCATGCTGCAGGGGGAGGGGGTTATGACCGGAGGGACCGCCCCCCTGGGCGGGGATGTTCAACTCTGTTAAAGTTACATGTTTTAAGATAACTAACATGTTCTACCTAGTCCTCTGCTATAAACAGGAATATAACCCAAATGTCAAGATTTAAAGAGCTGTGTCCGTCCATGGACGAAAAGAGAAATGACCCCATTTGGGAAATAAAACACCCCAATGTATAATCTATGAGGCATAATTAGTCTTTTGAACATGTCATTTTTTTCTACAAGTTTTTGGAAAATGTGTAAAGAAAATGAAAATGCTTTTTCTTAAATGCACACCCTCCCAGAGTTATCGAGTTGTCATTCGGCTATGGCGTGGTCATAAAAGGGTATTGGTGCAATACTAGTTCTAAGTAATGTTCTAGCAAACAATTGTTGATTTTAGGCTGGGTTCAAACCATTTCAACTCTGCATTTAATTCGCAATAGCAGGAGATTTTGACAGGCTCTCTATAGAGCCTGGTTCACATATCTCTGTAGGGCTCCGTTGCGTTTTGCACAAAAATGCTGTGCGCCTTTTGGGCTGTTTTATCCCATCTGAATTCAGCCCAAAATTCAAAATGAAAACCAGTGGCGGTTCGTCCATAGAGGGCGCTGGAGCGCCGCCCCCCTCTGGCTCTCACCGCCACTGAGTCAAATAACAGATTCATGCATTGCACGAATCTGTTATTTTCGTCGCTGCCGCTGTTATTCAGATGGTCGGCGCTCGATGTCCGGCCATCTGAATAACTCCAGCTGGTTGGCTGTACGGAAATGTCTATCAAAGCCAACAGCTCTGATAGGCTTTCCCAATACAGCCCTCGGGTCCCGGAAGCTTATTCTCGGAGCGCACAGACTGTACGCCCCTTGAATAAGATGACAGGCGTCTCAGCCAATCAGGTTGGCCGGTTCTGGCTACCGGTAACCTGATTGGCTGAGACGCCTGTGAGTCATCGAGGGCGGGAGAAGACATCGTGGGACGTGGATGCCTAAAACCAGTAAAGGTAAGTGTCGGGGCGGGGGGGAGAAGAAAGCAATTTACAGGGCACAGTGGGGACAATTGGCACAGCGGCGACCGTTAAAGGGCACAGTGGCTGCGTTTAATGGCATGGCACAGTGGTGACAATGGATGGCACAGTGGCTGCGTTTAATGGCATGGCACAGTGGTGACAATGGATGGCACAGTGACTGTGTTTAATGGCATGGCACAGTGACTGTATTTGATGGCATGGCACAGTGACTGCGTTTAATGGCATGGCACAGTGGTGCGAATTGATGGCACAGTGACAGCATTTGATGGCATGGCACAGTGACTGCGTTTAATGGCATGGCACAGTGACTGCGTTTAATGGCATGGCACAGTGGCTGCATTTGATGGCATGGCACAGTGGTGCAAATTGATGGCACAGTGGCTGCATTTGATGGCACGGCACAGTGGGGCAAATTGATGGCACAGTGGCTGCGTTTGATGGCATGTAACAGTGGCTGTGTTTGGGCACAGTGAGACTGCATTTTTTTTTTCCTTTGCGCCCCCCCAAAAAAAAATTTGAGCACCAGCCGCCACTGCTGAAAACGGACCTGAAACAGTGCACCAGCCCCCTGCGGTGACCCACATGCAATTGAACATGTGTATGAATAATCGATGACAAACTTGCTCTGGTTAAATCAGGGATAATTCCTAGGGTAACCCTCAGAATCGGGGACTGTCCTTGGAAATCACAAACATTTAACAGCTGTGAGCAGAACACGAAGCTGCTTATAATTAAGTATACACATTACTACACACTATTCTGTATACAGAACGGTTTTCAATAAAGTTGATGGAAATAAAGTAGTAAAGACGCGCCCCCTGGTCGGAGCGGAAGATGCGTGACGCGATGGGTGGGGTTGGCAGGAGGGACGCCGACCCGGAAGTGTGTGCGGGGCGAGGCCTGAGAGTGTTTCCGGCAGCTGAGGAGAGCGGAGCGCGCTGGGCCCGGCTGAGGTGTTCGGAGCGATGTGAGGAAAAGCGGGGCGGCTCATTCCCGGCAGGTGAGGGTCCGAGCACCGGAATGTGTGTATGTGAGGATATGGGGGAGGAGGGCTACTCTACTCAATTCACATTCCTCAAAAAACGCTCATACACGTCAGCGGCGACCCAACGAGCAGCGCCCCCCAATGGTGGAGACCCTGCTAGAGTGTCCTTAGCTGAACGGGCTTCCCCAGTTCCGGACTTAGCAACGAACCTCCTCCCCACCGCATACCAGAGGGCATTCCTGGGGGTCTTGGAGCCCCGGCCCTCCTCCCCCAGCACAGGGTCATACCAGGAGCCCCTATTACCTGCCTCTCCCATCCTCCATACCCTGCTAATAACTACCCCCCATCACTGTATATAATATCCCACACATAACCAGTCACAGTATATACACTAATCCTTACTGAGACCCTATTCCTACATACCCCCTCTCTACCAATCACAGGGCCTTCTGTTATTCCTACATACCCCCTCTCTACCAATCACAGAGCCTCCTAATCCTACATGCCATGCACATAACAAATTCCCCAATATAACAAGACCCCCCCAATCCCCTATTATTACTGAGCACCATCACTGAACCTCCTGTTCCTCCATGCTCTGTACATAATCTCCCCCCCCCCCCCCTTCTTACAATCATTGAGCTCCATACCTTGATGTACTCCCCCCCCCCCCAAATCACTGAGCTTCTTCCCAAACCTCCATTCCCTGCACATGAGACTACCCCAGCTCCTGTATATAATAACACCCTGTCATTGCTGAGCTCCTATGTCTCATGTTCCTCCATTCCCTGCACATGTAACCCCATTCACACAGTTCCTGTATATAATAGCCTGTCATTAGTGAGCCCCTATGCTCCTTATTCCTCCATTCCCTGCACATGAGACCCCCCCCCCCTCCCAGTTCCTGTATATAATAACAGCCTGTCATTACTGAGCTCCTATTCCTCCAGTTTCCATATATTAATAACACCATAAAAGAAAAAAGGAGGGCGCACCGACCTAGTGCAGTACCACATATAAAATTTGTTTTTATTTAAAAATAGAATAAAAGCAATGGTCCTACTCACAAACAAGCTAAAGTAGAAGCGTTTCTGACAATCAAGCTGGACCTCTTGGCAGGGCAGGACTTGATAACAAGAGGATCGGACTGTACCTTAAATGGCTGGCGCTTTTCTGTGGCGCACCCCTTTCTTCAGAGCCTAGGTGGTCCGTGGTACCTCTCCCGTATGCTCCCATATGTATGTGTGCATACATGCGCATCCCTATTTTATTCTATTTTTAAATAAAAACAATTATATGTGGTAATGCACTAGGTGGGTGCGCCCTCTCTTTTTCTTTTTAGCTATATGATCACCCATTTGTTCTGAGGAGGGCTGCAAGACTCTAGACCTTGCCCTAAATTAAAGACTGGACTACACTACACATATCTAGCGAAACACCAGAGCGCAGGAGATTATTTGTTCTGGTACAATAATACCATGCCATTAGTGAGCCCCTATGCTTCCTGTTCCTCCATTCCCTGCACATGAGTCCCCCCCCCTAGTTCCTGTATATAATGACAGCCTGTCATTACTTGGCTCCTATTCCTCCATTCCCTGCACATGAGTCCCACCTCCCCCAGTTTCTGTATATGACAGCCTGTCATTCCTGAGCCCCTATGTCTCCTGTTCACGCACATACGTTGAGCCCATCTATACCTGGACATAATGAGATCAGCCTACCCCAAATCACTGAGTCAATCCATACTCTACACATAGTGCGGTCAATCCATTCATCACTGTGCATGGTAAGATCCCCTCCCAAATCACCATGGCTACCCCATATCCTGTATATGGGATCAGCTGTGAACAAGGTGGATTTGATTTAAATCAAGTCTATTTTTATCATGATTTAAACCACTAATAAAAAGTCTTGATTTAAAGCGGAGTTCCGCCTTAAGGGAAGGTGACCCCTTGATATGCCACATTTGGCATGTCATTTTTGGGGGTGGGGGGTGCGGAGACCCTCTTTAGAGGGTTTGAGCTCCCGCTTCCCAGGGCATCGCAGTGCTGGAATGAAGGTCACCTATCCCGCCACCCTCTCGGCAATAATCTGGGACACGTCACAGGTCCCAGATTATTCCTCGGCCAATCGTGGTGCGCAGTGCGGCTCACACATGCGCAGCGCGTGCCCGGCTGTGAAGCCACAGCTGGGCGCCCACAGTAGTGATGCCAGCACCGCAGAGTAGAGCTGCACGATTCTGGGAAAAATGAGAATCGCGATTCTTTTGCTTACAATACAGATCGCGATTCTCTCACGATTCTCAAAAAATCTCTCGGTCCTCCCTGTCACCATAGTTAAACTCCTCAAGAAGAAAAATGTGTGTGTGTGTGTGTGTGTGTGTGTGTGTATATATATATATGTATATGATATATATATATATAATCTCAGTTCAGTGCAGAATGCCTCAGTCAGTGCAACTTTGCAATGGCCAACTTTATATTATCAGCCTTCCTAAGTCAGTGCCTTACGTACCACTCGGTGCAATCTGCATCTTGAAGATCAGTACCTCATACCTCACTCAGCACATCTTCATATACTGATTCAGTGCCTCATGCAATGTGTATGTGTGACATGTGTCCCCTTTAATTCGACTGCCTCACTGCAATACACAGATGTCACATTATATCATATAATATATAAAGATGTGTATTGCACTAGGTGAGGTATGAAGCACTCATGTAGGATTTAAAGAATGGCACCTAGACCTAGTCACACACAAAATACTGACCATAAAGTTGCACCTTGCATTTAGTGAGGGGAGGGCCGAGGCCTTAATCATAAAGTTGCACTGTCTGACTGTGACAGACCTTTCCTTAACCTGGCGTTAGTAGAGTCCTGCCATCGGCATTGGGTGATGAGTCACTACGGGTTTTGATGGTGCCCAGCCCCCGCAGAACGCGGACTTGCTCCACAGGCATAGTCCGTGGGGGACACAGGCAGCCGATGGTTGCACCTGCCAGTAACCGGCTTGGTTGCGACGCTGGCAGGGGAAACAACTGCCACTGACTACCCAGTGGCCGCTTATGGCGGGCTTACAGGCGGGGAGCCGGGGCCCATGGGCTTGAGCCCAGTCAAGCCCTATGGTGGCGCTCACCGCTCCACTGTACGCAAGTGATAGGGCGGCCTGAGGGGAGGACACGCCCAGAGATTGAGGTCACTCACTGCACAGGAGGGATTGGGCTGCCTGAGGAAGAAACGCTCTCTGCTGAATGACGTCAGTTCCGGCTGCTGACGTACATCCCGGGGAGACCCGAAAAATAAAAAAATTTAGGCAATCCATGCCGGAGATGGTGGAGGGGGGTGAATCGAGATTGCGATTAATTTACGATTAATCGTGCAGCTCTACTGCAGAGAGGAGGGGGAGACACGCGGGGCTTCTTCCCCCACATTGCTGTACCGTGGGACAGGTGAGAGTCTGATTTATTAAAAGTCAGCATCTGCTATATTTGTAGCTGCTGACTTTTAATAATGTTATTTTAGTAGGAACTCCGCTTTAAATGAATTGGATTTAAATCATCATTTTTAAAGAGCAACTGTCATCTCTGTCCCACAGCAGCTCCTCCTCTGACCCGCTGTTGACTCACCGACCATTCCATTCACTTTAAGGGTACGGCTGGTAATGCGGCAGTGACACAACAAGGTGAGGGATATGTGAACAAAAAATATTCCGGATGGCTGTACTCCAAGAAAATGTCCTCATTGAAGAAAAGGTCTCCACAAAGAGAATAAAAATGTACAGCAGCTAACGCGTTTCACACCACTTTTACTAGTGCTTAATCATCAAGGTGAGAGTTAGGATCTTTACTATTTGCAAACAAAATGAAGGTTTGGTCATTTAGAATAATCTGTCAGGTTAGTAAATATTCCCAAACTGGGTCTCTCTTAAAGCCTGCTGCCATTTTGCTACTCAGGGGAGGAATAAAGCACTTCAAGCTATGTGCAGAAAGATCACAAGGTTTATAAGCTGCTTAGAAGGTTTCACTTTCATTTATACTGCTTACCTTTCCTCCTCACACTTAGAGTGGGGTACAGATGCATTTCTCTTCAAACAATCATACAGTTTGAGTGTACATAGATTTGCAAAACAATGTGATAAAGAAATATTCCTGAACTTTGTTTTAGCTCATGGTTACTGTGAAATTGTGATATTGAGATTAGCATACCCCATGTATTGCCATGACCACCTACTCTTTTATAACAGCTGTGGAGAGAGCTCACAGCAACTCGGTCTCGTTTGCTTTCGCAGACTCACTCATCGCAGACAAGGGGAGACCAACTGATTTTGGAGTAGTGTGGATGTGTGGTGTCTAGCGACTAAGCTGGCAGCTTCTGCACACAAGGGGCTCCTGTGTGCCCTCCTTGGGTCAAGTGAACATGTAATTGAAGTGCCATTCCGTGATGATGTAGTCCAGCTACTAACTTAAAGGGGTTGTATAGGTTCAGTTTAAAAAAAAAACAAATGCATTATACTTGCCTTCACTGTGCAGCTCGTTTTGCACAGAGTGGCCCTGAACGTCCTCTCCTGGGGTCCCACGGTGGCTCTCGTGACTCCTCCCCGCAAGAGCTAACCCCCTCTGGGAAGCTCTGTCCCGAGACGGGATTCACTGAGCGGCCATAACCACCAGGTGTAGAACTTGGCCCCGGTGCCCATGTCATTGATTTGATTAAGGGCAGCGGCAGCCAATGGCTGCGCTGCTTTCAATCTAACCAATGAAGAGCCGACAAGCCGCTAGGAAAGCAATGTGGGATCACACCCACTGAAGTTCGGAGCTCAGGTAAGTTAAATGGTGGCCCGGAGAGTGCAAGGTGTTTTTTCACCTTAATGCATAGGATGCATTAAGGTGAAAAAACAGGAAGGTTTACAACCTTTCCAACCATTGAATTCCAGATAAAAATGTATTCTAAAGTAAAAATAAAATGAGAACAGCTCAGATAGAGGACTTGGCTATGACCTTTTCACCAGAACTTCGAGAATAGGGGATAGTGTATATGGACATGGTGAAATAATGGAATGAATTAGTCTATTAGAAGCCCAGTGTCTTCTGCCTTCAGCCAATTTAATTCTGCTGTTTATTCTGCCATTACCAGTGGGGTTCTGACAACAGTGATCCCAAAAGTGCTCCTCTGAATGCTTGTGTATTAATTTAGCCTAGATGGGACTTTTGAAGCATTCAAGTCAAGATTAAAGTGGCAAAGCCCAAATATTTTTTAACTGCATTAAGGTAAAAAATGTTCAGCTAGTAATATTGTCCTCTCCCATCCTTACATGAGCTCTCGCTCGATCCAGTGCTGTGCCCATCTGTAGCAGCTTCTCCTGTTTTGACAGGCTTCATAAAGCAGGGGCAACGATTGGTTCTCTTGTGCTGTCAGTCAAATCCTGTGACGAAGGAGCAGAGGGGTGGGGCCGAGCTGCACTCTGTGTGTTTATGGACTCAGGCAGCGCGACTTGGGATCAAGTTCTCAGGTGTACCACAGTAAAAAGTGGGTAGGAGCACCAGGAAGAATAGGATCGTGTTGCTGCTCTGTTTAATTATTTTGCACAGAGCAGGTAAGTATAAGGCCTCATGCACACTGGATGTTTTTACAGCAGATGTTTTTGGTAGGGATGCACTAAAATTTCGGCTGCTAAAAATTGCCTTTGCAATTTGCCGAAATAAAAAAGGGCAAAAATGGGGTGGGGCACCGCCCCCGGTGCCACACATTATGGGGGTGTCGTATAGCACAAAAGAGAAAGGAGAGCAGTCGCCGCCTGGTTGATTAGAGCGCCAGAAACATCACAGGTTTCATTTCAATAGCTGTGTGTTCCCCGCCACACGCTGTCGCATACAACCCCTCCTCTTTGTCTGGGCACTTTAATAGACAGATCACCCGTTTAATCCTGGGATGGGTGGATTTGTCTATGAAATTTCCCCGGACAAGGGGGAGGAGCTGTATCTGACGGTGCGCATCGGGGAACACACAGCTATTGAAATGAAGGCTGTGATATTCCCGGCGCTCTAATCAACCAGACGGCGGCTCTCCTCTCTATTCCCTCTTTTCCCCGGCAGAGGCTGGCTGCACGTTACAGGCACTGCTGAGGCTTCATTGATCTCCTGTACCATGTCCCCAGTCTCTGACCATCTCCTGTACCATGTCCCCAGTCTCACCATCTCCTGTATAAAAATATTATTTTTTTAAAAGTTTCGGTTTTTGGCCTAGTGTATTTTTCATTTTCGGTATCGGTACCAAAAAACCCATTTGGTGCACCCCTAATTTTTTTTTTCTACAGTCACTAAACTCCCCATCATGTTATTCTATGTGTCCATGCAGGCAGTTATCAGCAGTTTTGGCCTGGGGCATTTTTTGGCTTTTGGGGTCTGAGAGGAGTTTTTCAGCTGTAAAAATGTCAAAAGCTGATAAACGGCGATAAACACTCAAAAACGCAGCTCACCAGCTTTTAAAATGTTTGCTCCATTGAAAAAACAAACACAAGAAAAGTTGAAAAACTCGCTGAAAAGCTACTGGCGTTTTTATAACTTTATTTTAACGTTCAGTGTGCATGAGGCCACATGTCTGTTTAATAAAAAAAAATATTAGAGGAGTTTTTTTTATCTTTGTGCATTCTGTAACAAAAATGCCTGTGTGTAGCAGCCTACCCAGCACCCCCCAATTACTTACCTGAGCCCCATCTCTCTTCAGCGATGTCCGAGTGTCTAAGCCGCCTGGGGCACTCCACTACTGATTGGCTGAGACATACCAGATGCTCCCTTGGCAGTCAGTCAATCAGGGGAGAGGGAGCGGTGCCAGGTCAGGCTCCATGTCTGAATGGACATTGGACACACGGAGCTCTGACTTGGCTCGGGTGCCCCCATAGAGAGCTGCTGGCTGTGGGGGGCACTCAGTAGAAACGAGGGACCAGGAGCAGCAAAGAGGGACATAAGAGGAGGTAAGTATAACATGTTTGGTTTTTCTTTTTTTTTTTTTTAAACAAGACTTTAGAATCACTTTACCAAGTAACCAGGGAACTAGTATTTTCTGGAGGGAAAGCCAGCAATTGCAGGTCCTGTACCTACTACAGGTATTCTTTAATGTATAGCAGTGTTGTGTACAACTAGCAACTGGTGATAAATATGGCTGCCGTTGTCCATTCTTGCCATAGAAGAAAATGTTATCACACAAACGTACATAATTGCCTTTTTGGTGAAAGATGGCTGTTCTGACATTAATCTTGTTATATCTTGGGAGAAGTATATAATGTCGCCACTGTTTCTGGTGCAGTTCCTCTGGGATTTTCAGTACATCTGGCCATGGCAGTAGTTCTTCTACTTCAAAGTTGCAAAGAGTTCAAAGCTCTTATGGATAGATGCTGTTACCTAATGCTGCAGTTGCTTTAACCACATCTGTTGAACATTTATTGAAGTGTAACACATTCTTTCAATGTGTGCTGAGAATTGGTAACCCGTTCAGCAGCATTGATGTTTCAAGCAGTCCTAGGAATGGCGTACTGGCATGACCATGTCTTAGATTGCATACTTGCATATAAATCATGTTTTGTGTGTGTGTGTGTTTTTTTAAGGTGACTCTTTGATTCTCCTCTTGAAAGAGTAAACTTGTCTAGGACAATTATCACACCCTTCCTGCTGGGCGTCCCCAGGACCACCTCCCCCAATAAGTTTGCCAACGCCTTTTACCTTCAGGCGTGGCTTAAACCCACTTCATGCCAAACTCTAGTCATGGAAATTAGGCCGGGTAGAATTTAGGACAACCAAACTGATGAATGATTTGGCTTTAGACCAGTGCCTTCAACAAAGCCCAAGTGATTTTTGTGACGTTTGCAGCTGAATCAGTGTGTTAATTTTGTGTATACATGTTTTTAAGTAATCCGCATTTATGGAGGCTTAATAAAGGATCATTCCAGTCCCTGTGAACTTTACCATGTTTTTACCAAAAATGCACAGTAACACTTATACAGTGGTGCCATTCATATACCCAAAAGGAACTGCAGCAAATGTACTTTGTAACGCATCATAGCGCAGAGATGTAAACAAGAAATTGTAGCATGCATCATTTAAGGTATGTCATGGCCCACTCACAATTAATAGGCTTCTTAATGCAGCGCATGTAAAATATGCAATAATGCATGTTCATCACACGTGTGGTAATGACTGACATGATTGTTTTTATGACGTAATAGGACAAACTATATTTGAGCCCTTTCACACTGGGGCCACCTGTGCAAAACGTTGCTCGTTTTTAGCGGGGCTTTACCACTGTTTAAGAAATGCGCTTTTAACCCCAATAGTAGGGATGCAACGAAATTTCAAGCGCCGAAACATATCAACCGAAAATGGCCCTTTGGGCAATTTGTCGAAAAAAAATCTCGCCAATAACTGAGCCGAAAATGGGGCGGGGCCCCGTCTCTGGTGTTGCCCAGTACAGGGGTGGTGTTCTGGAATGTCCCCGTCCAGTTCAGTCCTCTCCTCTCTCCCTCCCCTCCTCGACGAGGCGGCTGAAAGTGCTCTATGGAGGAAAGATGTCGGCACACACAGCGTTAAGGAGCAGCTTGTCGGTATGATCAGTGGGAGGAGCATTATCAGCGTACAGCGCCGCAGGGGAAAAGAGTGCAGGACTTGTTGTTTGACATGCTGTTAGAAACAGTGAGCTTGCTTGCTTCACCGACTCGTAACCCCTGCGATGCTGTTCACTGATAATGCTCCTCCCGCTGATCATACCGACAAGCTGCTCCTTAACGCCGTGTGCTGACATCTTTCCTCCATAAATAACAAGAGCAGTGTTCTTTGCTTTGCCTAACATTGCCTCCTTACTGACATTCTAAGACAGGCTGCAAATGATGGGCACTGGTAGGCTGCATTTAAAGGAACCTGGTGAGGCTGCATTGATCTCCTGTACCCAGTCTGCAGTCTCTGACCATCTCCTGTATAAAAATATTTTTTAAAAAAATTAACTTTCGGTATCGGTGCTGTATCAGTTTTCGGCCTAGTGTATTTTTCATTTTCGGTATCCATACCAAAAAACCCATTCGGTGCATCCCTACCCAAAATGGTTAAAAACTCCCATTTTGCAGCGCTGCCCATTCATTGCAATGGGCATTTTGGGAGCGCTGTATACAGGACGACTTCTAACTTTTTGCAAACGCACCGCATGGGTGTGAAAGCACCATTGCAACGAATGGGAGGCAGTTTACAGGTGCCATTTTTAGCATTAAAACACCCGAAAACTGCCTCAGTGTGAAAGGGGTCTTAAAGTGATTCTAAATTTTCCCCCACCCCTCCTATAAATATTACAAACATGTTATATTTGCCTGCTCTATTGCAGTGGATTTGTACAGAGCTGCCTGGATCCTCCTCTTCTCGGGTCACACTTCTGTGATTCTGGCCCCTCCTGTTTCATGCCCCCACAGAAAGCAGCTTGCTATGTGTGCATTCAGACACGGAGCCCTGACCCGACCCCACCCCCTAATTTCCTTGATTGGCTAGCTGACTTTGACAGCAGCGGGAGCAAATGGCGCAATTGCTGTGTCTCAGCCTATCGGGAAGAAAATTCTTGGATGGCTGAGACATTTGTGGACATCACTGGACAGAGAGGGACCTCAGGTAAGTGTTAGGGGGGCTGCTGCACACAGAAGGCTTTTTATCTTCGTACATATAGAATGCATCAAGATAAAAAAAAAAATCTGCCTTTACAACCCCTTTGAATGGTAGCCCATGGAACGCTGAGAATAATTGTTCATGATAGACGCAGACAGTCAGAATGTGTCATTGCCTTATAGTCAAGTCTAGTGGTCTCCATTCTCCAAACTGTGGCCCAGGAGCCAGATGTGGCCATTTGCTTGCTTTTATCTCGCCCTTGGACACCAATGACGGGCCGAAGATCCTTGTGGCGATCTGACCCGGAAGTGGAAAGCGGGTACCTGTCAAATGTGGCATTGTGACCTTTGTTCATTGCTTCATTTGCGGATGAGGATGCTAGGCTGTGAATTTGGCAACGTGCTGCCAATTCCTAAGGTTAATGGCAAAAGTGTCCATAAACAAAACCAATAACGTAAGAGCCACATAGTGTTTGTTTTCTATTTTAACATTGCGTTTTATCACATGCAGGTGTTTCTAGCTTTTTGAAAGAAGAAAAGATATAAACTTTGTTCTGCTGACCCTTGTTATGAGCAAATATATCTGCCCCATGTGCATGTTTTTTTTTTTTACTACGTATTGTCAACGTGTTATGAATATTGGGCTCATTTTTCATTTAGCTTAATGGCACTCAATTTACTTTGTCAAGGAAGTAAAAATATGTACCTCCTAGTTCTGAATATTGGTAATAATGATTTGTAAAGGTTGCGTCATACTTATCTGCTCTGTGCAAGGGTTTTGCACAGAGCGGCCCCGATCATCCTTTTCTGGGGTCTTTTGGCAGTACTCTTGGCTCCTATAGAATGCATTAAGGTGAAAAACCATGACAATTTACATCTCTTCAGGCTGTTAATGCAGTCAGATGTGCTTGAATCTTTTTGCAACATGGCCAGCCTTGGAAACTTAGGGCCAGATTCTCATACATTTACGTTGCTCCTGGGCAGCGTAACGTATGTGATTTACGTTACACCGCCGCAGGTTTACAGCCTGATTCTCAGAACACTTGCCTGTAAACTTGCGGCGGTGTATCGTTAAATCGCTCGGCGCAAGCCCGCCCAATTCAAATGGGGCGGGCACCATTTAAATTAGGCGCGATCCCGCGCCGAGCGTACTGCGCATGCTCCGTCGGGTAAATTACCTGACGTGCATTGCGCTAAATGATGTCGCACCGACGTCATTTGCTTAGACGTTAACGTAAATGGTGTCCAGCGCCATTCACGGACGTCTTACGCAAACAACGTAATTTTTTTAAAATTTCGACGCGGGAACGACGGCCATACTTAACATTGGTTGCCCCTCATAATAGCAGGGGCAACTTTACGCGTCGGAATGGCTACGGAAACAGCGTAAATTATCTGCGTCGAGCGCGCGTACGTTCGGGAATCGCCGTAATTTGCTAATTTACATAAGCGACGGGGAAAACGATGTCCGCGACACCTAGTGGCGGGAATCAAAATTGCATTTTAGATCTGACAGCGTAAGTGCCTTAAGCCTGTCGGATCTAATGGGTATCTATGCGTAACTGATTCTAAGAATCAGTCGCATAGATACCCGGCGCCAGATGAGGAGTTACGACGGTGCAAATGGTGTTGCGCCGTCGTAACGCTTTTGAGAATCTGGGCCTTAGAATGGAATGAAACCAAATGAATGAGCAGTAAAAAAATATTGAGTATTGTATCGGCACTGAAAAAACGATATTGGATGATTATATAGAACAATGAGACCAAAGTAATTTCGATAACATCGGCTGCTTGAGACCAATGAGTATCAATTGTTGGGTCAAAGGGACAAGGAAAGGGGATTTTGGTAGGGACTTTTCACGGCACTGATAGGAAACGGTATGATAAAAAATAACAATATTTATTCAACATAAAACAATTACAATAAAATGACATTTAGGGACAGGCCCCACATTACACATCAGCAAGCAAAAAAACAACTGTGTCAAAATGCAGAGAGTCGGTGACCTCGACCGGTTTCGCGGTATTTACCGCTTCTTCAGGAGGAAGTTTCTAGAGAATATGCATAAAACATATAAATAAACAAGCATAGGATATAATGATTGTATACATTATGCAAAAATCATAACAGCACTCTATATGATGGAGGAATAACTCACCCGGATCGGTCATGTGATCAAGCGCAGAGCCTGGTTTAAGCCTTCTTTGGCGCATGGAGGGGGATTTTTTGTTAGGACGGGCTCTAATGAGGTGAAGGGTATGATCAGTAAAACATTCTTAAAAAGGATGTTAACTTTTGTAAGTTGGGTCACCAGTGGGTGGATAGGGGAAAGTGTACATAAGTGACGGGGAGAAGGGGGAGGGAAAGGGAAAAAGGGGGGGTGGGGGGGGGGGGAAGAGAGAGAGGGGGGGGGGGGGGTTGGGAAACCAGGGGAATAGAGGACTGTGGGGGGTTGGGGAAACCAGGGGAATGGAGGACTGTGGGGAAGTGATATTGGATGATTCCTAGTATGTATAATATAATTTATTTTTAGACTGTAATTGAATTTTTTTCAAAGTTCAGCTTTTAATATTTTCTACAAATGTTAATCTGTCCATGATAGAAGGAACAGACATGGATAGACACCTCTAAGATTTAAACACAGGAGATTGTTCTGTTGCATGAGTCGCACAACCAAAGCTTACCTGTGATCATTCACCTACCACTGCACCCATCACTTTGCTAACTGTAGATATACAAGGATTGGTTGCGCTTGGCTATTGATCAGTCATGCATACACAGCCTATGCAGTTTTTTTTTTGGTTGACACTAGGGCTGCAACTAGCGATTATTTTCATAATCGATTAGTTGGCCGATTTATTGTATCGATTAATAGGATAGCCTTTAAAAAAAAAAAAAAAAAATTTATTTTTTTATTTTTTTGGGGCCAATTTGTTGTTGGGCAGATTACAAAACACAAATTGCCGCAAAAACACATTACATGCTTTTCTGCAGCTTCTCCATTGAAGTATAGAGGTTATGGGGTTAAAAAAAACAAAAATAAGTTCAAAAAGAGCAAATAATCGCTACTGTAAGGGGTTATTTTTTTTTACTGTGGGACAGTGAAAGTAATATTTACAGTAGCGATGTGCTTTTTTGTACTATAAAGGGCAATTTTTTTTTTTTAACCCTATTATGTTACTGGCCGAATAATCGATTATGAAAATTGTAATCGATTAATTTCGTAATCGATTAGTTGTCGATAAATCGATTAGTTGTTTCGGCCCTAGTTGGCACCTTGCACAATGGCTATACCTCTATGTATTTTGGCATCTTATGGACTTTTTTGGGATGGTAGACATAGGTAAATGACTTCATGTAGTTTATTGCATGGGGTAAAGATGCTGAATTCTATACAGGACTTTGTGTACCTTGTATATGTCTGAGCCCTTAGTTTTTGGGCTTCATTGCATTTTCAGAAACCAGTTACTTTTTTACAATACAGAGTAGATGAACAATACCTTTTTGATGAATGCTTTAATTTGGTGAGAATGTCTGTCTGAATTTTAATGTGTTGACAGTGAATATCAATTTCAGTTTAATGATATGTGCAAAACACGCCTCTTCACAAGGCTATCCTGCTTTTCTGTTCAATCCTCCTATGTCGGATTTGATTTTTAAGCTCTTGTCTTGGTTATAATTCCCAAGGAATTTTTCTGTTTTCAGCAAAATATATAGTTCAGGAAAAACGGTTGTACATTTTAATCAAATGTTTCCAACACAAGAAAGGATATTAACTATCTCCAAGTACAATGTTTTTTTCTATATGGAATGCAAAGATAAATGGCTATCCATCACTCGCTGTTTTTGCCATGTACTAATGCAAGATGATTTTTATGTTTGCATAACCTTTTTTTTTTTTTTTCATTTTATTTCCTGAAAGACAGGTGCCTGTAAAGCAGAATGTCACGCCCCCCCCCCCCCTCCACTGCCAATTTTTTTTGGGGGGGAGGGGGTGGGGGGTACCTGGTTATGACATGCTCCCACTTCCGGATTAGTCGCAGCTAAATGAGCCAGAGGTTCGTTCCTTCCCTCGTAGTCTTCTGGGACACATCATAGTTTCCAGAGGAGTACGGCACCATTTACAAGGCACAGTGTAGCTTGCACATGCGCATTTGGAAACGGGAAGTGAAGCAGTGCGGCTTCACAGTCTGTTTCCCTTATTAGAGATGCCGGCGTCTGCACCCGAAGGTGATTTAAGAATCGACTCAGGTGAGGACATCGCTGGATGCCTGGACAGGTAAGGGTTCCTACATTACAAGTCAGCAGCTACAGTATTTTGTAGCTGCTGACTAAATGTTTTTTGGGGGAGCCTATATCCTCGTTAATTTTAAAGGGGTTGTAAAGGTTTGTGTGTTTTTTTCATTTTAATACATCCTATGCATTAAGGTGAAAAACACCTGGCTGTCACGGGCCCCCCAGTTTTACTTGCCTGAGCCAGTTTACCTGCTCTACGCGTCCACGGTGTCCTTCTCCATGGAGTCTCGGCGTTGATTGAATAGACTCGGCGGCTATGGACGTCAACTGTATGACACGGGAGCGTGCCCGCAAGGTAACCCCCTCGGGAGAGAGCTTCTCAGAGGGGGACCCCAGAACAGCAGGATCAGGGCCACTCTGTGCAAAACTAATTGCACAGTGGAGGTAAGTATGACATGTTTGTTATTTAAAAAAAGTAAAAAAATAATCTATACAACCACTTTAAGTCATCTTTGTATATTGCAGAAGTATGAGCATTTGTTGATTACCTCAGACCATAAACAATTTGTTAGTGGTATCATAGCCCAAAGCCCCTTTCACACGATCTAACCGCTCAGGTCTGCCTGTCAGTTTTGACGGCGGACCCGAACGGCCGCTCCATGAAGTCCTATGAAGGGTCGGATGTCGGCGGAGACATGTCCGCTGACATCCGACCCAATCGATCCGCCAAAATCGGACAGATGGCGATACGTCCCCATCCGTCCATATTGGATCGGGTGAGATCTGATAAAAACGGACATGCTGTCTGTTTTCATTAGATCTCCCCATAGGAGACAGTGGCGCTGCACAAGCCCCTCCCCGCTCAGTGAGCAGAAAGGGACTTGTCATCCGCCGGCATAGCGGAGATCAGCCGGATAGATCTCCCGTTGAGCCGGCAGGAGAAGGCGGACTCCATAGGGACGGAGTCTGCCTGTGTGGAAGAGGCCTAACAGTTCTTACTTAATTGAAGGGACAATTTGTATATAACTGTTAATTTTTCCTTAATGGGCACATATCCATATTGACTAGATTTGGCATTCTTTATTCACACAAATGTTGATTTTTCCTGGGTATAGGATGTTGTATATCAGTGATTTCTCAAACTTTGTGCTGCTAGCGTTTTTTAAAACCTTGAACATATCAAAAAAATGAATAGTTAATCAATATAAAGCTACAGCAACATCTGTCATTCATTGGTTCTTTTCGTAATGCGAGACTTGTGCGAGATCTCGGGAGAACTTGGTCGCTCTAATTATAATAGAGAACGTTTCATTCCAACTTAAATTTAAATAAGGAAAGTAAGGAAGCAAGCAAAAGTACAAAGAAGATTATAATCTCTTACATTTTATTTGCTTTCAAAAGCAGGCACATCCTTCACATTGCCTTTAAAAATTAAATATATAGGTAAAAATAAGTTCTTCACCACAAAAATTGTTAATTTTTTATTTTTTTTGGCACCGCAAGTACCAAAAATTTTTTTTCAGTGTTGGCTGAACTGGATGGACTTGTGTCTTTTTTTAACCAGATTAACTATGTAACCCCACACTGCGTATGGGTTTGCCTTTGCACTGGCAGCGGGGGATTTTTTATTTAAAAAAAAAAAAAGTTTTACACTGACACTTTTTTGATATTACAAAAAAAATATGTATTGCTATCACAACATTTAAGTAAAAGTATTGTAAAGGCCCTAAGCTCAAACGGCTTACCTGCTACCAGGAAACCCTAAATATTGGATAAAAGGAGTGTGAAGGAATGGGCGTTAAATGGTGATTCGCTGAATATATAGCATACACATGTATTCATTAACACAAGTGTATCACTTACATGTTCCCTATTACGCTGACATAGCATGCGTTTGGTTTTACCTACATACAGTAGGGATGGTGTCCCTGAGAGCCCCATTGTAGGACATTTTAATGAATGTGGCTCCTGCAATTTTACAGTCGGAATTACGCTGGATTTTCGATCTTAAAGCAAATCACCCCCTGGTTTGGTTTTGTAAGAGATGCCCCCTTTCTGAATGACTAAAGTCTTCCCTTTCCACTGGTTTTGCAGTATTTATTGGACATTTGCATTGCCTTATAACCAGTTTTATATGATGGAATATCAAGGGATAGATTGTACACCTTCAATTATTTTGTTTGTTTCTGCCTTAGGATCTTTGGTGCATCCGAGCTAAGTCTTTTCTAGTTGTTTGACATAAGGTTTTCTGACTGCCTTGTGCTGGATATTTACCCTTAATTTGATATCCGACTGATAGAAGTAATTCAATGTAAGTTTAATTTACTATTGCTGTCGTCTGGTGGATATCACCTCTATTTGAGAATAGGTGAGATAAAGGGAATTTAGTTGTGCGATGGGCTTGCTCATGTGTGTGTATTTTCTGACCTGTGAGGTGCAGGTTCTGCTTCAGATCCTCTGGCCGCTGAAGCAGCCGATCAGACACAGATCCGTCTAATCAGCTGTTTCACTGGCAAGGAAACGCACAACCAAAATTGGAAGTGACAAAACACTTGTCACTGGAGCTGTAGTTGGAGCTTTTGTATATATTGTGTGAGAGCGTATTAGAGGAAAGTGGTCCCCCCCCCTTCACACACAGCACCAGTGGTGATGCCCCCCCTAATCCACGCTCCAGGCCCCCGAGTCTCCACGCAGGTCTCCGAGCGCATCAATTTCTATGGAATTCTTTTTTTAAAGCACATGATTAGAGCCAGAGGCTTTAATTTGTTTCGAAAAAGGGTCAGCTCGGAGCACTGCACCATGAGCCTACACTGTTGTGCAACAGCAAATTAATATTCACTGTCTTCTTGTTAATCCTCCTGGCCAATCTGGAAGCGGTTCCAGAGACCTCATTGATCGTACGTGACGGCTGGGACATGGAGGGGGGAAGCCACAGCCGTGACATGCATGGGGTATTTGCAAGGCTGACGGGAGCCTGGCAGACGAGAGGGCTAAACGTGTGTGGGGGGGTGTTAATCGGTCTTTTCAATGGTGTGTGGTGGTGGGCTGGAGCGACCGGGGGGTGCTATTGCGTGGGGTTGAGAGTATCTGTGGTCAGGTCTGTCTGTTTTGTCCCTTGGCATGTGACTTTACCTGAGGGGATGTGCTGTTTTGTTTGGTCATTGAATCTACACTATTCTAGGATTAAATGCTTTTTACTGAAAAGTCACTTCTTCTAGTATATTGGTTGCTCAGGTTTTACTTCAACGTGGTAATTAGGGGGGACCTAGGAACTATGCTTAAAGGCTTCTGGGCTCTTGCTCTGCTATTAGGCTGTGGTGTTATAGCCCAGCTGTCATTCCAAATGATCATTGCACTGTTTGCATCCCTTATATTCAGAAACTGCACTCAAACAATGATTTTGATTACTTTTTTGTTTTCATTTCAGAAACTTGTGCAGCAGACAAGATGGACAGCAACAGTTTCATCCAGTTTGAAGTGCCAGAGTACAGCAGCACAGTTCTCAGCCAGCTAAATGAGTTGCGTATGCAAGGAAAGCTATGTGATATCATTGTTCACATTCAGGGCCAGCCGTTCCGTGCACATAAGGCAGTCCTCGCTGCCAGCTCCCCTTACTTTCGTGATCATTCAGCACTGAGCACCATGAGTGGCTTATCCATATCGGTTATCAAGAACCCTAATGTCTTTGAACAGTTACTGTCATTCTGCTACACTGGAAGAATGTCTGTACAGGTGAAGGATGTTGTAAGCTTCCTAACTGCAGCTAGCTTCCTTCAAATGCAGAGCGTCATCGACAAGTGCACTCATATCCTGGAGAGCATCCACTCAAAAATTAGCGTAGTGGGTGGAGAGGACAACCAGAGTAACCACAATGGAGTCAAAGATGATAGCTACTTTGCCAATCCATTGGAGATCTCTCCATCATACATTGGGCAAGGGCGACCATCGATTGTAGGCAATGATTTCAAAATGGATGGGGTAGCCAGCAAAAGTTTAAAAAGCCGTCCCCAAGAAGAGGGTCAGTCAGACAGAGGCAGCAATGGCAGCATTTCAGAGCATGAAATTCAGATAGAAGGCGATCAGGATCATGGTGACACGGTTCGGGAAAACCAAGTCTCAGACGTCAAAGTCAAAACTGAGAAGTCTGACCGGCCAAGCTGCTCCGATAGCTCTTCTTTGGGGGATGATGGCTATCATACAGAACTAGTTGATGGCGAGCAAGTGACTATGCTGAATGTAGGTTCCTACGGGTCTGTATTGCAACACGCATACTCTTATTCTCAAGCTGCTTCCCACACAACCAATTTGTCTGAGCCCTATAAGAGCATCAGCAACTCAAGCCCTTCCAGGTCCATGCTTGGTTGTTATCGGGGGGGCCGGGCACGCTCCAAGCGAGCATCTAATATAACTAGTGAGGTTCATAATGCAATCCAAAGCCCTGAAAGTGAAACTGTTATGAGTGCACCAACTTATGAGAGCAGCCCCCAAGAGAGGGCCTCCAGAGGCTATTGGCATCCGTACAGCGAAAGACTCATCTGCATATACTGTGGCAAGACATTCAACCAGAAAGGAAGTCTTGACCGACACATGCGGCTCCACATGGGAATCACACCATTTGTGTGCAGATTTTGTGGGAAGAAATACACTCGCAAAGATCAGCTAGAATACCACATACGGGGACACACTGATGACAAGCCTTTCCGATGTGAGGTTTGTGGCAAGTGCTTCCCGTTTCAGGGCACACTGAATCAACATTTGCGGAAAAATCACCCTGGTGTTGCCGAGGTGAGGAGTCGGATGGAATCGCCAGAAAGAACAGAGGGATATGTAGACCAAAATGATACCAATGTTTCAGATGTAACCATGGACTCCAATATTGAAATTCACACAGTCACTACTGCACCTGACTAACTCCCAACATGCCAGGGCACTGTAAAAAGCACACATGTTGATTAATACCTATTTTTATTATTGCTTATTTGGTAATCTCTTTGCTACAGAGAAAGCTACTCTTAATCCTTTTGTTCTTTTGAGAATGCTTCTTGATTATTCAGACGTATTAAGATAACTGGGTGATACACTAAATGTACTTTGTTTTACTTTGGATTCTTTTTAATATATACTTTGTCCATTTTGCTTTTTTAAGGAGACAGGGTACCATTGCACTCCTAAATAAGCATATAGTTAGAGGTGAAAAAGTGAGATTTTGTTTTTAATTGTTTGGTGAATGAAACTGTTTTATCTAACAAGTGTTTATTATGAGAAATTCTATATATCTCAATGATTTATGAATAGCGAAGGCAGTAAGGTTATAGAGCAATGGCCTTGACTAAAAGGGACAGTGCAAAGTTACGGGAATCTACTGTATGTTTGTTTAGTTCAGCCAATTTGTACTCTTTGGCATTAATTGCTGGACATTTGTGGTTTGGTTAGGCCATGATTTGAGTTTTACTGTTAAGATTTGTGATTGGAATTGGTTGTAAGGTTGGAGAACATCAATTTATAACTTGCTTTCTTGGCTAAAAACCAATACGTTTTATTTGGGTCATCTGTAGGCAACCACCAGCCTAGCAACAGGGAAGGAGTTAAATGACTTGACATGACCCATCAAATAGGGTTTGTTTTTTGTTTTTTTATAGGAAGTTGTTGTTTTTCAATGCTGCCGAACTTTTCATTCATCAACCTGATATTTGGAACATGCATATGACAAAAGTTGCCACAACACTCTTTCTATACCAACATGCCCATACTGAATAAATATACACTATAATATGTACAGGTCTACACATTGCTTCAAAAGAACAAATATGTTATAGTTTTATACATTTTTTGTTCATTCACAGTGTAGGCAAACTGTCACTGGTTACTTTTCCGTTTTAAACGTGTTTAATTAATTCTGGTTAATTGTGGCGCTAGCAGCTTTTAGGAGTCTGCTAGTGTGGTAATTCTCTATACTTATTCCATTTTAGACCTTTTGATTAACTAAAATGGTGTAACATTCTAAAATGATCACTTTTATTTTGTCAAGCCAGATAAACTAGATTTAGTGGAGAATACAGTGAGGAGAAAAAGTATTTGATCCCCTGCTGATTTTGTACATTTACCCACCGGCAAATAAATGATCAGTATCTAATTTTAATGGTTGGTTTATTTTAACAGTGAGAGAATAACAACAAAAAAATCCAGAAAAGCGCATTTCAAAGTTATAAATTGATTTGCATTTTAATGAATAAAAGTATTTGACTCCTTCGCAAAACATGACTTGATGCTTGGTGGAAAAACCCTTGTTGACAATCGGAGGTTAATTGTAGTTGGCCACCAGGTTTGCACACATGTCGGGAGGGATTTTATCCCACTCTTTGCAGATCCTCTCCAAGTCAGTATGGTTTTTAGGCTGACGTTTGGTAACTCAAACCTTCAGCTCCTGCCACATTTTCTATGAGATTAAGGTCTGAAAACTGGCTAGGCCACTTCAGGACCTTAATGTGCTGCTTCTTGAGCCACTCTTTTGTTGCCTTGGCAGTGTGTTTGTTTGTTTTGGGTCATTGTCATGCTGGACTACCCATCCACGACCTATTTTCAATGCCCTGGCTGAGGGAGGTTCTCGTCCAAGATTTAACAGTACATGGCCCGTCCATCTAACTTTGATACAGTGAAGTTGTCATGTCCCCTTAGCAGAAAAACACCCCCAAAGCATAATGTTTCTGCCTCCATGTTTGGCAATGGGGATGGTGTTTTTGGGGGTCATAGGCAACATTCCTCCTCCAAACACGTTGAGTTGATGCCAAAGAGCTTTCTTTTGGTCCCATCTGACCACAACAAAGAATACCCAAAGGTCAGAAAGATGGAGTTTTGAGGTACAGAAAAAGCGATCAACTTCAAATTATCAAAAAATAGAAAATTTGATTATATTACATAGACAATATAAAATAACTATAAAATATTCTGGCAAAAACTGCCCTGTGGTTACAATACAGAAGAATGGTTGCCTCTACATGTTTCACCACAATCATAGCTTCGTCTGGAGCTTCTGTATTACCTTTTACATACAATATCACCCTTAATGATTATGGTTTCAAATAATCGCTAAACCCCTCCATGAGGTTCAATCGGGGATGTCTGTGCTAGGAGCAGGAGGGACCTTCCAGTTGAGCTTGTTTGTCTTAGAATAGGCTTCTTAACAGATTTCATCAGTCAGTAAAGTATCCTTTTTCTAGTGAGAGATTGAGACAAAGTGCTTGTGCGATATAAGTGCTTCCTTAACTTTGAATTGCATTAATTCAGTGTCAATTAAACACCTGTTCAACTGGGAAGATCAGCATTTAAAGTTGATCCAATCCAAGGGAAAAACACTTTTTGAGCAGTTATTAACCACTTCCTGACCGCCTCATGTAGATATACGTCGGCAGAATGGCACGGATAGGCACATCAACGTACCTGTACGTGCCTGCCTAGACGTGGGTCGGGGGTCCGATCGGGAAGCCCCCCGCTACACGCGGCGGTCGGGTTCCCTCGGGGAGCGATCCGGGACGACGGCGCGGCTATTTGTTTCTAGCCGCTCCGTCGCGATCGCTCCCCGGAGCTGAAGAACGGGGAGAGCCGTGTGTAAACACGGCTTCCCCGTGCTTCACTATGGCGCTGCATCGACCGAGTGATCCCCTTTATTGGGGAGACTCGATCGATGACGTCATTCCTACAGCCACACCCCCCTACAGTTGTAAACGCACACTAAGTGTACACTAAATCTCCTACAGCGCCACCTTTGGTTAACTCCCAAACTGCAACTGTCATTTTCACAATAAAGAATGCAATTTAAATGCATTTTTTGCTGTGAAAATGACAATGGTCCCAAAAATGTGTCAAAATTGTACGAAGTGTCCGCCATAATGTCGCAGTCACGAAAAAAATCACTGATCGCCGCCATTAGTAGTAAAAAAAAAAAAATAATAATAAAAATGCAATAAAACTATCCCCTATTTTGTAAACGCTATAAATTTTGCGCAAACCAATCGATAAACGCTTATTGCGATTTTTTTTTTTTTTACCAAAAATAGGTAGAATACGTATCGGCCTAAACTGAGGGAAAAATTTTTTTTATATATATGTTTTTGGGGGATATTTATTATAGCAAAAAGTAAAAAATATTGAATTTTTTTCAAAATTGTCGCTCTATTTTTGTTTATAGCAAAAAAAATAAAAACCACAGAGGTGATCAAATACCACCAAAAGAAAGCTCTATTTGTGGGGAAGAAAGGACGCCAATTTTGTTTGGGAGCCACGTCGCACGACCGCGCAATTGTCTGTTAAAACGACGCAGTCCCGAACTGTAAAAACACCTTGGGTCTTTAGGCTGCATATTGGTCCGGGGCTTAAGTGGTTAAACGCTTCACTGGCAGCAGGACATATGACAGCAACACTTTCACCCAGTTCTCCTCTTAATCATTCAGATGTTCATTGGCAAACTTCAGATAGGCCTGTATGTGTGCTTTCTTGAGCAGGGGGACTTTGCAGGCGCTGCAGAATTTTAGTCCTTCAAGGCGTAGTGCGTTATTGTTTTCTTTGTGAGTATGGTCCCAGCTGCCTTGAGATCATTGACCAGATTCTCCCATGTAGTTCTGGGCTGATTCCTCCCCTTTCTCATTACCATTGAAACTCCACGAGGTGAGATCTTGCATGGAGCCCCAGACCAAGGGTGATTGAGTTATTTTGCGAATAATCACACCAACTGTGGTCACCCTCTCACCAAGCTGCTTGGCGATGGTCTACAATCTTGTCCCTGACATGCTTGGACAGCTCTTTGGTCTTGACCATGGTGAAGAGATTGGAATCTGATGCTTCTGTGGACAGGTATCTTTTATACAGGTAACAATCTGAGATTAGGCACACTCCCTTTAAGAGTGCGTCTAATCTCAGCTCGTTACCTGTATAGAAGACAGCCCAAAATCTTGCTGATAGGGGATCAAATGCTTATTTCACTTATTAACCACTAATTCCCCGGGAGGATTTTCCCCCTTAATGACCAGACCATTTTTAGTGATACAGCACTGCGCCGCTTTAACTGACAATTGCACGGTCGTGTGTCACTGTACCCAAACTAAATTTACGCCCCCCCCACGAATAGAGATTTTTTTTAAATTGGTTTATTCTAGGTATTTTTGTTCTGTCTCACTGTAAATAAACAAACCTACCATTTAAAATGATAGACTGATAATTTCTTTGTCAGTGGGCAAATGTACAAAATCAGAAGGGGATCAAATACTTTTTCCCCCTCACTGTGAGTATGTCAGTGAGGAGACTGTTCTTAGCCTTGTGACAAATGATCTGGAAAGTTTAAGAAGTCAAATGTCAGTTGCTATTGAGTAATACTATTCATATACTTGAAATCTTATGTCTTAAGACCAATATCTTAAGTAAATTATTTGACTAAGGAAACTATTGTGAACTTTTAGTTAAAGTGGAACTTTAGACGGAAAATTAAGTCCTGCTAGATCACTTCAGGCTGACTCATTTTGCAGGTATTAAAAAAAAAAATGTCTGTGCTGATTAAAATCCAATTTTACGCATTGCAGCGTTTGTATAAGTGGTTCTTATGATGGCCTTAAATCAGAATTAAGCCCTCCTATCCTTTACAGCAGAGGAAGCTGCTTCTGTTTGATCTGCAAGTGCCATGATGCTGCACATGTGATCATTTATGACACCAGTCATTTGATGGTTTGACAGTTTTTTTGGTTGAGAACACAAGCAACTGTAACTGTTATCAATCCCGGCATTCCAGGAATGTAACTATTTTCCAGAAAAAAATTATTTTAATGGGAAACTTTTTGCCTTTCTTTCCTGCAAGTCTATTTTATGGCGTGCAATCATATGATTGCACACATTGTTTGTGTATGTAACGGCGTTTAGTAATTGGTAGGTTAATTGGCTCCTGTGAAAAATGTATCCTATTCTACTGAGCATGGCCAAAATGGGTGCCTCTCCATCTACCCAAACTGCAGATAGTGTTTTGAGTCCCTATGGATAAAAGCACTATAGAGAAATAAGCTATTACAATTAAACTTTTCTATACTTGCAAGTTTATTTTAATGTGGCATGCATTATAGTTGCAATGCATGCCAGAGATGTACTACGTATGTGGGTTTTTTTTTTCCCTGACATATACATTAAACAAATGTAAAAAAAAAAATACGTTAAACAAAGGTGATTTTGTTTAAAAAGGTTGAAAGAAGTTAAATTGGTTGTAAACCCTTTTTTTTACCACTTCATGCTACAGGTAAGCCTATATTAAGGCTTACCTGTAGCTAACCAGGATATCTCCTAAACCTGCACGGTTTAGGAGATGTCCCCTGCATGTGCTGATGTCATCGGCACATGCGCACTGGGGCAAACTGAAGCAATGGCACCTATGTGCCGTTGCTTCAGTCTGCATGCCGTCATCGCGGCTCCGGCCAATCACAGCGCCGGAGCCGCAATATCCGGAAGTAACCTTGGGACGACATGTCTGCGGCCGGAGGGGGAGATGAGGACCGCTGTGGGGGCTTCGATCTGAGGTAAGTAATACATGATGAGCTAGTATGCTATGCATACTAGCTCATTATGCCTTTTTTTTTTGTTTTTTGTTTTTTAGAGTTTACATCCTCTTCAAGAAGAAGTGTGTATCCTTTATATAAATTGGTCACATTGGGAGGCTATGTATTAACCCATATCTGGCAATCAACTGACTTTGCTTCTGACACCCAATTATTTTCAAGTGATGCAACATTTCAGGCATTGCTTGAGATAATTGGCCAGTTGTAGGGGAAGACTGTGGAGCAATAACAACAAACATATTTCCCAAGCCAAGATTCTTCTGTTGTTACTCTACCATTGTTCCTTAAAGCGGATGTGCCACTAAACAAATATATTAAAAGCCAGCAGCTACAAATCCTGCAGCTGCTGACTTTTAATATAAGGACACTTACCTGTCCTGGAGTCCAGCGGTGATCGCAGCAGATGACGAGCCGATCGCTCGTCTCTCTGCTGCTCCCCCCTCCATCCACGGTGAGGGAACCAGGAAGTGAAGCGCTCCGGCTTCACTGCCCGGTTCCCTACGGCGCATGCGCGAGTCGCGCTGCGCCCGCCGATTGGCTCCCGCTGTGTGCTGGGAGCCGAGTGTTCCCAGCATACAACGGGGGACGGACGGGAAGCGGAGAAAAAACCCGTCCTTTGCCCGTATCGTAGGGCCGGAAGTGGGTGCAGATACCTGTCTGTAGACAGGTATCTGCACCCCCCTCCCCCCTGAAAGGTGTCAAATGTGACACCGGAGGGGGGGAGGGTGCCGATCAGCGGGACTCCACTTTAGAGTGGAGATCCGCTTTAAACTCAATGCAAAACATAAGCACGTTTACTGCATGTGTGCCTCAGTAGAGTCAGGGGGAATGATCTAAATTCCGTTGAGGGACAGGCACACTTTTGTTTCACTACTTTTTATATTTGTATTTAATTTTTTTTAAAGAAACCTCTTGCCCTTTTGTTACCAACATGCTACAATCCAATTGTAAAGTTTCCGTTTGCTTATTATTTAAAGCTTATTGTTCAGTGAGCTGTGATATATTTTCATCTAGATTGAAAATGTTTGATCATTTATGACACTTATTTATTTTATTTATCAATTTCTGACAGTTTACTCAGCTCTTGCATTTGTATTGAATTGGCCATTATATCTTTCTAAATGTAGAGAGAATTGTGAGTAAATACACTATATTGTAGTGATCTCTAGTGAACAGTTTTAATTTAATTTCTTTTTTATATATAATCTATCTCTTCATATATAATAAATATATATATATATATATATATATATATATATATATATATATATATATATATATATATATATATATATATATATATATATATATATATATATATAAAAATTATTCTAGTTTGATTTTAGTCTCCCATTATTCCAGTTGAATCTTTTAAGGTGTTGTGTTGAACATTTTTATAAAATTCCTATGTTAGACAAAGTAGCAGAGAACATACTGTAAAGTATAGGCTTTTAAAGCGGGAGTTCACTCGAAAAAAAAAATTTAACAGTAGATTGGGCCTAATTACGGGAAGCAGAATCGGGTGTTTTAAATAAAATCAATGCAGTACTTGCCTTTTTTGAGATAGATGTTCTCCCGCCACTTCCGGGTATGGTCTTCAGGACTGGGCGTTCCTATTTGATTGACAGCCTTCCGACGGTCGCATACAGCGCGTCACGAGTTGCCGAACGTCGATGCGGAGCTATACGGCGCCTGCGCACCGACGTTCGGCTACTTTCGGAAACTGGTGACGCGCTGTATGCGACGGTCGGAAGGCTGTCAATCATATAGGAAAGCCCAGTCCCGCAGCCCATACCCGGAAGCGGCGGGAGAACTTCTATCTCAAAAAAAGGTAAGTACTGCATTGATTTTAATCAAAACACCCGATTCTGCTTCCCGTAATTAGGCCCAATCTACTGTTAAAAATGTATATTTTGGGTGAACCTCCACTTTAAGTATTCATATTTTGACAGCGTTTAAGAATCAGACAATTCTTGTGTAAAGAAAAAAATGTGCAAATCTGATTAGAACTTCATTATTTTTGAATTTTACAGTCCCATTCAAGTAGCAGCTGAGTTGTTTTCTGTGAGTGGCTTTATCCAGAAACACTCTTTAGCCTCTCTTCACACATCACCACTTAGATGTCAAACGTATAAGCCAACATTACTTCAGATGTTCCAGTATTAAGCCTTGTTTTAGATCTGTGGTTGGAGGGCAGCAAAAATGCGCGGTTGAGGGGGTGTTTACATGCTACTGCCATGATGCTTCACTCCTACAGCAAAGTTGACTTGACTTGAAGCAAATGGCAAGTAACCCAGTAAACAAAATTCATGTCAATGGGGAAACATCTCTAATGCCCCACAACCGCTCGCAATGCATGTGGTTGTGGCATATTTGTTGGCAAAAATAGGTTTAAAACAGGCAGTGAGTAACGTTGCATTGCTTCCTCACTGCCTGTCAGTAGCCTCTGGAGTGCGGATCGGGTTGCAGAGGGAGTTTATCTCCCCTACATGCTGGATTTTTATAATTTTTTCTAAACTTTGGGATAATTTTTAGTGGTTGATGTGTTTTGTTTTTTCTGTGCTTGTTTTTACTGTACATTAATACTTCTAAGACAACATTTGACAAAACACTTCAGTCTTTTTAGAGAAGCACTTTCCACTCTTCTCTTTACTGCAAATAGTGCATTGCAATGATGAATATTTAACAGTGTTGACAAAGGAAGAGTTTTTCCTAATTTGTCAGTCCGTCCCATCTCTTTACTAAACAATGCACCCCCCTGCTGATCATTACGATTTTTTATTTTATTGTTATCTACATAATCATTAATCTTCTCATGTATGTTGTCATTAAGCAAGTTTCAGAGGATTTGTTGCTGTCAAACTTTTATGGAGTTAAAATATTTTCTTAAATGTTTTCTTGGGCAAGGTTTCATAGTATACATTATCAAGTTTTTGTTTTTGACTGCCACATATAGAGCTCCTCAACAATCAAGTCAGTTCTTGAATAGGACTGCATGTTTCCCCTTAAAAATATTCCTTTGAATATGTAGGTACTTTTGATATTTTTGTGGTGCTTTTTGCCATTCTGGCAGCTTGAGCAGTTTATTCTTCAAAATGTGAAAAAAGGCTGATATTGAGTACCAGCTTTACCATACTAATGGCACTTTTTTCAGACAGAAAATTTGTCATCGAGCAATTTTCAATGTTTTCCCTTAGTTTTAGGATTTGCCAAACTTGCCAAGACAAGTCAGTGGTTTTGGGGGCAGAGAGAGCTGTTCAATGCAGATTTGTTTTGTTTTACCAAAGAGCATGCAATGGATGTTTGGGTTTAGCCATGTCTGTACAATAAGATATCGCTTTAAGTTGTAGGTTTTCTTTGTGAGCAGTAGATGGGTAGGTTCATAATGAGTACTGTTTAATGCCAAACTACAGACTGACTGCTGGGTACACAGTGTAATTACATTGTATGGACCTTTTACCAGGCAAGGGTTTTGTATTTTATTTAACCAATCCTGTGATCTATTTACTGCCAAACAGCATAGCTAGTTCCAAGACATCCAGAAAAATTCACTTTTTTAATTGCTTTCTCTTCTGCTCTGCAGAGAATTGCAATAGGTATACATCAAGTTAGATTCAACTATAGGTCTATGGAAAAATGTATTCATAAAAAGCATGATTTGATTTTTTTTATTTTTTTAAGATTTCTGGAGTCCAGTTTTAATCTTCTGATTTCTCATTAGTGTATCCTCAATGGGTGTTTGACCCCAACATTTGTGTGCTTGCAGAATGCAAGCTCCAATTAATTATGACTGTGAATCTGCCATACATTTACATGGGCAATCTGATGTCTGTTTTTTGTCCACTGGTGGATATTTCTGCACCAGATGCTCCCCCTATGTTAATAGTCGTGCTTGTCAAACGGAGACATTGGCAGCTAGGTTGATCATTCAGAATCACACAGGGTACAAGAGATGTACACATGCTAGTTGAAAAAACTTTTCTGTTTGAACTGTTAAGGGCATCTGTTGGTCTCAAATGTTGAGGCCTGTAAGCATCCAAAGTCAAAAAAATTTTTTTTTTTATATGAGATGATCTGTCCGTGTTCTCTTATTATGGTCAACTTAAGTTATGGGAAAGAAATATTGCTTTTTACCCCATAATCTAGGTGGCAAGCTATTAAAATGAGGCTGAAAATGTAGTTCTTGGTACAAGGCCTAATTCAGTACAGTAGCTGAACAAAAAAATCTTTCATCTTGTTAGCTTAGTGTTGAAAGCTGGATGACTTGCACTTTACTGATTGTTTTGCAAGCCCAAATTGTGAAGAGGCATTTTGGGCAAGCAGCAAATGCATACGGTTATATCTGACACAGGGTTTGTAATACTGTAGTAAAGCCTTGTACACAAGGGCCAACAATCTGCGAAATTTAGCCGATTCAGTAGAAACCATCCAACTATTAGGCCCTGTGTACAGCTGTTGGTTCTACAGCAGTCTGCATCTCCTAGTCTGTGTTCAGCTGTGCATGAGATTACAAGCCACTGATATCAGCACAAATGCAGGTCCTTAGACTAGTGGTATTTAAAAAATGAATACATAACTGCATTACTTTGTGCCTGGAGTTCACTCAGAAGTGTCATTTCAGTTTTACATGATTGTCAGCAACTTAAAATGAATAATACCTATCATCTAAGGAGTAAAAATTAACTACATATTTCTGCCACGCCCTATTATCCCCCACCAACATTTCCCATCTGTTGCAGTCAGTACAGGGCAGGTGAGGGTGTCACACTACTGATTGGGTGTTTGGAATTCTGAAGAAAGATGTATCTTAAAACTGCAGCTACAAAGGTTTTGTGATTTTTAAGATGCAAACTATTGAAGATTATTTCTTTGTCGGAGTCCCTCAGAGATTTAAGGAAATGGGAGGCAACTGACAACTAATCATTGTGTTTTTTTTTTTTTTTGTGTGTGTATAATGGCTTTTTCCTAAGGCATTGCATAAATTCCTAATGAGTACAATGACATGGTTGCACCTCTCCAATTGTGGCCAATCTATAAAATTGTGCCTTGCCATATTAAACACACCATGGTGTGTTTCTGTTCTAAACTGTAGAACACGGTCTCCTGAGTTCAGATGGCCATTGTTGGTTAGATCCTTATTTCTTGCTCAGCGATGCCTTGAGTATCCTGTAAACTGGCTGCATTCTCATTGGAGCTTTTACAACCAACCAACTAGCAAGCTGCCTCAGCTGTAATCATGCATTTCACTTTTTTCTTTCTTTACGTTTTTTTTCTTGCTGTAACTTTACATTTTAACAAAAACTCTCTCTTGGTACACAAATCATTTCTTTAGTGTTAAAACTTGGGTACAATATTGTTACATTTTACAAACACATAAGCAGGACCGAACTTTTTTCAGTTGAGGACTTTTTTATGCAGCTTGTTAACTTATGAGCGTTTATACTTTATCGTCTCTGGTTTAGAGAAATGTGAATCTTCTTCTCCCCCCCCCCCCCCTCTTCCCTCTTGGATCTGTTTAACCTGCAATGACAGACTGTGAAATTGGACATTTTATACTGTTTTACTATATAGTTTGTGGTTTTCAAACGGTTTCTAGATTTCCTAAACTGTTCAATCTTAGACAACTTACTACTTCTCTGTATATAGGTAGTGCAGTGCTGTATATACACTATTTCCGGTTTTAAACCTCTTGACACTCTCCCGGGGTGCATAAACCAGCCGTCCGGCATTGCCCGCTTCCGTGGAGACTGCTGTGTAATGAGGGTGGCGTCACCTTTGCAACAAGCCTGCTTAAAGTTGAGCCTGTCTTTAAAAAATAAGCCAAAACTATAATTCTTTGCTACAGGTTTTTAAAGTCATGGTTCATTGTATTTGCAAAAGGCCGCTTCATCTAAAGCTGGTACTTCAGTGTTTGGTAGATGCTGGAGAGTTAAACCACCTAATTCCTGATTTTTCTCCAACTCTGGGAGTGAGGTCTCTGCACTTTAGTTCCGAGGTCTGGCCAGCTGGCCATTTACAAGGAATTCCCACTCTCCCTGCCTTTTAACTTATTCTATATTACGGAGATTGTAACAGGAAGAGTGGGAAAACTGGTGGGTGGAAACTGCTGCAGGGAGGTATTGCTGCTAGATTCCACCAGAGATGTAAGAAGATTGCAGGTGACTAGCCCACCAGATGCCATCTACAATTAAATGTATCCCTTTTGGGTTGGCGGAACTTTTGACAAGGGTTAAAAAAAAACTATACAATTATAGTATCCAAGGGCTGGGATAAAGCTATATCACACAAGCTTTACTTAAACACGTTTTAATTTTGTTTTTTAATCTGTATATTGACTGTGATATAGTTTGTGTCAATATTTTAAGAGGTTTTTTTTTTTTCTCAAACAAAAAACCTCCACTGAAAGGGACTAAAATATGCAACCCCTAAACTATTTTCTAAGGGACTCTTGCCCTTTTAATGGTGCTCTTTTGACTGGTCAGGATTATTTATTAAATTTTATATATATATATATATCTATATTAAAAAAAAGTATTTGGAGATTTTACTTGTGTAAATTCTTTATATAACAATTGTCAGTTGGAAAAAAATATATATTTCATATATCTGTGACCGAACAAATGTTTGGTGTTAGGTCATTCAGAATGTTTGATTCCTCCCCCAATGTAAGGAGCTGTGATAAAGTGCAACGTTCTGTACATGGGTGTATGTTAAAACAGCATTTGCATATTCTCATGTAAGTAGGGTTTAGGGCACAGGGTGCTAAACATTCGTGTTTTTCTGTATGCATAAGCCCTAAATAGTAATCTCTACCCAGAATGGAATATAACCAAATTTACATTTTCTTACGCTGCTGTAAAATGGACTCAAAATATCTGTTAAAATATTCTGTTGTAAAAAGGCTCTTTTTAGCACATAACAGTCTGAATAGATATGATTTTATAGATTACAAGCTGAATTGTAACGTTTACAGAACTTCTCCCCCCCTTTTTTTTATGGTTTTACAGTGTTTCTAAGCTATTTAAATTGTGCAGCAAAAGTAGACATTTTGATAAGTGAAATTTTTTCACCATCGAGAACATGTTGAGTGGTTGCTTTTGTAGTAATTTTATGTAACTTATGCTTAATACAGTGTTGCTGCATCCCAGTACCGATATGACTGACGTTGCTTTTTAAACATTAACGGGCATTGATATGATGTACACGTTTATGAATATTTTTATGTTTATCCAGAAAGGGGATAAAAAAAATTTAAACCTAGAACCCATTTAAAATGCTAAAGGAGTTAGGAGTTTAATTGTACAGTGTGGATATCAAGTGCACCACATGCAGGAAGACGATCCAATCTGTGTTATTGACATTTTTCTTTCGTTCAAATGGGAATTTAAAACCCTTACTGTCCAAACCATTTTGATCAGTAAAGTATATGCCAAAATAAAAATGACCTAATCGTGCAATAACTTTAACAGCATTTGGTGGGGTGATAAAATATAGATTTGCTCTTCGTTTTTTTTTTGTAAGAGAATCAAACCTTCTGAATGGCTCCGGTGTTATTAATGCCTTGGTGTCTGGTGTTCCATACCACGCACGTAGAGGTGTTAACTTGCAATATAAACCAGTAACCTCATAACTCCACACTTCTGTATGAAGTACCTAGCTAGCTAAACGAGAAAAAACATATGCTGTAACAACTAATAACTTGCCATTTAAGGATTATTTTATAGCATGATTAAACATATTTATTCAAATGATATTTTACTCTTGTATTTGTTTTTTTTTTTTTGTTTGTTTTTATTTTATTTTTTTAGATTTGTGATATGACTCAGTGCTGCTTAATTTTGGTCAGATGACTTATGGCTTGTATAATTGCTTTTTTTAAATGGTATAAAGTCAGTGGGGATTGCTGTTTGTTTGTAAATAAAAATGCTGTTAAAGCAAGGACTGTGTGTGGTCTGTTTTTATGCTACTTATTTTATTTTTTATGCGACACAATGGAGAGATTGACCCCCACCTCCAGTGCTGCTTGATGACTTGTCACACAGAGTTTAGTTTTGAGAGGAAATCCCCCCAATGGAGACAATGGATTGTGACTCCCCCATTCTATTTATTTTCGAAAGGCCCCTTTCGCACTGGGGCAGCAGGTCTGTTGGCACAGTAAAGCTTTTAACCCCCGCTAGTGTCTGAAGAAGGGATTAAAAACTCCTGTGTTGCTGGAGGGGTGGGGTAGGAGCGCTGTATACATCGCTAAAATGCCTGAAAAGCACCTCCGTGTGAAAAGGGTCTAATTTAACGGTTTCGTTTTTCACCAATAGAAACAAATGTAATACTTTGTTACCAAAGTTTCCAGGTATACAAAGTAACAATCGTGGGTATAAAATATTCAAAGAAGTGATTAACGGTAAAATGTCCATCAATACACAGCGAAATCAAGCAAAATTCTCTAAGTTCAGGTCTAACAGTAGTTAATGGTCCTAAGCCCACCCAGGGTCAATTAAACAAGGAAGAGCTTCTATCAAAATCTTATGGACATGTAGCTCTATAGCTGAATTCAAGTACAGCATCCGTCCACTCCCGTTTGAGAAGGAGAGAGAGGATCTGAAGCAAGAAATTGTGAATGTGTAGCCCCTAGGGCAGGGGTGTCAAACTGGCGGCCCTCCAGCTGTTCCGAAACTACAAGTCCCATCATGCCTCTGCCTGTAAGAGTCATGCTTGTAACTGTTAGCCTTGCAATGCCTCATGGGACTTGTAGTTTTGCAACAGCTGGAGGGCCGCCAGTTTGACACCCCTGCCCTAGGGCATCTGCAACCTCCCTCCAAGGGGGCCCAAACATGAATAGTTCATAAAAGAAGCTATTTGTTAGTAGTAATCTAGATAGAGCAGTCACGATTCATGGTGGGATTCTTCTGGACAGGATAGCATGCAGACATACACCGAAACCTCAAATTATTCTTAATACTTGCATACTATGCTGCTATTGTGAGCCTCCTCAAAGTGAAGTGGCACAGTAGTTATCTTTTTCTGTCTTAATGCTACTCCTGTGCTCCTCCATTCTTGTCCTCATGGGTCATGCAATGCGACCCACATACAAGAGTCCACAGGTGCAAAGGAGGCAATAAATAACATAAGTTAATAAACTTTGTCATCTTCCGGCTTTTGCCATCTGCTCCGGTTATTTTTCCGATGACACATATGTAAAAATTTACACAATTACTAGTCCCGCACTTGTAGCTAACCTTTTGATCAAATACTGTGGTCCAGAGTTTGTTCAGGCCTTTGTTTCTAATTCTCTTTATTCTACTTTGAGCAATTATGCTCCTTTTAGATCTTAAGGTCTCCTAAAGACCAAATTCGTATATGGAGTTAAGCTGGTCTTCCAAACTGGATCTGATCTGAGTATTTTCCATTTTTTTCTAAAGAGTCTCTGTATTATGGGGACTTTGTTGTACCTAGTACAGAATCTTACTTGTGGTTTTTCATCACTGGCATCCTACTTTGCTGTTCTCCCTACTTCCAAGGTGGTGATCTTGTATAGCTGCAGCCATTTCTGGAATGCCTCTTCGTTATGTATATAATCGTATTCCTTTTCTTTAAACTTACTCTTTAAGATCAGTCCCTGTTCTTTATAATCCTGCTTAAAAGTGCAGGTCCACCTAAGTCTACAGAATTGACCGAATGGAACATTCCTGATACACCTAGGGTGATGGTGGTTGTAGGCATGGAGAAGTGCGTCCTAGAGTAGATTACTCTATCAGCCCACAGCTCCAAATCAAGAGAACCAGGGACTTCATCTATCACGTGAGTAAAGGATATTCCAAATGCATTCCTTGAACAGTGTGCCAGAAATCCTACAAGTTCTTCATCTGTGCTATTCCATATTATGAGAATGTCATCAATGTAACGTGCGTATAGGACAAGGTTGCCCCCATATGGGTTATTTGCCCAGATGTATTTGATCTCCAATACCCCATAAAAAGATTGGCGTAGTAACCCTAACGTGCCTATAGAAGCTGCCCATAAATGAAAACACGTTATGGGTTAAAGTAAACTCGATGCACTCGTACAAAAACTGTGCTTGTGGTAGATTGAAACACATGAGCCTCTGCCATATAGTACTACACTGCTCTAAGGCCAAATTCAAGCTGGAGAGATGTATATAAAGATGCTACATAAAGTGATGGCCATCTATACCCTTTCTCCCTCTATACCCTTTCTCCCACGTATAAGTAGTTAGAATTTCTAGAGCGTGGCTAGAGTCCTTAATGTGGGAGGGGCTGGTTACCAGGTCCTGAAGATAATTGTTGATAGACCAGCTATTTAGGCAGTTATGTCGACCAACTAAAGGCCTCTACTATAGCTTAGCCCTATCCTATAACTCTGACCTCCGGTTTGTTAAGCTTTTTTGTGCCTTTAGAAAGAAAGAAAGCCTTTAGAATCACTTTAAGGCAGAATCATGATTGTTTTAACTTTTTTTTATGTATATTTTTTTATGGCTTAGGTTCCGTTTTAACCACTTAAGGACCGCCTAACGCCGATATACATCAGCAGAATGACGCGGCTGAGCACAATCACGTACCTGTACGTGATTGTTAAATGCCCAGCCGGGGGTCGCGGGCCCGATCGCCGCCGGAGTCCCGCGATCGGACACAGGAGCTGAAGAACGGGGAGAAGTGTGTGTAAACACACCTTCCCCGTTCTTCACAGTGGCGCTGTCATTGATCGTCTGTTTCCTGATATAGGGAAAGGTGATCACACGTCCAGCCCTGTCCCCCTACAGTTAGAAACACATATGAGGTCACACTTAACCCCTTCAGCGCTCCCTAGTGGTTAACTCCCAAACTGCAATTGTCATTTTCACAGTAAACAATGCATTTTTATAGCACTTTTTGCTGTGAAAATGACAATGGTCCCAAAAATGTGTCAAAATTGTCCGATGTGTCCGCCATAATGTCGCAGTCACGAAAAAAATCGCTGATCGCCGCCATTAGTAGTAAAAAAAAATTTGGGATAAAAATGCAATAAAACTATCCCCTATTTTGTAAACGCTATAAATTTTGCACAAACCAATCGATAAACGCTTATTGCGTTTTTTTTTTTTTTTTTACCAAAAATAGGTAGAAGAATACGTATCGGCTTAAACTTAGGAAAAAAATAGTTTTTTTTATATATATTTGGGGGATATTTATTATAGCAAAAAGTAAAAAATATTGCTTTTTTTTCAACATTTTCGCTCTATTTTTGTTTATAGCGCAAAAAATAAAAACCGCAGAGGTGATCAAATACCACCAAAAGTAATCTCTATTTGTGGGAAAAAAAGGACGCCAATTTTGTTTAGGAGCCACGTCGCACATCTCTGCAATTGTCAGTTAAAGCGACGCAGTGCCGAATCGCAAAAAGGGGCCTGGTCCTTTTACCTGCATATTGGTCCGGGTCTTAGGTGGTTAACCACTTAAAGACCGGCCACCGCTTTTATACTGTGACAGCTCTATTGTGTGAAACAACTTACCTGCACATCATTTTGTGCAATAGATTCTGTGGGCACACGCGCACCTGCTGCTTGGAGCGGGAGCTAATCGGCGGGTCCGCCTGCGATCGTTCCACAGCGAGGCAGAATGGGGATCTGCCTATGTAAACAAAGCAGATCTCTATTCTGACAGGGAAGTACACAGAGATCTTCTGGTCATTGTAAGACAGAAGTTGTCAGACAAACCTGATTTCTTTTTATGAAGAGGTAAGTAAAACCTTGGACAGAGGCGTGGCTGTGGACGTGGTATACTTGGATTTTGCAAAAGCGTTTGATACAGTTCCGCACACACGGCTTATGTGTAAGGTAAAGTCTACAGGATTGGAAATATCAGTTTGTAAATGTATAGAAAACTGTCTGAAAGACATAATTCAGAGAGTAGTGGTTAATGATTCTTACTCTGAATGGTCGAAGGTTATCAATGGTGTACCCCAAGGTTCAGTGTTGGGACCCCTACATTTTAATATCTTTATAAATGATATTGGTTCTGAGATCAAAAGTAAAATTTCTGTCTTTGCAGATGACACCAAGCTATGCAGTGGAATAACGTCCTTGCAGGATGTCGCCAATTTACAAGCCGACCTCAATGCTCTGTCTAATTGGGCGACTAAGTGGCAGATGAGGTTTAATGTTGATAAATGTAAAGTTATGCACTTGGGGGCTAAGAATATGCATGCATCATACATACTAGGAGTACAACTGGGGGGATCCGTAGTGGAGAAGGATCTGGGGGTTTTGGTAGATCATAAGCTCAATAATGGCATGCAATGCCAAGCTGCGGTTTCCAAAGCGAGCAAAGTCCTTTCTTGTATTAAAAGAGGTATGGACTCCAGAGAGAGAGAGAGATATAATTTTGCCCCTGTACAAATCATTAGTAAGACCTCATCTGGAATATGCCGTGCAGAGAAGGGCAACCAAACTGATAAGAGGCATGGAGGAGCTCAGCTGTGAGGAAAGATTAGAGGAACTGAATTTATTCACTCTTGAAAAGAGGAGAATAAGAGGGCATATGATCAACATGTACAAATATATAAGGGGTCCACATAGTGAACTTGGTGTTGAGTTATTCACTTTACGATCAACACATAGGACAAGGGGGCACTCTTTACGTCACTGTAAGAGGTGTGAAAATGTGGAACGGACTACCTCCGGAGGTGGTTCTGACCAGCTCAGTAGATTGCTTTAAGACAGGCCTGGATACTTTCCTAAATGTACATAATATAACTGAGGTAAAGTTGATCCAGGGTAAATCCGATTGGGTGTATGGGATTGTACTATGTTTTTTATTTTTTTTGTGGTTGAACTGGATGGACTTGTGTCTTTTTTCAACCTTACTATCTATGTAACTATGTAAGCAGGAACAGGGATTTCTGTGTTCTTCCGGTAAGTCCATCTCCCACACAGTAGGAACACACTTAATCCTTTGCTTGTCTCTGATGTTGGCTCCTTCCCTGTCAGTGTCATTTTAAGCAGAACTGTGACATTGCGGTGGACAAATCTGACACTTAGGCCTTGTACACACCACCGAACATGTCTGCTGAAACTGGTCAGCTGACCAGTTTCAGCAGACATGTTTGGTCGTCTGTACGGCGGACCTGACAAATGTCCGCATGCTAAGAAACATGTCCGCTGGAAGCCTGGTCGTCTGTACAGACTCACCGGACATGTCTGATCGGCCGCCATCCCTCGCATGCGTCAGTGATTCGACGCATGCGTGGAAGCATTGACCTTCCAGGGTCGCGCACATCGCCGCGTCATCGTCGGGGCGACAGCGCGGCCACGTCACCGCGCTGTCTGTCCACGCGGATTTCTGTCTGATGGCGTGTACAACCATCAGACAGAAATCTCCGGGCGGATATGTTCGCTGAAAATGGTCCGGCGGACCGATTTCAGCGGACAGTCCGCTCGTCTGTATGGGGCCTAAGTGACACTTGTTGGGGACCAGTGACACCAATACAGTGAACATTGCTAAAAAAAAAAAAAAATTATTTTACCAAGAATATTTAGGAAAAATATATATTGGCCTAAATTGGCAGAAAGAAAAAAAATATTGGTTTGTTTATAGTGCAAAAAAGGTGGTGATCAAATACCACCAAAAGAAAGCTCTATTTATGGAAAAAAAGGGACATCAATTTCAGTACAGTGTTGCATGACTGTGCTATTGTCAGTTAAAGTAACGCAGTGCCGTATCACAAAAAATGGCCTGGTAATTTTATGGGGTAAAAACTTCTGGGGCTGAAGTGGTTAAATAATAATTTTACGTCAACCATTGCTGATTTACTAAGTCTAGTGCTACAACTGTCTTGTATAAAATAGCCTGAACTTTCTGGGAAATTACTTGTAAACTTTGACAGTAATATTAAATATTAACAGGCTTTTGCTTTAAATGGAGAGGATAGATTAGGCACAGGAATGTCCCTGTGCCGCAAAGCTGCTCAGAGCAATATTGACACTGGACGGCGCCCTGATCTTTGTGCTGCCTCAGGTGGGATTCTATGCCGAGGGAATTTAACGAACACAAAAAAGGAAGACAAATATTTATTAGATGGACTGCACCCTCATCGTGAACTCTGAATGCATTTAGAAGGCTTTTCTCTGGAAGTATAAACATGCATTTTAGTTAATGAATTTGGGATACTGTGTTTGGCCAATGAGACAGTATGACCAGACAGTTGATGACTAGGTTAGCCCAAAAGGAACCAAAAAGCCCTCCTCCACTGAAACGGCAAGTAGTACAATAGAGCCATCTTCATGTCTCAATTACATCAGAATATCCCAAAATGATGGGTGACAACCAACTAATAAGTACTTTTATTCTGCCTAATATAAAGACATTTATTTCAAACTGCATTTAGTTGTTTAAGGATTACAGTGAGACAATATATATGACCAAAAAATCGTTAATCTAAAAACGATATATTTACATTAGCTTACTGATTACAATTGTCTATTTCTAATTCTGCCTAAGTTTTCATATACACATTCACCAGTTTTGTAAAATGTATTGTATTAATAATAGGTCAGTGTCAAATTAGTTGAAAAGTCTGTTTCTCTGGAACTATTAATATGAAGTCTGCCATCCCTGCTTTTTCTCAGAAATGCTGGTGACCTAGCAAATCGTTTTTGGCCGGTGACTAGAGTTTTTAGTACATTGATTTGCTGATTTAGTGCAAGAATTTTGGTAAGGATATCTGTTTTACTTACAAATAATCTTTTATACTTGCTTATTTTTACATACTTGTTTTTTTTAATCCGTTACTCTGCCCTAAAGCCATTAAAGTGGTAGTAAACCGCAAAAAAAAAACATTCTCCCTGAAAATGAATGTCATAATGTGCCAGTGTGCATCACATACTAGCACATTATGAAAGACTTGCCTGAAAACGAAGCCCTCCAGCAGCACACTGTCACTGCTGAAAGGGCATCCATCTTCACCCAGTCTTCCTTCTGGGTTCATAGACTTAGGCCCTTTTAATGGCCAAGTCACAATGACGTCACACCCATGCTTGGGAGTGGGAGTGATGACCGTGGTACAGCTCTCTCTATGGACGGCATGCGCACTGTGCCATCTATGGCGCTGCTGAAGTAAATATCTTCTGAACGGTGTAAGTTTAGAAGATATTTACTGTACCTACAGGTAAGCCTCATTATAGGTTTTACCTGTAAATCTAAATAAAGAAACAAACATCTTTACTACCATTTTAAATTAGCGTGACAGGCAACTAGCATTGCCAGAGGTGGTTTCCTTTAATCACGTGAACAGGGAAGTTCCATAAACATGAAAAATTGAACAACATTCATAAATCTACAAAATTTTGAAGACCCGCTTTTCGCAGAGGAAATTCCAGAAAACACTGGAACAAACATATGTAGGGCTGCAACTAACGATTATTTTCATAATCGATTAGTTGGCCGATTATTGTTTCGATTAATCGGTTAATAACCTTATCAATAAAGTAAAAATGTCTGCGATTTGCATTTTTAGATATTTTTTGGCCAATTTGTTGTTGGGCAGATTAAAAAACACATATTGCCGCAAAAACACATTACATGCTTTTCTGCAGCTTTTCTATTGAAGTATTTTGAACCAAAATAGCACTGTTTTGTGTTAAAAAAAAGTCCTAGCCCTTTCCAAATACCCAGCAGCTGAAAAAATCATGGATGTGAACATGGCCCATAGGAAACCATGTACAGTAAATGCACTGTAGTGTGTTTCTTCAAAAAGCACCAAAAAACACAGAGGTGTGACCCAGGCCTGAGATGTTTAGTAACATAATGGGGTTAAAAAAACTAAAATTAGTACAAAAAGACCAAATAATCGCTACAGTAAGGGGTTAATTTTTTAGAGAAGATAGTCACCGCTCCAATTAGGTATGTGGATTAATCCGTATCCTCTCAGAGAAACCCAGGTGCCGGCAATGCACAAAGCAATTGTAGAAAGAAATGTTTGGACAGCCGCACTCTGGAAAAACCTTCTCGGTTGCCTTTTATTGATAAAAGTATTCAAACACCACACATCACAGCAAAGACAGGGGCATACAGCTGACGGGCATACAGCTGACGTTTCGCACTACAATCAGTGCTTACTCATAGCTCATGTGGGGCAGTGAATGTAATATTTACAGTAGCAATCTGCTCTTTTTGTAGTATAAGGGCTAATTTTTTTTTTTTAACCCCATTATGTTACTGGCCGATTAATCGATTATGAAATTAATCGATTACCATTTTCATAATCGATTAGTTGTCGATTAATCAATTTAGTTGTTTCGGCCCTAAACATATGCGTTTATAATGCTTCTGCAAATTATTGCTTTTATAGTCCTCTATGTCTATGGGAAAATACCACAGGGGACCATTGGACTGTTTGCCATGCTCACTAGAACACCATTGGAAAAAAGTGTATTCCTCCACCACTGTAATATGCATTGATAAGAAAATGCATTTTCTTAGTGATACAGCAAAGGACGCAGATTCTTTAGTCTTTAATCATGGCTTGCTTATATACAGTTATATTCAAATAATTGGACACTGGCATTTTTTTTTTTGTAGGAAATGCCCCCTACACGACCCCTCCCATTCTCAGCTAGCCTTAGTTTGTTTTGTGTCCTTTAGGTGAAGGATCTCTTTTTACATAGTCTGGCTGAAAAAAGACACAAGTCCATTTAGTTCAACCAATGAAAGGGAAGAAAAATTACAATACCATATACACAATCCTATACCCACAGTTGATCCAGAGGAAGGAAAAAAAAAGCAAAGCATGATCCTATTTGCTCCAGCAGGGGAATCATTTTCTTCCTAATCCCCCAAGAGGCAATTGGATATTTCCTGGATAAACTTTACCTATAACTGATAGTATCCAGTTATATTATGTACATTTTAAGCAATCTGAGCTGGACAGAACCAGTTCTTGATGGAATCTTTTTCACAGCTCTTACTCTGAAGAAACCTTTCCATACTTAAATGATTAAATCTCTCTTCCTTGAAATGTAAAGAGTGCCCCCTTGTCCTCTGCAATGGCCTTAAAGTGAATAACAACACCAAGTTCATTATATGGACCACTTATGTTTTTATACATGTTGATCATATCCCTCCTTAATCTCCTCTTCTCAAGAGAGAATAAATTCAGTTCCTCTAATCTTTCCTTGCAGCTGAGCTCCTCCATGCCTCTTATCAGTTTGGTTGTCCTTCTCTGCACTTTCTCCAGTTCCCTGATTATCATTTTTGAGAACTGGTGTCCAAAACTGAACTGCATATTTCAGATGAGGTCTTACTAATGATTTGTACAGGGGCAAAAAATATATGTCTGTCTCTCTCTCTGGAGTCCATACCTCTCTTGATACAAAAAAGGAATTTCTCTTATCGTCCATGGACGAACACAGCTCCTTAAATCTTGACAAGTGGGTTATGTTCCCTGTTTACAGGAGAGGACTAGGCAGAAACATGTTAGATAATTAAATACATGTTACATTAACAGAGTTAATGGGGCAGTCCCTCCAGACATAACCCTCCTCACTGCAGCATGCAGTCTCAGTTTCGTTCTGCCTAGCAAGGAGAAGGACGTATGGCTCCCTTTTGGGCCTAGCGCCCTGAGGAGAAATTTTATTTTATTTTACTTTTTCTTGAAGAATCTTCTTTCAACTGTCGGCTGAGAGGCTGTAAAATATAGATCCTTGTAGTCTTCTCAGTCTGACCAGCAAGCGTGGGCACACCTTTGCAAAGAGGCTGGGTCTGCCACGCCATACCCCATGACTCCAGGGGTGGCCGGTGAGCTTTGCTCCCGAGGTCCACATATGACTGGGCTGTGGTGTTGTCTCACTCACAGTGGACCGGGCCGACAGCTACCTCCATTACGGTTGTAGTTCTGTCAGGAATGCGTCAGCAAGTCCTCGCTCGGACGGGTAAGTACAGTCCCTCCCGCTTCGGTGGGTTGGTACAGCTGGGCATTCCTGGGGTTCGGGGGTCCTCTTCTCCTCCCTTCCCTGTTAGCTGAATTGCTAACATTGCCGCTGTCAGGGGGGAGGGGGCCTTCCTGAGGGAACTGTGTTATCTGGCCTGTGTTTTTTCTTTTTTGTATGGGGCTTTCCTCTGAGGGGTTTTTCACTGTTAAAAAGCCCTAGGAGGCTTTTCCTGTTTAAACGCGGCATTTTGCCACCATTTGGCACACTGGTCCCTGCAGATGCCGCACAGTTACCCCACGGTTCTTTTCCTCTCACACGCTGTGTGCTGAGAGCGGACGGCAGTGTTGGGCAGTCTCCTCCTGAGGTGAGTCCCCTGGGTACCCCTGATCAACGCAGCAAGTGGGTGAGAGGCCCTGAATAGGGCTCTAGGAGCTTTTGTTTATTTGTAAGGACAGGTGTGCATATTATGCATACACACTATGTAAATATTATTAATATTTGGAGTCAGTATCTGGGTCCCTCCCCAACATGCTGGTGGTGGCAGCAGGTGTTAGCACCTGGCATTCCCACAGAGGTTTTATTGTTAGTCCCAGACACGTTTGTGCCAGGGTGGGGGTGGACTGCAGACGGGCAGTAAAAGAGTGCCCCCTTCCCCCGTTATCCCCTGGGGAATGCTCTGTTATGTAGCCATGGACTACTACTACTGGGTAGTATAAAAAAAAAAAAGCAGGACAAGGCATTTATGGGTGCGCTTCTCACTGCTGCAAGGGACTCTCTTAAGCTGCATAGTGCAGCTGGGTTTCCACCGAGGGCTCAGTCTTTTTTGGATCACACAAATCGGTCTGTGTAGGTTTTTTCCTTCTGTGCCCTTCTTTGATCATTTCTAAGAGGCGGAATGAGAACAGCCGCTGAGGGCTTTTGTAGTCCCTCACCGCCAGGTGGTTCAGTGCCCCTTTGAGGAGAGCCTTTTCAAAAGGGTGTCTCTAGGTGGGAGGGGTGGCTTGCAGGTTCACAATTCGGTGAAACCTCCCTGCTCTCCGACCAGTGGGTCTGCAAGGTGGTCTCTTCGGAGTACTAGATAGGGTTTCCTCCTATCCACAGAACAAAGTTCTTTCCTTGTGTCTTCCTCTCCCGGCCCGTCGGTCTGTCTTGGGCAGTGTGGGACTTGTTAAGCTGCGGAGTCATTTTACCTTTCCTGCAGGACGAGAGCTTTGGGGTTTTCTATGGGCCTCAGGCCCTAAATACCTTTTGTGAACGTTGGGTAGTTTCGCATGGAATCCATTCGTTCGGTGCTAGCTGTGCTCTCATCCGGGGGACGTCCTGGTGTCCTCGGACATCAGGGACGCATACATGCATGTGCTGTTTTGCGCATGTCACAGTGTTTTTATCTGTGCTTCGTGATGAGAGAGGGTCTCTGTCAGCCTGTGGCCCTCCCTTTTGATCTGGCGTCAGCACCATGGGTTTTCAGCTGGGAGCTCGCACTTATCCTAACTTTGTTGGGACAGCAAGGCTTTGCCTTCTTGGCTACTTGGACGACTTTCTTCTGAGAGCAGCTTCTGTCTCAGACCTAGTGGATGTGTTATCTGGGCATGCTAGGTTCCAACTCAGTGTTGGAGTATCTAGGGTTGATCCGGACTCCTCGGTGGCGAAGGTCCTTCTTCCCCTGGAGAAATTGCAGACTCTTCAGTCTGCGGTGAAGGTATTGGCATCACGCAATCGGTCTTCTCTCCGGGCTCCTGCTGGTCTGGGGCCTGTGGGTAGCCTCCTTCAAAGCGGTACTGTATGCTCAGTTCCACACTCGGGTTTTCCAGGGGAAATACTGTCCAGGTGGTAAAAATCTCTTGTCTCTGAAATCATCAGATTCCGGTGCGCCACCTAGTCAGTCTCTCTGAGTTGGTGACGGAGATCCCAGACACTTTGGTCCGGGCAGTTGTTTCTTCCTTCCAGTGGTCGGTGTTTACGACGGATGCCAGCCTCACGGGTTGTGAACCCGGGTGGTCCAGTCGGGCCTGAGTCGCTGGACTTGCGTGGACCTACGGCCACACCTCCCTGAATGTGCCCGCTCTCGTATGGTCTCGGTAGCTACCCAGGGTCGGGCCTGGCTAGTGCCTGGGTGGGGGACCGCCTGGGAATACCAGGTGCTGTCTGCCATCCTACTATTTTAGGCAATCAGGCTATGCTTCTCATGGTCGAGGAGGTTGCAAGGTCGTCCAATCTGGTTTCAGCCGGACAATGCCACAGCCGTGGCTTCGGTCTACCATAAGGTAGACCGGCAGGCGGACTACTGGAGTCGCCAGATGCTGGACCAGGGCGACTGGTCTTTGTGCTTGGGGTGTTTCGGCTCCCTTTGCAGGAGGTGAGCCTCACAGGGCATGGATCTCCTGGCCGCTCATCTCCACCGCAAGGGTGTCGAAGTTAGTGGCCTGGTCTAGTGATCTGGTACAGACGCATAAGTCGTGCTGGTGGCCCTGTGGGGTCTGTATAGGCGACTTTTTGCCGTTCCTCCATGGTAGTTGCTTCCTCGGCTGTTCCACAGAGTGGAGGCTGAGGAGATCCCAATGATTCTAATCGCTCCAGATTGACCTTGGTGTCCTTGGTACGCCGATATTGGGCGCCTGGTAGCGGAGGTACCCTGGTGGTTGCCAGGGCGGGAGGTCCCTCTGTCTCGAGGTTCCATACTTCCTCCTGTTGTACAGTCACTGACTTGCTCAACATGGCTATTGGAAGCCAGACTTTAAGTGACCGGGGTCTGTCCGACTCGGTCATCTCAACAATGCTGAGGGCACGGTAGTCTTCCGGAGGATCTACCGTTACACCTGGCAGGCCTACATCTCTTGGTGCGAAGGGATGGAGTGACATCCACGGACTTACTCGGTGTCCAGGGTCCTGCTGTTTTTACAGCTTGGAGTGGATCTAAAAATTGCTTAAAGCACCGTTTGGGGGCAGATTTCAGCCTTGGCTGTGTTCTTTCAGTGGCCTTTTTGCGGCCCGTTCCCTGGTGGGCCCCTTTTTGTGTGCAGGGGGTTTGTCATATACTTTCCCCTCTTGGCCCATCTCTTCCCCCATGAGTTTTGACTCTGGTGCTCTCGGTTCTTCAGGAACCTTCCTTTTGGAAAATTTAGAGAGATTTTCTCTTGACACTATCTAATAAGGTGGCCCCTTTAGTGGCCTTTACCTCTGTTAGAGGGGTTTCTGAGTTGGCGGTCTTGTCTTGCAAGCCGCCATGCTTGATCCTCCATAAGGATTAGGTGGTGGTGCACCCGCGACCTTCCCTTCTTCCGAAGGTGGTTTTGGCCTTTCGCCGGAATAAGGACATTGTTCTTCCATCCTTCTGTCCTCGGCCGGCGCATCCTACGGAGGTTGCCTTTCATACTTTAGGCATGGTACACACTTTGCGGTTGTACCAGCCTGCTACGGCTCAGTTTCGGAGTTCTGACTGTCTTTTGTGTCGGTGTCTGGTCCACAAAAGGGCCTGGCGATCTCGTCGACCACCATTTCTCGGTGGATCAGGCAGGCTGTCATACAGGCCTATGCTCTTAAGGGGCGGGCCCCCCTTTCCGGTCACGGCACTTTCGACCAGGGCAATTGGTGCTTCCAGGTTTTTTTTTCCGACATCATGCGTCAGTCTCACAGGTGTGCGAGGCGGCGACTTGCTCTTTTTCCGCTCTTTGCGCTTTTTCCAGAATTGACATGGTTGCTGTGAGTGCATCTTTTGATGCTTTTTTCGGCCGCTAGTTTTTGCCGGCGGCTGTTTAAAGTTGCACCTCCTCCGTTGAGGAGCTCTGCTTGTTTTGGGGTGAAGTTGAAATTGGTTTTACTGATATATTTCCCACCCCTCGTTTTTGACACTGCTTGGGGACGTCCCACTTGTCGAGATTTAAGGAGCTGTGTCCGTCCATGGACGATAAGAGAAAATAGGGTTTTTTGTACTCACCGTAAAATCCTTTTCTCTGAGTCCATGGACAGAGACAGCACCCACCCCTCCTTTTTAGGTTTGTACTGCTTGTTACGAACTGAGGCTGCAGTGAGGAGGGTTATGTCTGGAGGGACCGCCCCTGGGCGGGGCTGTTCAACTCTGTTAATGTAACATGTATTTAATTATCTAACATGTTTCTGCCTAGTCCTCTCCTGTAAACAGGGAACATAACCCACTTGTCAAGATTTAAGGAGCTGTGTCCGTCCATGGACTCAGGGAAAAGAATTTTACGGTGAGTACAAAAAATCCTATTTTGTTTGCTTTGGAAACCGCAGCTTGATATTGCATGCTACTATTAAGATTATTATTTACCAGAACACTCAGATCCTTCTCCACTGCGGATTCACTCAGTTGTACTCCCCCTAACATGTATGATGCATGCATTTTCTTAGCCCCCAAGTGCATAACTTTACCTTTATCAACATTAAACCTCATCTGCCACATACAGTTGCAAGAAAAAGTATGTGAACCCTTTTGGAATGATATAGATTTCTGCACAAATTGGTCATAAAATGTGATCTGATCTTCATCTTAGTCATAACAATAGACAATCAGTCTGCCTAAACTAATAACACACAAAGAATTAAATGTTACCATGTTTTTATTGAACACACCATGTAAACATTCACAGTGCAGGTGGAAAAAGTATGTGAACCCCTAGACTAATGACATCTCCAAGAGCTAATTGGAGTGAGGTGTCAGCCAACTGGAGTCCAATCAATGAGATGAGATTGGAAGTGTTGGTTACAGCTGCCCTGCCCTATAAAAAACACACCAGTTCTGTATTTGCTTTTTACGAGAAGCATTGCCTGATGTGAATGATGCCTCACACAAAAGAGCTCTCAGAAGACCTATGACTAAGAATTGTTGACTTGCATAAATCTGGAAAGGGTTATAAAAGTATCTCCAAAAGCCTTGCTGTTCATCAGTCCACAGTAGGACAAATTGTCTATAAATAGAGAAAGTTCAGCACTGCTGCTACTCTCCCTAGGAGTGGCCGTCCTGTAAAGATGACTGCAAGAGCACAGTGCAGACTGCTCAATGAAGTGAAGAAGAATCCTAGAGTGTCAGCTAAAGACTTGCAAAAGTCTCTGGCATATGCTAACATCCCTGTTAGCGAATCTACGATACGTAAAACACTAAACAATAATGGATTTCATGTGAGGTGTCAGGGAAGGCATGGCCGTGCAATAGGAATCGCACATTCACGCCGCATCAGCGAGTGTGCACGCACACGTGCGCCTGTCACCAACATTGGTGCCAAAGTGGCTATTTAAACTGAGTGCCCCAAAGACTCCTTGCTGTTTGGTCTGCAGCTTCTGTGTGTCCTGAAACCCATTATCTGTGCTGACTTCTGATCCTTGACCCGGCTTACTCTCACTAATCTTGTCTGCTTCATACCCTGACTTCGGCTTGTTTTGAACTTCTGCTCTGCCTGATCCGCCAGTACGTCTCTGACCTGGCCTGCCTGACTCTGCACCTGTTTCTCCAGCCTGCTGCAGGTCTGCTCTGCAAATCGCACGTGTTCTTGCTTTCATCTGCAATCCAGTCTGCCACCGTTCTGGTCTACCCAGCCTACCGGTTTGCCTGCTGCATCTCCAGCTATAAATATTCTGTGGACAGATGAAACCAAGGTTGAGTTGTTTGTAATAAAAACGCAACACTATGTGTGGAGAAAAAGAGGCACAGCACACCAACATCAAAACCTCATCAAGTTATTGCTGCCAAAGGAGGTTCAACCAGTTATTAAATCCAAGGGTTCAAATACTTTTTCCACCTGCACTGTGAATGTTTACATGGTGTGTTCAATAAAAACATGGTAACGTTAAATTATTTGCGTGTTACTAGCAGACTGTGATTGTCTATTGTTGTGACTTAGATGAAGATCAGATCACATTTCATGACCAATTTGTGCAGAAATCCATATCATTCCAAAAGGGTTCACATACTTTTTCTTGCTTGTAAGGTCGGCTTGTAAATTGGAGACATCCTATAAGGACGTTATTCCACTGCATAGCTTAGTGTCATCTGCAAAGACAGAAATGTTACTTTTGATCCCAGACCCAATATCATTTATAAAGATATTAAAAAGTAAGGGTCCCAACACTGACCATTGGGGTACACCGCTGATTACATTAGACCATTCAGAGTAAGAATCATTAACCACTACTCTCTGAATTCTGTCTTTTAGCCAATTTTCTATCCATTTACAAACTGAAATTTACAATTCTGTAGACTTTACCTTACACATTAGCCGTGTGCGCGGAACTGTATCAAAAGCTTTTGCAAAATCCAAGTATACCACGTCCACCGCCACCCCTCTGTCCAAGGTTTTACTTACCTCTTCATAGAAAGAAATCAGGTTTGTCTGACAACTTCTATCTTTCATGAATCCATGCTGTCTGTTGCTTAAATTTTTTTTTTTCCAGCAAGAACTCGTCTATATGGTCTTTCATTAAACTCTCCAGTATCTTCCCAACCTAAGTTAAACGAACAGGTCTATAGTTACTTGGTAAAGACTTTGTTCCCTTTTTAAATATGGGCACCACGTTGGCCCTGCGCCAATCCAGTGGTACTATTCCCGTCATTCATGAGTCCCTTAAGATTAGATACAATGGCTTTCAAATTACGGAGCTCAATTCTTTTAGGATCCGAGTCGCTCTTTCTGAGACTTATGGAGACAGAGAGGTGCCTCAGAAGTGAGTGCCCCAATAGTAAGTGGCTTGCAATGAGGGCACTCAGCAAGTGGGAGGAGCCCGTGAAGAGGAGGATCAGGGCTACTCTGTGCAAAACCATTGCACAGAGCAGGCAAGTCTGACAAGTTTGTTGTTTAATATTTTTTCCTTTACAAATACTTTCAGTAGTGTGTAATGAAGCAGTTCTCTGTGGTACAAACCATTGATCTCTGAACACTGCATTGCAAATTACGCTGTGTTACAAACTTTTTAAATTTTTGACTGGTGTGCCCCGAGATTCTGCCGAACTTCAGAGGGTAATTAAAGCAGGGTGTACAAATATCTGTGCTATCTTACAGAAGCAAGAAAAAAGCAGCTAGCACAGTCTGTTGATTTAGCAAACACAAATATAATAGTCCAAAATGCAGCGCTTCAGAGAAAATAAAGAAATAGCAATGTGATTAGTCCTTATGTAAAAAATCAATGTGCTATGAACTGATAAAAAAGCGATGTGAAACCTCCACCAAGCTTCAATGTGCAAAGCAAAGGCACACCAAACCAAAGTGCTATCAATCTGCTTACCAAAAAGATAAGACAATAGGCGATGTAATCATACAATGCAGAGGGTCAGTGGTAGATGGGACACTCCAGACCTGATGGATCAATCAAATAATATCCAAAATCGCCAGCATCAGAAAGACCTCCAGGACTCGCAAGACCAAGTGGGTATATTATGCAATCATCAATGGGAAATTACCCAGTATGAAGAGATGAGCAATAATAGTAAAGCCCGTAAAGGTAAAAACATACAATTTTGTCTACTTTCAGGAATATAAGAACATCATGACATATAAAACTCTGCGGCTCCTAGCGTGCTTGTATCGGCCAGCCTGACATGTTTCATCCAGAGGCGCCTCTGATGATATCCACATAGGATGAAACATGTCAGGCTGGCCGATACAAGCATTACGTGTGAACCCAGCCTCAAGTGGTATTAAACCAAAAAAACAAACATATATTGTATTGCGGTTTTCCAATCATTAGATGCAGTGGTTGTAATTATTTTCTGTTGCTAGGCTTTTTTTCCCTCAGTTTTTTCCTGGTGATTTGGCTAGTAACACACTTCTAGTCTTAGGGTGCCTACACTCTGGATGAAGGCGTAACAGAGAAACCTTTTGGATAGCAGCATTGCCAGTCTGGGGGGGAGTAATGTTAGATGCACTAGCAGATTTAAGTACACTAACAAACTGAAGCCAAGCAGCAACATTTTTAAGCAAATACAGCAACAGTTTTTTTTTCCTTTTGGGATAAAGGTTTTACATAAATAAAAGCTGATCATTGTAAATACCACGTCAATGTTAAATGGTTTGTCTCATGACCATATGTTCTGTTGAGAAACAACATACTTACTGGCTAAATCACCAATTGGAAGGAAAGAAAGACTAAAAAAGAAAACAAAAGCAGCTATAACATCTAAGAATTGGTAAGGTGCAATATAATAAATGTTTGCTTTTGGGTTTAATGCCGCTTTAACCACTTCAGCCCCGGACCATTTCGCTGGCCAAAGACCAGAGAATTTTTTACGATTCGACACTATGCGCGGTCATGTGATGTGGCTCCCAAACAAAATTGGCGTCCTTTTTTTTCCCCACAAATACAGGGAGTGCAGAATTATTAGGCAAGTTGTATTTTTGAGGATTAATTTTATTATTGAACAACAACCATGTTCTCAATGAACCCAAAAAACTAATTAATATCAAAGCTGAATATTTTTGGAAGTAGTTTTTAGTTTGTTTTTAGTTTTAGCTATTTTAGGGGGATATCTGTGTGTGCAGGTGACTATTACTGTGCATAATTATTAGGCAACTTAACAAAAAAAAATATATACCCATTTCAATTATTTATTTTTACCAGTGAAACCAATATAACATCTCAACATTCACAAATATACATTTCTGACATTCAAAAACAAAACAAAAACAAATCAGTGACCAATATAGCCACCTTTCTTTGCAAGGACACTCAAAAGCCTGCCATCCATGGATTCTGACAGTGTTTTGAGCTGTTCACCATCAACATTTCGTGCAGCAGCAACCACAGCCTCCCAGACACTGTTCAGAGAGGTGTACTGTTTTCCCTCCTTGTAAATCTCACATTTGATGATGGACCACAGGTTCTCAATGGGGTTTCAGATCAGGTGAACAATGAGGCCATGTCATTAGTTTTTCTTCTTTTATACCCTTTCTTGCCAGCCACGCTGTGGAGTACTTGGACGCGTGTGATGGAGCATTGTCCTGCATGAAAATCATGTTTTTCTTGAAGGATGCAGACTTCTTCCTCTACCACTGCTTGAAGAAGGGGTCTTCCAGAAACTGGCAGTAGGACTGGGAGTTGAGCTTGACTCCATCCTCAACCTGAAAAGGCCCCACAAGCTCATCTTTGATGATACCAGCCCAAACCAGTACTCCACCTCCACCTTGCTGGCGTCTGAGTCGGACTGGAGCTCTCTGCCCTTTACCAATCCACCCACGGGCCCATCCATCTGGCCCATCAAGACTCACTCTCATTTCATCAGTCCATAAAACCTTAGAAAAATCAGTCTTGAGATATTTCTTGGCCCAGTCTTGACGTTTCAGCTTGTGTGTCTTGTTCAGTGGTGGTCGTCTTTCAGCCTTTCTTACCTTGGCCATGTCTCTGAGTATTGCACACCTTGTGCTTTTGGGCACTCCAGTGATGTTGCAGCTCTGAAATATGGCCAAACTGGTGGCAAGTGGCATCTTGGCAGCTGCACGCTTGACTTTTCTCAGTTCATGGGCAGTTATTTTGCGCCTTGTTTTTCCACACGCTTCTTGCGACCCTGTTGACTATTTTGAATGAAACGCTTGATTGTTCGATGATCACGCTTCAGAAGCTTTGCAATTTTAAGAGTGCTGCATCCCTCTGCTAGATATCTCTCTATTTTGGACTTTTCAGAGTCTGTCAAGTCCTTCTTTTGATCCATTTTGCCAAAGGAAAGGAAGTTGATTAATAATTATGCACACCTGATATAGGGTGTTGATGTCATTAGACCACACCCCTTCTCATTACAGAGATGCACATCACCTAATATGCTTAATTGGTAGTAGGCTTTCGAGCCTATACAGCTTGGAGTAAGACAACATGCATAAAGAGGATGATGTGGTCAAAATACTCATTTGCCTAATAATTCTGCACTCCCTGTAGAGCTTTGTTTTGGTGGTATTTGATCACCTCTGCGTTTTTTTTTTTTTTTGTGCTATAAACAAAAATGACGACAATTTTGAAAAAAATTCAATATTTTTTAAATTTTTGCTATAATAAATATCCCCCAAAAATCTTTAACCACTTCCATACCTGGCCTATTTTGGCACTTCTCTCCTACATGCATAAATCATCATTTTTTTGTTAGAAAATTACTCAGAACCCCCAAACACTATATATGTTTTTTTAGCAGACACCCTAGGGCAGGGTTTCTCAACTCCAGTCCTCAAGGCGCCCCAACAGGTCATGTTTTCAGGCTTTCCATTATTTTGCACAGGTGATTTAATCAGTTACACTTCCTTGTAATTACCACAGCTGTTTCATCGGTGGGAAATCCTGAAAACATGACCTGTTGGGGCGCCTTGAGGACTGGAGTTGAGAAACACTGCCCTAGGGAATAAAATGCCAGCCATTGCAACTTTTTATCTTGCACAGTATTTGCGCAATAATTTTTCAAACGCCTTTTTTTGGGAAAAAAAAACGGTTTTGTGAATTAAAAAATAACAAAACGGTAAAGTTAGCCCAATTTGTTTGTATAATGTGAAAGATGAAGTTACGCTGAGTAAATAGATACCTAACATGTCACGCTTTAAAATTGAGCACACTCATGGAATGGCGCCAAACGTCAGTACTTAAAATAAGCGACGCCTATGGAGATTTTTTTTTTTTTACAAGTTACAAATTTAGAGTTATAGAGGAGGTCTAGTGCTAGAATTGTTCCTGGCGCTTTAACGCACGCGGCGATACCTCACATGTGTGGTTTGAACGGCATTTACATATGTGGGCGGGACTTACGTGTGTGTTCGCTTCTGAGCGCGAGCTACCGGGGATAGGGGCGTTTAAAAAAAAAATTTTATTTTATTTTTTATTTTACTCAATTTCTTTTAATTTTACACTTTTTTTGTCTTTTTTTTTTATCACTTTTATTCCTATTACAAGTAATGTAAACATCCTTTGTAATAGGAATGGTTCGTGACAGGTACTCTTTATGGAGAGATGCAGGGTCAATAAGACCCCACATCTCTCCTCCAGGCTGGAAAGCATTAGATTGTGAAAAAAAATTCACCGATCTAATGCTTTCAGCCGCGATTGCGGCTGTGTTTACATTCCAGGACCTGGGCATGACGTCATAACATCGCGCCCGGGCCTCCGACGATCATAGAGATGACTGGTGACCATCTGGTAACCAGTCTACTCTATGGTTTCCATCGGACGCCGGCGGATCGTTTCTCCGGGTCTCCGATGGCAAAGGAGAGCCCGGAGAAGCACCGCATGGCGGCAGGAGGGAGGGCGTCCCCTCCCGCCGCCTATAAGAACGATCAAGCGGCGGAACCGCCGCTATGATCGTTCTTATGGTACAGGGATTCGCCGGCTGAAGAGATGGATATCTGAATGATGCCTGTGGCTGCAGGCATCTTTTAGATATCCCCACTGAAAGTCCAGGACGTCATATGATGTCCTTGGGCTGGAAGTGGTTAAACACATTTTTTCCACAGTTTAGGCCAATACGTCAAAAACGCAATAAGCGTATATTGATTGGTTTGCGCTAAAGTTATAGTGCCTACAAAATAGGGGATAGTTTTATGGCATTTTTTTTATTATTTTATTTTTTCTTAGTAATGTCGGCGATCAGCGGTTTTTATTGTGACTGCGACTTTATGGCGGTCACATCGGACACTTTTCACACATTTTTGGGACCATTGTCATTTTGCTATAAATATGCACTGATTACTGTGAAAATTACACTGGCAGTGAATGGGGTTAACCACTAGGTGGCGCTGAAGGGGTTACGCGTGACCTAGAGAGTGATTTTAACTGTTAGGGGGCGTGGCTACGAGTGACACGTCACTGATCGCCTTTCCCAATGTTTACACTTGCCTCTCCCCGTTCTGCAGCTCTGTGACCCAAACGCGGGACATCGAATCTGCGAGTCCCATGGTCCCGGAGCTCGCGAGAGGGGCGCGTGCCCGCATGGTGGGAATTTCAAAGTGCTTTGACCAGCTGTGCCATTCTGCCCACGTAAATGTACAGGAGCCGGTAGGGAACCGGTTAAGAACCAAAAATATAACATGCACAAATACACTTTCTTATTGGAATACAACTGTGCAAATTGTTACAGGAATAGCAACACAGCGGACAAAGTTCCATAAGAAGAACCTTGAGTTGTATGGTAGTTCAGTGCTTGCAGTAGTCGCGTGTTTAAATTAAATTGTCTTATATCTATTTATGTAGTGGATTACCATTCTTGGCTACATCTGTGCCACTTCGAGGCTTTAGGACAAATATTATTCCAGAGATGACAGGATGCCATGTAAACACCATCCTGCCAGGCCTTAAAACAGCCACAATGGTTGTCTTTTGTGAATCTAATGAACTTAAAGTGGAGCTCCACCCTCTTTTACAAGTTGTCTGCATCCACTGCTGCTCTGTCCCCTTATGCTGATTTGGCATATCATTTTTTTTATTTTTTTAAACTCATTGTTTTACAGCTCATTTCCTTTTGTTCTGGCCGAGGCCTGAGCTGCCTGAGTGTGTCATCCATGGACCGCTATGCCTCCTGGGACATGTTTGTCATCAATCCCAGGAGGCAACAGGCATCCCTGAGTGCTGGATCAGAGATGGGAGCTCCATGATTAGCTGAGCAGCATGTCGTTTATCCACAGCCTACTAGGAACAGCTGCTGCAGGAGGCTAGACACAGTAAGAAAAACGCCGACATGAGAAGGAGAAGGAGGGGGGAGTGGGGGAGTTCTACGATCTAACACTAACCTATCTAACCCTGTAAAGAAGAAATTCGTATACATACCTTTTCTGAAACCAATCCAACCTGATCCCACTCTGAGCTGTCAGCTGCAGCTTTGCTGTGGAGGCAGGTGCAGAGGAGCAAGCCGACAATGGAAGCCCCATAAGTCTATGGGTGACATCACTCCCCATTCATTTCACAGCCGTTGTCTGCTGAGTACTCTGCAGAGATTCTGCCACTAGAGTCCCGCCTGGAGCGGCTTCAAAAAAGGTATGTATACTGATTTATTCACTAGATTGGTTAGTGTTAGATCGTGGATGTCTAAAGATGCAGGCACTTATGCTTTGTGTTAGTGTTAGGCTGGACTTATGCTTTAATCAAATGGACAACATTGGTATTTGAATTCATTAACCTATTTTCAAGTGCAAGAGAAACAGACTAGAGACTGCCCCCACTCAGTCTCCAGATAAGGAAAAAAATGACATTAGACGTTACTGACGAAACGCGTCAGTTCAGTTAGTGCGTGACACGTCACTTCTGCCACCTATCTAGAGCACAGGTGGAATGCAATTGGCGTGTCTGCTTGTTTTTATAGGCTGATCTAAGTTTACTGAACTGTAAGGCTGCATTCACACCTGAGCGTTTTGTAGCCTGAAGCTATAAAACGCTAGAGGGGAAAAAGTACATTATTCTCAATGGAGATGGTTTACATCTCCACTCCAAAACACCTGAAGCGCGAACAAGTTCTGGACCCTTTTTTGTCACGCGAATCGGGCTGATTTGGGCGTTTTTGAACATTTGTATTCCCATAGAAACTAATGGAAACGCTCAAAACAAGCATCTAGCGCGACAACGCGCGTTTCTACTGGCGTTTTGTCGCTTTAATCTGTTCTGTGAAATAGAACATTCACCCAGGAAGAAGATAAAAAAAATCTACAAACATAGCAACAAGTGATGAAAGAGATGATCATTTTTCCTATTGGCTAAAATAAAAAACGACGAAGTTCAAAAACGTTGGACACTGCTGTATGCAAACGCGCAAATACGTGTGAATACGCGCGACAAAACGCCGGAAAAAACAACCGAAAACACCAACAGGACAGGACAATGACCCCAAACACACCACCAGGCTGTGTAAGGGCTATTTGACTGAGTGTGCAAAGCAGTAATCAAAGCAAAAGGTGGCTACTTTGAAGAACCTAGAATATGAAATATATTTTCAGTTGTTTCACACTTTTTTGTTATGTATAATTCCACATGTGTTAATTCATAGTTTTCATGCCTTCAGTGTGAATCTACAATTTTCATAGTCATGAAAATAAAGAAAACTCTTTGAATGAGAAGGTGTGTCCAAACTTTTGGTCTGTACTGTACATACAATACCTATAAAAACACACAATTGGAGTCAAGCTAGATCATATGGTATCCTACACTAGATTAATATAAAATGTTTAGATGGCCCTTCTGCCTAGCTTTATTAGAGCTAGGCAGAAAATAAATAATTAAATAAGGTTAGTAATAATAATAGTGGTCTAGTATGGCCATACAATCTAGTTGTATATATAGATTTCAAATTCTAACCACATGAAAATGTATAGAAATACACACATATATATATAAAAAAATACACGTGTATATATATCCCCACGCATAGTCATGATCATACGTGCACATATATGCGACAGATAAATAGATAAAACAAACAATAATCAATAAATAGTTAGTAATAAAAACATGTGAAAAATTACACATATGATAGGCCCTATATAAAAATATTAAAAGTATAAAATCGCAATAGTAGTACTATTACTAATACCAATAATCCTCATTTTGCTATAACCCACCGCGTACCAGACCCGCATGTCTCGTACAATGACCTGAGACATCACGGCTCTGTAAGGAGGCTACTGACCACCTACATAAACCCAATGAGGCACAGTGAGGTAATTAAATTGTTACAACCTCCCGACGTGCTGGCAGCCATCCGGCCTAACACAAAAAGCATCCCCCCTGGAATGAGGTATGGCCATGGCCTGGGAGGCATTACAGTCTCATACCAGATCCGCCAGGACCAATGGCCACACCTCATTTCTGTGTGCTCCCTGTTACTCTAATGTGTTTGATCACACTATATTGTGTAGCTCTATCTCTTCATTTAAACCTTGTGGGGCACACAGAAATTAGGTGTGGCCATTGGTCCTGGCGGATCTGGTATGAGGCTGTTATGCCTCCCAGGCCATGGCCATACCTCATTCCAGGGGGGGATGCTGCTTGTGTTAGGCCAGATGGCTGCCAGCACGTCGTGCTGGGCACGATGGAGCTGCTTACCATCGGGCCCAAGAGGGTCCTGTATGGAGCCATCCCTTATAGTAAGGAGATTTGTGTATGTATTAGAATAATGTGGAGGGAAGTTGTAACAATTTAATTACCTCACTGTGCCTCATTGGGTTTATGTAGTGGTCAGTAGCCTCCTTACAGAGCCGTGATGTCTCGGATCATTGTTCGAGACATGCGGGTCTGGTACGCAGTGGGTTATAGCAAAATGAGGATTATTGGTATTAGTAATAGTACTACTATTGCGATTTTTATACTTTTAATATTTTTATTTAGGGCCTTTTATTTAGGACGTATGATCATGACTATGAGTGGGGATATATATATATATTATTTAGGGCCTTTTATTTAGGACGTATGATCATGACTATGAGTGGGGATATATATATATATATATATATATATATATATATATATATATATATATATATATGTGTGTATTTTTTTATATATATGTGTGAATTTCTATACATTTTCATGTGGTTAGAATTTGAAATTTATACCTACAACTAGATTGTATGGCCATACTAGACCACTATTATTATTATTACTAACCTTATTTAATTATTTATTTTCTGCCTAGCTCTAATAGAGCAGCAAAAATAGGGCCATCTAAACATTTTATATTAATCTAGTGTAGGATACCATATGATCTAGCTTGACTCCAATTGTGTGTTTTTATAGGTATTGTATGTATGTCCGTGTATATATTCTAATATGTATACATTATATGTATGTGGGCGTGTATATATGGGGATATGTGCACTTAACCCATTGTGTATACTCTATGGGGTTTTGCACATATGGGCATGTGTAGAGAAGGCATGCAGTGACCATGGTGTGGGGTTTCCCATATTTTGTCAAACAATTCCCCATTTTTACCACTAGAGGTAATTGCAGTATAGGTCACCAGTTAACCCCCTTCTGGCAATATAGGTATGGCCAAAGATTTTTACAGTAGAATGGCTAGCCAATGTATAGCCCCCCCCCCCCCCCCAAACCCATTAATAATGTATCTGGGAGTCGTATCTTTGTGTATTATAAGTGGCGAATCATCTGGACAAACCGGAAGGAGCGGGTGGAACGCATATACACCTGCTCTTCCGGTTTTGCGGCAGGAACAAGCGCTGCGTGCTGTGCGCTGCGCCTTGTGCGCATGAGCGGAAGTGAGGGCTGGAACGCATCTACTTCCTGCTAATGATGGCGTGCGTTTCAGCACACGCTTATGGGGTGAAAGAGGAGTATGCTGTATGTGGGGCTTGGCCGTGGCACAACGATGAGGAAGAGGACTGCAACCCTCTGCTCGGTAAGGTGAGCTGTGTGCATAGGTGTATGTGTATTAGCTATATGCAATGGCCTGTTTTTTGGTCTAGTGCTCTGGCTTTCCCACCCCCTGGTAATAGACAGAGAGGTGGGTGTCCCTGCACACACGCACATCTATATCTATGCAATTATTCCATCAGGGCTTGTATTAACCAATAGGACTGGCCCGCGTGAGAGACATATCTACGCAACTGTCTCGCAATAGGGGGGACTCCCTGGCCACACCCTATGGGACAGGAGTGGCCAAAGGGGAGATAGGCGGGTCTGACAAATGGGGGGTGGCCTATGATCCAGGCACCTCTGCACATGCTCATGTCTGTATAAATACCCGAAGGATTCAATATGAGGGAGCAACTACAGACCACCAAGGCTCTGAGGAAAGGGGTACGCCCCTGAAACACATCAACCATACCACCGGTCAGATACTACTTGATCCATGTTGTCACCGTGTTCTTCTGGCGTTGCTGCGTACCAGTTGTACTGTTTGTCAAAGTGCATTTTACAACTCATTTTGTGAGTATAACCATTGTTTTAATATATGTAATAAAACCTTTTTTATACGGTATCACACTAGGTCGGTGCGCTCTCTTTTCTTTTCTCTTTTTTAGCCTTATGAATTACCATGATTCTGAGGAGGGATTCAAGACCGTTGAATATACCCTGTAATTGGACCACGTTACCCTATAGCAGGAAATACCAGAGCGCAGGAGAATTTTCTGTTCGGCTTCTAAGTGTAGCAATATGGTTATGTTTAATGAAGGTACAACATTTAGCAACATACTTCTTCTCTTTAATACTCTGTAGCTCCTGCTGGATTTTGTTTCTAATCCCCTTGTGGAGGCTGCCATTTGTGGATGGGCATTTTATGGTTACACAACCTGGTGACATTGCTGTAATCTTTTTATATGGACTATAAACTGAAGGACCTATAAATAAAAGGTCGTGGAACAAATCATTTGAGTTTCCATTATTTCTTATGGGTAAATTTGCTTTGATATACAAGTGCTTTGGATTACAAGCATGTTTCTTGAATGAATTATGCTCGCAATCCAAGGTTTTACTGTATAGTTTCTTGTTTCAAGGGGAAAATATGGACTGTCTCAGGTCCCCAAACATTTACAAAATCATAATATAAAATGGAAATATTTTATTAGTACACAAAATAAAAGGATTTTACGTATCCGGATACAGATTTGAAAAAACATCAATCTCTAATACAAAGCATATATTGTGGATCAAGTAAAAGCAGATTACACTCATGGAATAATACTTTCAAAAGTGTACTGGGAGTATATGGTATAACGAATCCTTAGTGTAAAAAAGGCCCCTCTACATGTTTCCTGGACAACTCCGCTTCTTCAGGAGGAAAAATATTTGATAACATCTATAACAAAAACATAGTACAAGGTAACAGTAGATTGAAAATGTACAAGTAGTGATGCATATAATGTCAAGGTTAAAATGGGGGAATGGTCACATAATTGCTTAGCCAGAAGGATCGACACTGGAGGGCTATTAACCACTTCCATACCAGGCACTTGCGCACCTTCCCGCCCAAGCCAATTTTCAGCTTTCAGCACTGTCGCACTTTGAATGGCAATTGCGTGGTTGTGCGACGTGGCTCCCAAACAAAATTGGCGTCCTTTTTTCCCCACAAATAGAGCTCTCTTTTGGTGGTATTTGATCACCTCTGCGATTTTTTTTTTTTTGCGTAACAACTAAAAAAAGCCTGAAAATCTTGAAAAAAAATTAAGTTTTTATTTTTTTCTGTTAATTTTTTTGTAAATAAGTACGTTTTCTCTTTCAATTACGGGCACTGATATGGCGGCACCGATGAGGTAGTACTGATGGGCACAGATGAGGTGGCACTGATTGGCGGCGCTGGTATGCGGCACTGATGGGCACACATAGGCGGCACTGATGGGCACACATAGGCGGCACTGATGGGCACTCATGGGCGGCACTGATGGGCACTCATGGGCGGCACTGATGGGCACTCATAGGCGGCACTGATGGGCACTCATGGGCGGCACTGGGCACTCATGGGCGGCACTGATGGGCACTCATGGGCGGCACTGATGGGCACTCATAGGCGGCACTGATGGGCACTCATGGGCGGCACTGGGCACTCATAGGCGGCACAGATGGGCACTCATGGATACTTATGGGTGGCACAGATGGGCACTGATAGGTGGGCACTGGGCATGGATGGGCACTGTGGGGTGGCACTGATGGACACTGTGTGGTGGCACTGATGGACACTGGGGTGGCAGCACTGATCTACCCATGTTGCCAGTCAGTGCCCATTTGTGGGCACTGATTGTCATCATTTTTTTTTTTTTTAAAAGCTTATTTATTTATTTTTTTTCAATACTTTTTTTTTAAATTTGCCCTTCCCTGGTGGTCCAGGGTGGGCTTCCCTGGTGGTCCAGTGTGGCGATCCGAGGGGGGGCTGCGCTGATAAACAATCAGCGCGAACCCCCCCTGTCAGGAGAGCCGCCGATCGGCTCTCCTCTACTCGCGTCTGCCATCAACGGCTCTTCCTGTTTACATCGTGATCAGCTGTGGTTGGACACGGCTGATCACGTGGTAAAGAGTCTCCGCCGGAGGCTCTTTACCGAGATCGGAGATGCAGGGTGTCAGAGTGACACCCCGCATCACCGATCGCCGAAATCCTGCAGGACGTCCATGGACGTCCAGTCCGGATTTCAAAACCACTTCCCGGACGTAAATCGGCCATAGGCCGGGCGGGAAGTGGTTAAAGGGGTTGTAAAGGTTTGTTTTTTATTTTCTAAATAGGTTCCTTTAAGCTAGTGCATTGTTAGTTCACTTACCTTTTCCTTCGATTTCCCTTCTAAATGTTTTTTTTTTTTTTTTAACTGTAAGTTTGCTTTTATTTAGTTGTATAGATGACTGGTTTCAGAGAGACCAACAAGTGCAAGATGAACAATGAAAGTTCTAAATGTTTTTTTATTTGTTTCCTTTGTCTGAATTTCTACCTTCCTGTTCCTCCTCAGAAAGCTGTTCTGGCTGACTAACCACCGCTCGGATGATGGTGGCAAGTTTACTGAGGATAAACAGGAAGTAAGAAATTCAAAGAAAAAAAACATTTAGAAGGGAAATCGAAGGAAAAGGTAAGTGAACCAACAATGCACTAGATTACCGGAACATATTTAGAAAATAAAAAACAAACCTTTAAAACCCCTTTAATAGCCCTCCAGTGTCGATCCTTCTGGGTAAGCAATTATGTGACCATTCCCCCATTTTAACCTTGACATTATATGCATCACTACTTGTACATTTTCAATCTACTGTTACCTTGTACTATGTTTTTGTTATAGATGTTAACAGTAGATTGAAGTGCTCCAAAATCTCCTGATAGCTAGCTGCATTCACCCTGCCCTTGATAAAACACCATAACCAGCAGCTGACATGGCACCCCAGACCATCACTGACTGTGGGTACTTGACACTGGACTTCAGGCATTTTGGCATTTCCCCCTCCCCAGTCTTCCTCCAGACTCTGGCACCTTGATTACCGAATGACATGCAAAATTTGCTTTCATCCGAAAAAAGTACTTTGGACCACTGAGCAACAGTCCAGTGTTGCTTCTCTGTAGCCCAGGTCAGGCGCTTCTGCCGCTGTTTCTGGTTCAAAAGTGGCTTGACCTGGGAAATGCGGCACCTGTAGCCCATTTCCTGCACACGCCTGTACACGGTGGCTCTGGTTGTTTCTACTCCAGACTCAGTCCACTGCTTCCGCAGGTCCCCCAAGGTCTGGAATCGGTCCTTCTCCACAATCTTCCTCAGGGTCCGCTCACCTCTTCTCGTTGTGCAGCGTTTTCTGCCACACTTTTTCCTTCCCACAAACTTCCCACTGAGGTGCCTTGATACAGCACTCTGGGAACAGCCTATTCGTTCAGAAATTTCTTTCTGTGTCTTACCCTCTTGCTTGAGGGTGTCAATGATGGCCTTCTGGACAGCAGTCAGGTCGGCAGTCTTACCCATGATTGCGGTTTGGAGTAATGAACCAGGCTGGGAGTTTTTAAAAGCCTCAGGAATCTTTTGCAGGTGTTTAGAGTTAATTAGTTGATTCAGATGATTAGGTTAAGAGCTTGTTTAGAGAACCTTTTCATGATATGCTAATTTTTTGAGATAGGAATTTTGGGTTTTCATGAGCTGTATGCCAAAATCATCAATATTAAAACAATAAAAGGCTTGAACTACTTCAGTTGTGTGTAATGAATCTAAAATATATGAAAGTCTAATGTTTATCATTACATTACAGAAAATAATGAACTTTATCACAATATGCAAATTTTTTGAGAACCACCTGTATAGTGAGGATGAAATCTGTCTTGGCATTGTGGATCACCGACAGCAGGAAGAAGAACATACCCTTGGATGGTAACGAATCATTTGAGTTTCCATTATTTCTTATGGGAAAATTTCCTTTGATATACAAGTGCTTTGGATTACAAGCATGTTTCCGGAACAAATTATGCTCGCAATTCAAAGTTTTACTGTACTATTTATATAGCAGTGGTCATCAACCCTGTCCTCAGGGCCCACTAAATGCCAGGTTTTATGTATTACCTTGGGGAGATGCAGACTAGAATACTGCAGTCACTGAGCAGCAAATGATATCACCTGTGATGTATTTCAGTTATCTTGCAAACCTGGCCTGTTAGCGGGCCCCCAAGGACTGGGTTGATTACCATTGATATATAGTATAAATATTGGCCTTAACTGATGAAGAAATTTATTTTTCGAATTTTTTGGGGGATACGCATTATAGCAAAACGTAGAAAATTTTGTATTTTTCGAAATTGTCGATTTTTTTTGTTTATAGAGAAAAAAATAAAAACGGCAGAGGTGATCAAATACCACCAAAATAAAGCTCTATTTGTGGGAAGAAAGGGACAATTTTGGGTACATCGTCGTACGACCACGCAGTTGTCGGTTAAAGCGATGCAGTGCCGTATTGCAAAAAATGGCCTGGTCATTAAAGGGGAAAATCTTTCCGGTCTGTAAGTGGTTAATTAAAGTAGCCCCTAAAACACAAATCACAGGGTACTGTAGTACCCAACTTTGGCCAGCAGATGTCATCATTGTTACTATAGTAAATATGCAGACAACTGGCAGAACTAGAAAACAATTGTATCACATATCTATAAAGTACACACTGTATGTGTATATTAGGAATATGCAATCCCTAGCCCATAAAAATTATTATGACCACCAATAATTTTCATAAAAAGACTCTAGACAGCAATGTAAAAATATCTATGTAATCAATACTATACAATATATGCATTACCTTGAGTAATAATGATATAAACATCACAATGTCTCAGAGCAACCTAAATTCCATCACAGGATCTGGATATTATACTAAAAGGGGTCAAAATGGCTCAGTGGTTTATACCTGTGTCTTGTAGCACTGGGGTCCTTGGTTCAGATTCCGACCATGACACTATCTTGTTTGCATGTTTTGTTTGTGCTTGAGTGGGTTTCCTGCCACACTTCAAAGACATTCTGGTAGATTAAATAAGGGACGTTTTATGAAATCAGTGGGTCTGAGTGCAAGACTATTAACCGCTTGCCGACCAGCCGCCGCAGTTTTATGGCGGCAGGTCGGCTCTGCTGGGCGAGATCACATATATCTACGTCATGTCGCCGAGCAGCCAATAGGGTCGCGTGCGCCCCCCGCTCACCCCTGACACCGGCGCGCGCGATCACCGCTGGGCACCCGCGATCGCTCGTTATAGAGCGAGAACCAGGAGTTGTGTGTGTAAGTTAGAACACACCCAGGGAACATACTTAACCCCTTCCTCGCCCCCTAGTGTTAACCCCTTCCCTGCCAGTGGCATTTTTATAGTATAGTATAGTAGAGCACTGATCGCTATAAAAATGCCAATGGTGTCAAAAGTGTCCGAAGTGTCCGCCATAATGTCGCAGTACCGATAAAAATCGCTGATCGCCGCCATTACTAGTAAAAAAAAATATTAATAAAAATGCCATAAAACTATCCCCTATTTCGTAAACGATATAACTTTTGCGCAAACCAATCAATAAACGCTTAATGCGATTTTTAAGAAAAATATGTAGAAGAATACGTATCGGCCTAAACTGAGGAAAAAAAATGTTTTTTTATATATTTTTGGGGGATATTTATTACAGCAAAAAGTAAAAAATATTATTATTTTTCAAAATTGTCGCTCTATTTTTGTTTATAGCGCAAAAACGAAAAACCGCAGAGGTGATCAAATACCACCAAAATAAATTTGTGGGAAAAAAAGGATGCCAATTTTGTTTGGGAGCCACGTCGCACGACCGCGCAATTATCAGTTAAAGCGACGCAGTGCCGAATCGCAAAAAGTGGCCTGGTCTTTGACTAGCAATATGGTCCGGGGCTGAAGTGGTTAATTGGGCCCCCTGGGAGGTTAATGATGAGGTTAATGATAAACTGTGGAACAGGCAGCACACCACCGCAAAGATGGTTTGTCTCTGATTGAGCTGCGTACAGGCTTATAGAGATGTGGTCAAACAAAGTTGGAGTTGACTTGTATAGTATAGAAAAAGATCGTGTTGAATAGGGAATGTACAGTACAATATTTGTGGAAAGGCCAGGGCTCGACATTAGACATTGGGGCACTTGTTATTGATATATAGATGTTAGTAATAGGTGACCCACTACTGACCCTTGATCCCTGTGTCACTTACAACTGACCTCTGAACTCTGTTTCACTTACTGCTGACCTCTGAACGTTGCGTCACTTACTACTGACCCCAAACTATTACTGTCCTCTGAACACTGTTTCACTTGCTTCTAAACCTTGCATCACTTACTACTGACCCCGATCTATTACTGATCTGTGAACTCTGTGTCACTTACAAATGACCTCTAAACATTGTGCAATTTTTTTTTCAAAAGTAAGGAGCACTTATAACTTCTGAACACAGTATTGGAGGACTTTGATAAGAAGATTGTGTAATCTTTTGGAAATATGTCATGATTTTTTTATATATTTTTTCTAACTTTTTCTTATTTTTGCATCTATACACTGTGAAAATTAATATTTCTCTTATCGTATATGGACGGACACAGCTCCTTAAATCTTGACAAGTGGGTTATGTTCCTGTTCATAGGAGAGGACTAGACCGACATGTTGGTTATCTTAAAACATGTAACTTTAACAGAGTTGAACAGCCCCGCCCAGCGGACGGTCCCTCCGGTCATAACCCCTCACCCTCCGGATGCAGCTCAGTTTTTTCCTGCCTAGCAGAGGAGAAGTACGTGGCTCCCTTTGGGCCCAGAGTCCTGAAGAGATTCTTAATTTTTATTTTTTTTATTTTTGTGATTCTTCTATCAACTGACGGCTGGGTGACGGGCTGCATATTATAGATCCTTGTAGTCTCCCCAGTCCGGCCATCGAGTGTGAGCAGACCTTAGCTACGCGCTGGGTCGGCCACGACATACCCCATGACTCAAGGGGTGGCCAGTGAGCATATGCTCTGGGGTCCACATATGACTGGGCTGATGTCTTACTCACGGTGGACCGGGCCGACAGCTACTCCGTACCATCGGTTGTGGGTCTGTCAGGGACGTGCCAGAAATTCCTCCCAAGGACGGGTAAGTACGGTTCCTCCTGCCACGGCAGGATGGAACAGCTGGGCATTCCCGGGATTAAGGGGTTCTCCTGTCCTCCTTTTCCCTGCTCTGTCGCCCTTTCCCCTTCTGCCCTAGGGCCCACTGCGACCAGGGTGTACCTGTGGGGGTTTCTGGGTCTATGTGGGGGACCGTGGGGTGACAGGGTCTGCTTTCTGTGAGGGGGGGTCTGTCTCCTGGGAAGTCTCTGCACGGCCCTCTCGTCCACATCGTGGGGCTCAGGAGCCATTTTTTTGCAGCGCCGACGCCATTTTTAGTGTGCCTGCTTTCTCTATTGGAATTTCCATTGGCGGCTATTTTGTTGTGGCCACGCTGTGGTGCAGGTCGGTATTGCGGGCGGCCATTTTATCTGAGGCGTCTGGTGGCCATTTTGGAGTGGGTTTTGGCCACTAGCACTGGCTTTCTGAACGTGGCACAGCTCATTCACCTCATAGTTTTTTTTCTCACGTTTTTTTTCCTCACACACACACTGTGTATACAAGGAAGGCGGGCAGCCGTGCTGAGCGGTCTCCCTCAGGGTGGTGAATCCCCTGGGTAACCCCCCGGTCAGTGCAGCAAGGAGGGGGGACTTCTTGATTGTTTTTTCACCTAGTCCCTGAGGGCTGTCAGTGGGTGAATATGGAGTCAGTATCTGGCCTTTCTTCCCCTAAATTGGCAGAACATTGCCCGTGCACCTGCAGTTTCCATGGATACACTTTTGGCATTCCTGGAATCATTTGTTGCCAGCGTGGAAGCGGCGTGCGGGCGTAAGGGGGGTAAAAAGCGTCCCCTCCCCCTGCCATCTTCTGGGGAATGCTCTGACTCAGATTCGGGCCTGGCTGCGGCTCAGGACCCCGGTTCTGGTATGTGAGAGAATGTGGACCAGGAACTCCATGGTGACGAGGACCCCTCGTCCAGGTCAGTGCAAGACAGGGCACTTGTGAGTGCACTTATTGATGCTGTGAGGGACTCTCTCAAGCTGGAGGATGCAACTGGGCCTTCCACAGAGGGGTCTGTCTCCTTTGGGTCACACAAATGTAACCATTCTGTGAAAGTTTTTCCTTATGTTACTTTCTTTGATAAGTTCATAGGTAAGAAATGGGAATGGCCGCAGAAGTCCTTTGTGGTCCCTCAGCGCATGGCGGTCCGATATCCTTTTGAGGAGAGCCTTTTGAAAAAATGTGCCTCCCCTCCGGTCGTGGACCCCCGGTCTCTCGGCTAAATAAAGTAACCACTCTCCCGGTAGAGGGGACCCCTGCCTTTAAGGACCCTACTGATGGGAGGTCCGAAGCTGTGACCCGTTCCATGTTCACTATTAGGGATGAGCTTTGAGTTCAAGTCGAACTCATGTTCGACTCGAACATTGCCTGTTCGGCGAACAACGAACAATTTGAGGTGTTCACGGCAAATTCGAAAAGCCGTGGAACACCCTGTTAGTCTATGGGAGAAATCTAAAGTACTAATTTTAAAGGCTAATATGCAAGTTATTGTCCTAAAAAGTGTTTGGGGACCTGGGTCCTGCCCCAGGGGACATGTAAAAATGCAAAAAAAGTTTTAAAAATGGCCGTTTTTTCGGGAGCAGTGAATTTAATAATGCTAAAAGTGAAACAATAAAGGTGAAATTTTCCTTTAAATTTCGTACCTAGGGGGGGTGTAAAGTTAGCATGTGAAATGGCGCATGTTTCCAGTACTTAGAACTGTCCCTGCACAAAGTGTAATTTCTGAAAGAAAAAAAGTCATTTAAAACCGGACTTGCAGCTATAATGAATTGTCGGCTCCCGGGAATTCAGAGAGGATTCATTCATAAAAGAAATAAAAAAAAGCGTGGTGGTCCCCCCAAATTCAATTACCAGGCCCTTCAGGTCTGGTATGGATATTAAGGGGAACCCCACCGTCAATTTAAAAAAAAATGACGTGGGGTTCCCCCCAGATATCCATTCCAGACCCTTCAGGTCTGGTGTGGATTTTAAGGGGAACTCTACCCCAAATTTTTTAAAAAAATGGCGTGGAGTTCCCCTAAAAATCCACACCAGACCCCTTATCTGAGCATGTTAACCTGGCCGGTCGCAAAAAAGAGGGGGGACAGAGTGCAGCCCCCCCTCTCCTGAACCGTACCAGGCCACATGCCTTAACATGGGGAGGATGTCCCCATGTTGATGGGGACAAGGGCCTCATCCACACAACCCTTGCCCGGTGGTTGTGGGGGTCTGCGGGCGGGGGGCTTATCAGAATCTGCAAGACCCCTTTAACAAAGGGGACCCCCAGATCCTGCCCCCCCCTTATGTGAATTGGTAATGGGGTACATTGTACCCCTACCATTTCACAAAGGAAGTGTAAATAGTTGTAAAAAACACACACACCGTAGAAAAAAGTCCTTTATTATTTAAAAAAATAAATCCAGAGGTGGTAATCCACTCGGTCCGGCTCCCCGCTCCAACGTTGTCTGTATCCAGCTAGGGGTGATCTCCTCTCCTGTCCAGCGATGAGAAGATCTTCAAAGCACAGCATCGCCGGCCTCACAGCCTGGCAAATGACGCTGCTGAAGCTGTGACATTTCTTTTATAGGTAAGGTGGGGCCACCCGTCACGTGACCCCGCCCCCTCTGACGTAAGGGGAAAGCCAGGCTTCCCCAGTGACGTAGCAGAGGGTGCGTCAGAGGGGGCGTGGTCACGTGACGGGTGGCCCCGCCTCACCTATGAAAGAAATGTCACAGCTTCAGCAGCCTCATTCGCCGGGCTGTGTCCGGCGGAGAGAGGAGGCCGGCGATGCTGTGCTTTGAAGATCTTCTCATCGCTGGACAGGAGAGGAGATCACCCGTCGCTGGATACAGACAACGTCGGAGCAGGGAGCCGGACCGAGTGGATTACCATCGCTGGATTTTTTTATTTATTTTTATTAATAAAGGACTTTTTTCTACGGTGTGTGTGTGTGTGTGTGTGTGTGTGTGTGTGTGTTTTTTACAACTATTTACACTTCCTTAGTGAAATGGTAGGGGTACAATGTGGGAACGCCCAGTCCCGCGGGAATCAGAACCCGGAAGCCGGGGGGGGGGGGATGACAATATAACGGTATGTACGGAGAAGCAAAAAAAATACCAGCATACTGTTCATGTCGGCAGTATGTTGGATGTAATGTTAGATAATTGTTTTAGGGTGAACCTCCACTTTAAGACCCGGACCTTTAGGCAGCTAAAGGACCCGGACAGTTTTTGCGATTCAACACTGCGTCGCTTTAACTTACAATTGCGCGGTTGTGCGATGTGGCTCCTAAACAAAATTGGCATTGGTATTTGATCATCTCTGCGGTTTTTATTTTTTGTGCTATAAACAAAAATAGAGCGACAATTTTGAAAACAAAACAATATTTTTTACTTTTTGCTATAATAAATATCCCCCAAAAATATATGTTAAACAATTTTCCTCAGTTTAGGCCGATACGTATTCTTCTACCAATTTTTGGTAAAAAAAAATTGCAATAAGCGTTTATCGGTTGGTTTGCGCAAAATTTATAGCGTTTACAAAATAGGTGATAGTTTTATTGCATTTTTATGATTTTTTTTTTTTACTACTAATGGCGGCGATCAGCGATTTTTTTCGTGACTGCGACATTATGGCAGACACTTATGACACATTTTTGGGACCATTGTCATTTTCACAGCAAAAAATGCATTTAAAATGCATTGTTTACTGTGAAAATTACAATTGCAGTTTGGGAGTTAACCACAAGGGGGCGCTAAAGGGGTTATGTATGACCTCATCTGTGTTTCTAACTGTAGGGGTGTGTGGCTGTAGGTGTGACGTCATTGATTGTGGTACCCTATGTAAGGGAAAACACGATCGATGACAGCGCCACAGTGAAGAACGGAGATGCTGTGTTTACACACATCTCTCCCCGTTTTTCAGCTCTGGGGACCGATCACGGGACTTAAGCTGGGCACTTAAAGAGGATGTACCTGTACGTGCTTGTGCCCAGCCGTGCCATTCTGCCGACGTATATGTGCAGGAGGCAGTCCTTAAAGCGGTAGTTCACCCCCCCGACACGATTTTACCATCGAGACAGGCATTGTAGCGCGAGCTACAGTATGCCTGTCCCGATTTTTTTAACCCCGGACTCACCTTGTAATCGGAGATTGTATTTTTTGGCTCCCGCGGGGAATGGGCGTGCCTATGGAGAGGGAGGATGATTGACGGCCGGCCCTGGCACGTCACTCTCCCCGAAGACAGCCGGAGTAGGTCTCGGCTCTTCACGGCGCCTGCGCACAGGCTATGCGCACGCGTCGTGAAGACCAAGCCTATTTCGGCTATTTCCGGAGAAGCGTGACGCGCCAGAGCCGGCCGTCAATCATCCTCCGTCTCCATAGGCATGCCCATTCCCCGGTATCTTCGATCGACGCGTACAAGGTGAGTACGGGGGTAAAAAATTCGGGACAGGCATACTGTAGCTCGCGCTACAATGCCTGATTTTATGGTAAAAGAAAAAAAAATTTTTTTTTTTCGTCGATAGGGTGAACCCCCGCTTTAAGTGGTTACAGGCTAATATGCAAGTTATTGTCGTAAAACGTGTTTGAGGGCCCGGGTCTTGCCCCAGGGAACATGTATCAATGAAAAAAAAAGTTTTAAAAACTAACGTTTTTCGGGAGCAGTGATTTTCTTGATGCTTAAAGTGAAAAAAAAAGGAAAAATGCCTTTAAATATCGTACCTGCTGGGTGTCTATAGTATGCCTGTGAAGTGGCACGTGTTTAGAACTGTCCCTGCACAAAATGACATTACTATAGGAAAAAAAAGTCATTTAAAACTGCTTGTGGCTTTAATGTAATGTCTGGTCCCTGCAATATGGATGAAAGTCATTGAGAAAAATAGCATGGGTTTGGCCCTATATACTTTGAACAGCAGTATACAGGCGGTGCAAACAAGACAGGGACTGTAGGTTTGTTGTTAAGTAGAATATGTTTGTTATTTTTGAACTGGTACTTTTTTAAAGTGTAGCTCCAGCCAAAAAATCTATTTTTAAGCTTTTGGAAAACATAGAAAAAAAAGGAGGGGGTGAGTTGCGCTCAGAATCACCACCTGAAGTTGTGAAAAAAATTAATTTAAATAAATAAAAAGTGCAAGTGCATTGAAAAAACTAGTGAAGATGCCCAAGTAATATGTGAAAACCTTAACGGGTAATCTGAATAACATGCTAGCATGGATCAAGCACTTGAATGAAAAAAGAGCTCTGTTAGTCCATTGGGGATGTACTCATGTCAAAAAACATATAAATAAGTCCCAATCTGAGAAAAAACAAAACCATATGAATTGTCCAAAATTTTAACGGAAGCAATTGCAGATTAGAAAAAACTTTTGGAATTAGATCCAGGGACTGATCCGCCACCGATTTCTGTTTAGATGAATCACACAATCCCACCGATAGGTAAGTAAAGATGTATGCTTACCAGATCCAGGGTTAAATCCGGCATATCGATCCACTCCGACCATGGAAAAGAAGGACGAACTCAGCCACTGCTAACAGGTGAGGATCTCCACTCAGAACTTCTCCGGTACGTTTGTCACTCCACATCACATTTGAGGAACCAAGGAAAGAACAAGGCTCAAGATGGTGAAGTACCGTCAAACGTTTTTATTAAAATGTGTGCGACATATACACACACAATAGTGCATTAAAATTTAAAATTGCCGGCAAGTAGCAACAACAGCGTGCACCCGTGCTTCCGGGGTCACGTGAATGTGATGACGTTTAGTGCGTGGCTCCGCCCTGACTGGTTTGGTCACAAATGACGTTGTCAAAGGGCACGGAAAACATAGAGAAGGGTTATCACCCCTGTAACATTTGTTTTGCTGTCTGTGCGCATCTGTTCAGAAGATTGCATCTCACTTTCAGTCCCAATGACAAATGTTTGAAAATGTGTTCTTTTTAGTGAAACAAGGATTGGTGATAAAGCATCAGTGGACAGGAGACACCTCTTACAGAAGAGAATTTCCCTTCCTAGGGGTAGATTTCCTCTCACTTCCTGTCGTCTCCTTCCGTTTGCAAGTAGGAGTCGTTTGTAAGTTGGGTGTTTGAAAGTAGGGGCCTGCCGTATATACTCTGCAGAAGTTTGGGCCCTAGGTGTTGGTGTTGCCACAACACTGTAAGCCCTCACAGTTAGTCTTGGTGGGCGCTGGAACGCCCTGCTGTGAACTATTATATCAAGAATTGTAATTACCTGCCATTGTTGGAACAGTGGTAGAAAAATTGGGCCTTTGGTGCTGGCACTGGTGCCACAACACTGTAAGTCCTCACAGTTACTCTTGGTGGGCGCAGGAATGGGCCCTGCTGTTAAATATTAGATCAAGAATTTTAATTACATGCCCCAGGGGCAAAAAAATTGGGCCTTTGTTGGTGGTGGTGATGCTGGTGCCACAACACTGTAAGCCCTCACAGTTACTCTTGGTGGGTGCAGGAATGGGCCCTGCTGTGAAATATTGAGTGAGTGAGTGAGTGATTTCGTTATTTTGGCCCAGATTCACAAAAGAGATACGACAGAGTATCTCAGATACTCCGTCGTATCTCTGAGTATCTATGCGACTGATTCATAGAATCAGTTACGCATAGATAGCCCTTAGATCCGACAGGTGTAATTGTTTTACACTGTCGGATTTTAGGATGCAATACCGCGGCCGCCGCTGGGGGAAGTTTGCGTCGTAAACCAGCGTTGGGTATGCAAATTAGGAGTTACGGCGATCCACGTTGGTTTTTCGCGTTCGCTACGTCGCTGCTAGTCTAGTTTCCCGTCGCAAAGTTAGTCGTCGTTTTTGGTGGCTTAACTTTACACAGCACACGTATGTGCTGTATAAAGTATGGCCGTCGTTCCCGCGTCTAAATTTAAAAATGTTTCCTTCTTGCGTAAGACGTCCGGGAATACGGAAGTACGCTACGCACGTCGCCGTTCGAAAAAATGACATCACTTCGCGCAAAGCACGGCGGGAAATTCAAAAGGGAGCATGCGCAGTAGGTCTGGCGCGGGAGCGCGCCTAATTTAAATGGCACACGCCCCTTTGAATTACGCGGGCTTACGCCGGAGGCCGCCGGCGTAGGTTTTCATTGCAAGTGCTTTGTGAATCAGGCACTTGCGATGAAAACTTGCGGTGGTGTAACGTATCTACGATACGTTACGCCGCCGCACTTCTACGTGAATCTGGCCCATAGTGCTACTAATGCAAACTGAATCGCCTCAAGGCACTTGGGATCCATTTTCCTTCTATTTAGCCTTCAGAAAAGATGGGTCTTGAGTTTTTTCCTGAAGGCCCGGTAATTCTCTTCCGTTCGGATATTAGTTGGTAATGCGTTCCACAGTTGAGTTCCTTGGACTGCAAATCTTTGTTCTCCTTTGCTCTTGTAGCGGGCCTTGGGGATTTGTAGTAGATTTTGGTTAGCTGATCGGAGAACGCGATTGGGGTTGTGGTATTTTATTTTCTCACATAAATATGTGGGGGGCGATGCCTTGTACACATTTGTGTGTCAGGCAGAGGGCCTTGAATGTGATTCGGTCCTTGACGGGCAGCCAATGGAGGGACCTCAGGGAGGGGGTCATTGTTTCCCAGGGTTTTTTCCCTGTTACCAGTCGTGCCGCCGTATTCTGGACTTGTAGATGGGCAATCTGGTATTTTGGGAGACCTAGGTAAAGGGAGTTTGCATAGTCGAGTTTGGAGTTTATTAGTGTTCCTACCACTACTGCGGTGTCTTTTTCCGGAATGAAGGGCACGAGTCTTCTTAGTAGACGCAGGAGATGGTGAGACCCGCTGACTACTGACCCAATTTGAGCATCCATTGTCATGTCGGAGTCAAAAATGACTGCTGTCATCATTGCTACCCTGATTTTATGAGCTTGTTTTATCACTGCAATATGTGAGTTTCTTTCTTTTATATTTCAATGTATTTTTATTATAAAAAACACGTTCCGAAGTAGACAGACACATATGCTGAACTAAACAAAGTTTTTCGGGTCATCATCATAACAATACAGAGATATAGAAAATATGGCCATAACACACCGTCTTCCATTTATCACAAGAGAAAAACATAAGGGGCCGGATTCAGAAAGATGAGCGCATCTTTCTGCGGGCGTAATGTATCTCCGATACGTTGCGCCGCTGTAACTTTGGGCGCAAGTTCCGTATACAGAAAGAACTTGCGCTCTTAGTTACGGCGGCGTAACGTATGTGTGGCGGCGTAAGCCCGCCTAATTCAAATGGGGATGTTGTGGGCGTGTATTATCTAAATTTAGAATGACCCCACGTTTTTGACATTTTTTTTTTAACTGCGCATGCGCCGTTCGTGAAATATCCCAGTGTGCATTGCTCCAAAGTACGCCGCAAGGACGTATTGGATTCGACGTGAACGTAAATGATGTCCAGCCCTATTCGCGAACGACTTACGCAAACGACGTAAAATTTTCAAAACTCTGCGCGGGAACGACGTCCATACTTAACAATAGCTACGCCTCATATAGCAGGGGTAACTATACGCCAAAAAAAGCCTAACGTGAACGACGTAAAAAAATGCACCGGCGGGACGTACGTTTCTGAATCGGCGTAAATACTAAATTAGCATATTCCTTGCGTAACTATACAGAAGCGCCACCTAGCGGCCAGCGTGATTATGCAGCCTAAGATACGACGGTGTAAGACACTTAAACCAGTCGGATCTTAGGGATATCTATGCGTAATTGATTCTCTGAATCAGGCGCATAGATACGACGGCCCGCACTCAGAGATACGACGGCGTATCAGGAGATACGCCGTCGTATCTTGTATCTGAATCTGGCCCAAGGTATACAACAGGCCCCATATACAAACATCCGTATTGCATAAGAAAATTCTAGAAAGAGAAAAGTAATAGAAAGAAGAGGAAAAAAAGGTGAATAGAGGAGGAAGAGAGAAAAAAAAAAAAGGGAAGGGGGGAAAGAAAGAGGGTCATCCCAGGGGGTCCCTATGGAGTCGAGATATAATCAATCCATAGATCCCATATTTTGTTAAATTTCTTTGTATTATTACAAAGCATATGTGAGAGTTTGTCATTAATCATAATCCAGTTGAGTTTACTTTTAACCTGGTCAAGAGGAATTGTTGACCGCTTCCAATGCCTAGCAATCGTGATTCTCGCCGCCAGCCAATCAATTTTACAGAGTTCTTGGGCGTGTTATCAGGTTATCAGAGAGCGGCTTCAGGAGATCTGCGAACATTTACCCCCGTCACTGAATTAATAAGATTGAATATCCTGATCCAAAATCTAAATACAAGGGGGCATTGCCACCAAATATGGTGCATCGTTCCTAGCTGTCCACAACGTCGAAAGCAATTTGGTGAAGCGGAAGGATGCATCTTAGCTACCCTAGTTGGCACCAGGTACCAACGCAGGAGCGTTTTGTAATTGGCCTCTATAAGAGTAGTATTGATGGAGATTTTAGATAACTGATAAGCAATATCTTGCCACTCGATTAAATCAAAGGTAAGGTTCAAATCCCTCTCCCAGTGGTCCATATAGGCAAGTTTTGAATCAATTTCAGTAATAGAGGTATACAACGCAGATATCCGACCCCTCTGGAAGCCTCTACCTTGACAAGATAATTCAAATGTCTTAAGCATAAGGGGTCTCACCATTAAATCAACTTTAGATCTGACAAAGGATGCGATTTGATTGTACCGAAACAATTCGCTAGGAGGCATAAGAAACGAGTTTCTTTCTTTTAAATACATTTTGTGACAGTTATATGGAATTATGCTATGTGCACTCCAATTTCTTCTTTTTCATACTTATCGATGGGATATCTGATATGCTTCTTTTGGGATTTGCTGCATACCATCACCTGGTGTGAACCCCTGAATTTCTCTGTCTGAGGTGTTATCAAGGATTCCTGGTTTTGAGACATCTGTGGTGTACCCCATAAAGTGTACCGTTTATACAAGCTTGATTGGCCTAGCGGATATATGCCCTTCTGGGTCCAATCCATCCGGTAAGCCCCTTGTCATAAGTGGTGGTGGATCTCCTATTTAGAAATCACCGTTGGACTTTGTTCACTCACTCAGTCACTGGACTTCTTTTTTCATGAACTTTTTAATTTACTTTAATTTATTTCTGGCATTGATCAGATCATATCACTATTATTACTCATTCATTGGAGGATATATGGACTCTATTTTAGTATATTTATCACTATTCACATGTGGTTGTGTATATTAAGTTTGTTCATTTTTTTTACTAGAAATGTTGTCATTATTAGGGCTACACTTTTTTTCCACAATATTTTTTAGCAATTCGATCTTCTTTGCTGTGTCAGCTGCTCCATTTATATAGTATTTTTTCAAAAATGACTCCTAGACTTTTGACTTTGGTGCTGCGGGTAATGGTCTGTCCAAATATGGGCGGGGGCGACCATGTCGTCCAAGCAAATCTCTTTGTGTTTGCATGGACCAGGAGGAGTTCTGTTTTTGATCCATTGAGTTTAAGGTGACTCTCCGTCATCCAGTTGTCTATCAAAGTGAGACATTTTTCTAGTCCGAGGTATTGGTCCTTTTTGTTTATACGAAAGTAGAGCTGAGTATCATCAGCGTAGGAATGGTAGAGTAGATCCTGGTTACTGATAATTTTGAGGAGTGGGCGAAGATAGATATTGAATAACACGGGCGACAGGGGAGACCCTTGAGGGACTCCACATGTCAGAGTACGTGCTTCGGAAGTGAAGGGTCCTAGTTTCACTGTCTGGGATCGATTTTCCAGAAATTATGAGAACCAGGGTAGATCGGAGTCTGCGACTCTGGCTACTTCTGTGAGCCGAGTCAGCAACATTTTGTGATCTACTGTGATCTACTGTGTCAAACGCTGCACTAAGGTCCAGCAGTATCAGAAGACATGATTCTCCTTTTGTCTGCTGCTTCGAGAGCATCATCCCATATTTTGAGAAGTGCTGTTTCCGTGCCATGACCTGGCCGGGAACCCGATTGTAGTGGGTCCAGTAGTTTGTGGGTGTCTAAATGATATTGTAGCTGTTATACTACAGCTTTCTCCATAACCTTGGAGAAGACGCTAATACCGGTTATAGGTTTGGGTCCTTCGGGTCGAGGTTGTTTTTTTTTAGAATGGGTTTTATTACACCTTGTTTTAGGGAGGTCCGCACCATGCCTTCCTTAAATGATTGGTTTATAAGGTGCGAGACCACAGGTGCCAAAGTCTTAGCACATTCTTTCAGCAGTTTTGTGGGGATGATGTAATTCGGTGCTGTACTGTCCCGTAGGCTACCGATGATATTTTTGGTGGTGTTAATGGAAATAGGCATAATTTTCAATTTTATAAATTGAGGCATATTTGTATTATTATTACCTTTTTGATTTGTAGGAATGGGGTTGGTGGTTTTATTTTGCTGAATTGTTTCATGCATATTTTTGATTTTGTTAATGAAAAAATCTGATAATTCATTGCAAAAATCTTGAGTATCATGATTCGGAGCCTCTAGGCAGGCTGGATTCATGGTTTGGGCTAAGTTGAAGAGCTCACGGGGACAATTCAGGGCTTTTGCGAGGATGATTGAGAAGTGTTCTTTTTTTGCTTTGAAGATTTCTTTATGATATTTCTTAGTAGATAATTTGTAGATTTTGTGGGTTTCAGTAGTTGGGTTTCTTCTCCAGGCGCCTTCCGCTCTTCTGCGTTCTTGCTTCAATAGTGGGAGAGCGTCATTGAACCAGCCGGAGTTGTTTTTTCGGATGAGCATTCTGCATTTCGGAGCGATTTTGTCTGTAGTAAAGCTTTGTTAAAAGAATTGAGTGTTTCCACTGCTGATTGATTTTGATTTATTGTTGTTATTTTATTTGATAATGTAGTTTTGAAGAGTTTCGAGTGGAGTTTCTTCTGGGACCTTGTCCAGTCAACGGATTTGTCGTTTTTTTGAGGACGGTGTTGTTAGTTATTTTGAAATTGATTACGTGATGATCTGTCCAGGGTAATGGTCTATTCTCCATTATGTTAACGTCCATATCCTGTTTGAAGATAAGATCGAGGGTGTGACCTGACACATGCGTGGGTGCACCAATCAGTTGCTGCAGACCTAGTCCATCAAATTGGTCAATGCAGGCCTTGGCAATGGGATCCTGTGGGGAATTAGCCCAGAGGTTGAAGTCTCCGAGTAGCAGGAGGTGTTTGAAGTTCAATGTATACGTCGAGATGAATTCTGTTAGTGATGCGAGGAGATGCGTCTTTGGTCCTGGCGGTCTATAGCACAGTAGTATGTGAACGGTGTCCTGTGGTGTTGTTTGGAGTTGCAGAGTGAACGTTTCCATGAACGGCAATGAACTCTGTAGGTCTGGTTTGGTGAGCGCGAGGTGAGACTTGTATATCACTGCCAGGCCTCCTCCTCATTGCCCATGACTAAGTCACGTGACGAGTGACGATACATGTGGGGGAGGAGCCTACAGTGACGGACCATCGGATGTCTATCCCCGAGTGAGGAGTCCACTTAAACTGAGTGGCAACATACCCTGTCTATATTATAAGCAAGGATACGTGAGTGCACTAAGTGCAACCTTTATCCACATCTATATGGTACAATATTGCGCTATGTTTCCTTTCCTCCTCTTTTGCATGTGACTGAATGAAAATGGAAACATCTGATCGCTGCTGGAGGTTGTTGTAACCTGATCACATTGAAGTGAGAGCTTGGCAATTAGGGAAGGAGCACTGCAGACTGACTGATTCAATCATCAGGACTTTTTTCATGATCTACTCACATATATATTAAGAGTTTTCTCACCAGGTTTTTTGCTTGATTGTATATGTACGATTCACATTGCACATGAGTTAATACGAGCGCATCAGTATTTATTCATTTATCATTTGGTTTAGTTCACCGTTTTTTGATTGCTGCTGTATTATTTAGTTATTTTTTGTGTGGTTTCTTTGAGATTATTTAGTAGTAGCTCAGTAGTTCTTTTTCACTTTAGCTACGGTGGTGACTGATTGATGAACCGTGCTAAAGATCGTGGCGGTGCGGTGGCCCCCCCAATCTAACCCTCCTGGTTGATCCAGAGGAAGGCGAAAAAAAAAACCCTGCCGAGCGAGGCCATTAGATCAAGAATTGTAATTACATGCCCCTGTTGAACAGGGGCAGAAAAATTGGGCCTTAGGCACTGGTTCCACAACACAGCAACCCCTCACAGATACTCTAGTTGAAGCGCACTAATGAGCCCTGCTGCAAAGCATTGCATCAAAAATTATAATTACTTGCCCCTGTTAAACAGGGGCAAAAAAAATGGGCCTTAGGCACTGGTGTTGGTGCCACAACACTGCAACCCCTCACATATACTCTAGTTGGAGCTAATACCCTGTGGTATTAATATGAGAACACCAGCAAATGTATTCACGTAGCTTTAGGTGCACACTGTGCAGAAGACACAGTACACCAAGTGAAAATACTTGCTGATCAGTCACTGCCTGTGGTATTAATATGACAACAACAGCAATTGTATTCACATAGCTTTAGGTGCACACTGTGCAAAGGACACATTACACCAAGTGAAAATACTTGCTGATCAGTCACTGCCTGTGGTATTAATATGACAACAACAGCAATTGTATTTACGTAGCTTTAGGTGCACACTGTGCAAAGTACACCAAGTGAAAATACTTGCTGATCAGTCACTGCCTGTGGTATTAATATGAGACCACCAGCAAGTGTATTCACGTAGCTTTTGGTGCACGCTGTGCAGAGGACACAGTACACCAAGTGAAAATACTTGCTGATCAGCCACTGCCTGTGGTATTATTATGAGAACAGCAGCAATTGTATTCACGATCGAACATACAATGTTCGAGTCGAACGTGAGTTTGACTCGAACACAAAGCTCATCCCTAATCCACAGTCAACTTTTCTGGGTAGAATTATTATTATTATTATTATTATTATTATTATACACGATTTATATAGAGCCAACAGTTTACACAGCGCTTTACAATGTAGAGGGGAGACAGCACAATTACAGTACAGTTCAATACAGAAGGTACAGGAGGGGCCTGATCTGTGGTGTCATTAGTCAGGAAGGGTCGAATTCTGGAGATGTTGCGGAGGTTAAGGCAGCAGGATTTACGCAGTAATTGGATGTCGGGGCTGAAGGAGAGGTCAGAGTTAAGGTTTACACCCAGCCCCCTGGCATGTGTGGAGGGACCAATGGTTGTGTTGTTGATTTGAATGGTAAAGTCATGGGGGGGGGGACTGGGAAGGAGGAAATATAACAAGCTCAGTTTTAGAAAGATTGAGTTTGAGGAAGTGATGTGACATTGTAAACGGCGCTGTTCACCGTATTGCGTTCTGCGCTGGAACGCATACGGCGACCGAGCGATGACATCACCAGCTTGGAACGCGGAAGTGTCGAATGCAATCAGCTTGCATTCGGCACACATGCCTCTCAAGTATAAACAGAACGGGCGTGTATTACACATGCCGTTCTATTATCGTCAGCCGTAGCCGGCCACGCTACACTACAGGCACCATCGCTCCCCAATTTACAAGACTGCCTTCATGCACTATATGGCCATCTAAACTAGTGCCTTCACTGCATCCATGCTGCCATTACTGGGGACGCCCTAAGAGATCTTCCTTGCTGACACCCTGCACTACGGAATACCTGGCTGCTAACATACAACAAGACGCATGCCCTGCAAATGGAGCAATTGTTTCACTTGTAGTGCTTCAGAATTAACTGCTACATATATTGCTTCTAAAACAACTGCTGTAATTAACTCTGGCTTGCTAAGTATTAACATTTTGCTTGGGACTGTCCGTTGTGTCTTTGGCTGTCTGCTGTGGCGTATCTTAAAGGGACATACACTCTCATATTACCTGAGCTATATTTGCCTCACTTACGCAACTATTAGTTGCCTACACTTTGCTTAATTACCACGTGCTTGACATAAGTTGTTACTTGTTTATGGGCCCATGCCCTAAGTTACTGAACATGTTCGCCTTAACTTTTCTATGCTAGGGGGTTGAAGGTATTTCATATGTGCTCCCTTAGTGACCTAATGCATTCTTTATGTTAAAGTGATATGATGTAGAGAACCCCTAAACTCCTGTTCTTTGATTGGAGTGTCGCCTGGGGTCCAGTACTGATAATTACTTTCATACAGAAGTGCATTGGAATGTTCACGTGCATCATAATCTTTTAATGCTAGGGGTTGGACGCATGTTGTAATGCGTTCACACTTAGCTAAACGCATTCCTGTATGTGAGAGAGAGAGAGATGATGTAGAGAACCCCCAAACTCCTGTTCTCTGATCGGAGTGATGCCTGGGGTCCAATACTGAATTCTCACATAGAGAGCTGCATTGAAATCTTTGCTAACCTCAGTTAGCCATAGTTTGTTACAGACATCCATACCGATATGTCATTCAGTAAGTTTGAGATCCGTGAGGAGATCGAGGGGGTGAGTTGAGGAGTAGAGAGATAGATATGGGTGTCATTGGCACAGGGGTGGTATTGAAAGCCATGGGAGGTTATCAACTGGCCCAGGGAAGAGGTATAGAGTGACAAATGGAGGGACCCAAGGACGGAGCCTTGGGGTACCCCAACAGAAGGAGGCAGAGGAGTTGAAAGTGACACTGAGATAGGTAGGAAGAGAACCAGGATAAAGCAGAATCATGGAGGCCTAGGCTAGAGTGTATTTTGCTGAGGAGGAGCAGGTGGTCAACTGTGTCAAATGCAGAAGAGAGGTCTTATGCCGCGTGCACACGATCATTTTTGGGCATGAAAAAAACAACGTTTTTAAAAAATGTCATTTAAAATGTTCGTGTGTGGGGTTCACATCATTTTTCGGGTTCTGAAAAACTACAATTTTTTTTTAGAACATGCTGCATTTTTTAACAACGTTTTAAACAATGCCGTTTTCCGGGTTGGAAAAAATGATCTTGTATGGGCTAAAACGACGTTAAAAACCCAGCGCATGCTCAGAAGCAAGTTATGAGATGGGAGCGCTCGTTCTAGTAAAACTACCATTCGTATTGGAGTAAGCACATTCATCAAGCTGTAACAGACAGAAAAGCGTAAATCGTCTTTTACCAACAGGAAATCAACTAAAGCAGCCCCAAGGGTGGTGTCATCCGCATGGAACTTCCCCTTTATAGCGTCGCCGTACGTGTTGTACGTCACCGCGCTTTGCTAGAGCATTTTTTAAAAACAATGGTGTGTGGGCAACGTCGTTTTATTGATGAAGTTGGAAAAAAACGATTTTTTTTCGAAATGCCAAAAAACAATTTTTTTTTATGCCGAAAAATGATTGTGTGTACGCGGCATAAGAGTATGATAGTGGAGAATGGTCTCCCCTTCAGCTTGAGCCAGGCACATGGCTGCTGAGGGAGAGGCATTCCCAGAGACAGCACGTGGGTTCGTTGGGCGTCGCGATTGAAGATTGATGGACATTGCGGACACTTTTTTTTTTAAATAAAGGAATTGTCAGAAACTGTTTTCCTGTCGTTTTTACTTTTTTGACACTTTGTTTGGTGAATGTACCCCATACCCATTAACATAGGGGGGACTGGGATCTGGGGGCCCCCTTAAGGGACTTCCAAATTCTGGTAAGATCCCCCGCCCGCAGACCCCCTATCCACCCGGCAAGGGTTGTGGGGATGAAGCCCTTATCTCCATCAACATGGGGACAAGGTGCTTTGGGGGAACCCCAAAGCACCCTCTCCATGTTGAGGAAAAGCGGCCTGGCATTAGTTGGGGTCGGGGGGGGGGCGCTCGCTCGTCCCCCATTTCATAGCCTGCCACGGCTGCTTGCTTGGATAAGGGTCTGGTATGGATTTTGGGGTGGACCCCCATGCCATTTTTTTATTTTGGCGTGGGGCTCCCCTTATAATCCATACCAGACCTGAAGGGCCTGGTATGGATTTTGGGGGGGAGCCCCACTCCATTTTCTTTTTTCATTAAGATTTTTATTTTTTATCTTGGCGTGGGGTTCCCCTTAACATCCATACCAGACCTACCTGGTATGGACAGGGGAGGGGGACCGCACACTGTTTTTTTTCTCAATGTTTTTTTATCTATATTGCTGGAAGACGGCAATACATTACAGCCGCAAGCAATTTCAAATATTTTTTTACCTTTAAAAATGTAATTTTGCTGCAGTACTGTAATAAACATCGGAAAGATGTGCTACTTTACGGGCAGACTAAGGGGACCCCCAGGCACGATATTTAAAGGAACATTACATTTTTATTGTTTCAGCATTATTAAAATCACTGCCCTACTGCATTGATACATGTCCCCTGGGGCAGTACCCGGGTCCCCATACACTTTATATGGCAATAACTTGCATATAAGCCTTTAAAATTAGTACTTTTGATTTTTCATGTTCATGTCCCATAGACTTTAATGGTGTTCACATGTTCACACTAATTTTTTGTCTGTTTGCATGTTCTGGGGCAAACCGAACCGGGGGTGGGGATGTTCGGCTCATCCCTATTAGTCGTGTTTGCACACATTTGTAGTATTTAATCAGATCCTTGATGCACAGAATTCTTTGTTAGCTAAGTGTAGCTAAACTGGCCACCCCTAAACACAGGAAAACGTTTATTGTGTGCGGCACCTTTGAAAAATCATTACATGCATTTATATGCGATTAGAAATGTCTTCTAAATGCATATAAATACAAGTTTGACAGTGTCAGTGTGAATTAGACCTAAGGGAATGTGGAGAGGGAAAAATGTAAAGCTATTTCACACAAAGATGACATTATGCTCTGAAGACAGAAAAGATTGTCTAATTACTGCACATTAATGTTTACATTTACAAAAAAATCATGCTGTGGTTGTTTATACACAACAGAGGTTTTCTTCCTGGAAGTTAGGGTTGGGCTTTCTCTACATGCAGCCAGCACTACTCATGACCTTGTAGTGATTGCACAAGTGGTCATCTTAAATGTGTGGGGGGCATGTACAGATTAAAGATATGTGAAGTGAAGGTTTTATTTATTATCTATTACCAGTGGCAACTGGTCCATAAGGGACGCAGGGGCGCTGCCCCCTAATCTCCTTGTGCCGGCTCCTAATCTCCATGTGGGGTGTCGGATGCATAGATTTCTATGAGCATTTTTTTTATGAAGTACATGATTAGAGCTTGAGGCTGGCTTCAAAAAGGTTGGGCTCGGAGAAAAGATCAACGTTCGCTATTGTCTTCCTGCTTCACCTCCCTGCCAATCAGAACAGGAAGTGGGTCTTAAGACCGGATTGGAGAAGCCAGGGAAGCCGCCGTGACCAGGATGGGGTTAGTGCGAACCTGGTGTGGGGGGGGGGGGTTGATTGCTGCCCCCCCAAAAACAAAAAGGAGCACCAACCGCATAGCACTTTACAAACTGTTCATCCACATCAGTCCCTACCCTCAAGGAACTTACAATCAAAGGTCCCTTTTTCCCATGCACGCTTTAGTATATGATGCATACTAGCACAGTATGCCATTGTCTTACAGTTTTTTTTTTTTTTTAAAAGGCTGCAATTTACTACCGCTTTAAAATTTAACACAGGGAAGGGTAAAAGATAAAGAATCTGCATACTCAGTAAGTCAGCTGCTGGATGTGTGCAATGTGTGCGGTGCCCTGCAGGATATGGGGCCCATTGTGCCCTCACACATTGCACAACAAATGTGGGGAGTAAACATCTCCACTGAAGCTGTGGTTGTCATAGGCAGCTGCAGGAGAAACACTGTTTGTTGTGTTCTCCTTCTCCCTGGACTCTTCACAGTACTCCCTAGTCCAGTAGGCAGGGCTATGATTAGCTGTAATTTAGCCCCACTTACTGGACCAGAAAATAGGAGAAGGAGAAATCGAGCCAGAGATGCAGTATGCAGAGTACTGTGCAGAGGCCAGGGAGAAGGAGAGCAGAGGTGAGCAGTACAGAGGAGGGCTGTTTGTACTCAGAGACAGAGGGTCACTTAGGCTGCATTCACACCTGAGCGTTTTGTAGCCTGAAGCTAGAAAACGCTAGAGGGGAAAAAATACATTGTTCTCAATGGAGATGGTTCACATCTCCACTCCAAAACGCCTGAAGCTCAAACAAGTTTTGGACCCTTTTTTGTCACGTTAATCGGGCTGATTTGGGCGTTATTGAATGTTTTTATTCCCATAGAAACTAATGGAAACCCTTGATTCAAGCGTCTAGCGCGACAACAAGCGTTTCTACGGGCGTTTTGTCGCTTTAATCTGTTCTGTGAAATAGAATATTCACCCAGGAAGAAGATAAAAAAAATCTACTAACATAGCAACAAATGATGAAAGAGATGAGCATTTTTCCTATTGGCTAAAATAAAAAACGACGAAGTTCAAAAACGTCGTCGTATGCAAACATGCGAATACGTGTTAATACAAAACGCCGGAAAAAACGACCGAAAACACTACGCTCAGGTGGGAATGCGGCCTAAGTGACGCAGAGTTCAGAGGTCGGCAGTAACACAGTGTTCATAGGTCAGTAGTAAGTGATGCAGAGTTCAGAGGTCAGTAATAGAAAGGGGTCAGTAGTAAAACAGAGTTAAGAGGTAAGCAGTAGATTGGGGTTAGCAGAAAATGTAACAGTGTTCAGAGGTCAGTTAATACAATGAATATGGCACCAAACATTTAATGTGGTGAAACAAAATTTAAACTGCTGCCCCTTTAAATAAATATACCACTATCAATGTGCCAATTTTTTTCAAAAGTAAGGTGCTTTTGTGCAACCACCATGTAACTTTAACAGAGTTTAACAGCCTTGCCCAGGGGGTGGTCCATCCGGTCATAACCCCTCACCCTGCAGCATGCAGCTCAGTTCGTCAAAAAGCAGTACAAACTTAAAAAGGAGGGGTGGGTGCTGTGTCCGTCCATGGACGACAGAGAAAAGGATTTTATGGTGAGTACAAAAAATCCTATTTTCTCTTATCGTCCATGGATGAACACAGCTCCTTAAATCTTGACAAGTGGGACGTCCCCAAGCAGTGTCAGAAAAAATGAGGGGTGGGAACAGCAATCAAAACCCAACTTCACCCCAAAAAAGCAAAGCTCCTCAACGGAGGAGATGCAACTTTAAACAGCCGTCTGTAAAACTTTGCGGCCGAAGGAAGCATCTGAAGATGCACTCACATCAACCTTGTAAAATTTGGAAAAAGTGTGAACGGACGACCAAGTCGCCGCCTTACACACCTGTGAAACAGACGCTTGATGTCGGAAAGCCCAGGAAGCACCAATTGCCCTGGTCGAATGCACCGTGACAGGAAAAAAGAGGCGCCCGCCCCTTAAGGGCATAGGCCTGGATGCCGGTCTGCCTGATCCGCCAAGAAATGGTAGCCGGTGAGACCGCCAGTCCCTTCTGCGGACCAAATATCGACAAACAGTGAGTCAGACCTCCGGAAAGGAGCCGTAGCAGACAGGTAAACCCGCAGAGCACGTACCACGTACCAAGGTATGTAGCGCAGCCTCTTTGGGATGCGACGGTCGAGGACACAAGGACGGAATTACAATGTCCTCATACAGGTGAAAAGCTGAAACTTTGGAAGAAAAGAAGGTTGCGGGCGTAGCACCGCTTTATCCTTGTGAAGGACCAAGTATGGAGATTTACAAGACAAGGCCGCCAACTCAGAAACATGTCTGACAGATGTAATGGCTACTAGAAAAGCCACTTTCTGAGATAGTGTCAAGAGAGGAATTTCTCTCATGTTCTCCGAGCCGGAGCCAGATTCAAGTCCCACGGAGGAAGCGGTGGTCTAATCAGGGGAAGCACATGTCGAACCCCCTGCACAAAAGTACCTACCAGCAAGTGGATCGCCAAGGGTCATTGAAAGAAAACAGCCAAGGCTGAAATCTGTCCCTTAATGGTGCTTAAGTCAAGTTTCTGATCCACTCCACGCTGTAAAAACAGCAGGACCCTGGAAACCGAATACTTCCGTTGACGCCACCCCATCTCCTCGCACAAAGAGATAAAGGCCTTCCAAGTGCGATGGTAGATCTTCCGCGAAGATGACTTCTGTGCCCTCAGCATGGTTGAAATAACCGAATCCGACAGATCTCGGTCCCTTAGCACCTGGCTTTCAATAGCCATGCCATTAAAGCCAGCAACTGTAAAGCAGGATGAAGTATGGGACCTTGAGACAGAAGGTCATCCCGCATTGGCAGCCTCCAGGGTGCATCCGCCACCAGGTGCACAAGGTCGGTGTACCAGGGACGCCGGGGCCAATCTGGAGCAATTAGAATCACCGGTATCCCCTCTGCATAGCAGACGAGGAAGCAACTTTAGTGGGGGAAATGCATAAATTAGTTGATACTGACCCCACGGGGCCACCAACGCGTCTGCCCAAGGATCTCTGGACCTGGCCACGAACCTCGACACCTTGTGATTGAGATGAGAAGCCAGGAGATCCACGCCCGGTGTGCCCCACCTCCGGCAAAGGAGTTGAAACACCTCCGGAATGTAACGACCATTCCCATTGGTCCTGCATCTGGCAACTTAGGTAGTCTGCCTGCCAGTTTTCTACACCCGGAATGTAAATGGCTGACAGAGGCGGAGCAGGATGTAAGCGACCTCCGAAGCCGCAGCCGAGCTCCTTGTTCCCCCCTGATGGTTGACATAAGCCACCGCTGTGGCGTTGTCCGTCTGGATCCTGATTGGACGTCCTTCTGCATATATCTCCTTAACCGTGTAGGAGATATTTCTTGCACCTACAGGTAAGCCTTAATCTAGGCTTACCTGTAGGTGCAAGTTGTCAAAGTGGGTTTACAACTACTTTAAATACACACTAGAGTTACACATTATACACAGCCGCTATGTAAGCAGCCTTATATAGTGTGGGTAAAAAAAACTTATATAGTGTGGGGCATGTACTTAGTCCCCTTGAGCCGTGATTGGCCAATTATGGCTCTCGCAGCAGAGCGAGCTGTGATTGGCCAAAGAATGCAGGACAGCGTTCTAATTTGTCGTGAATGTCCCATAACTGTAACACTGCTCGTTTTTACAGGAGCAGTGATTTTAATGATGCTTAACCACTTAAGGACCGCTGCACGACTATATACGTCCTGAATTTGAAGAGAGATATGTCGGTAATGGCAGCAGCTGCTGCCACAACCGAGGTATCCATCTCTTCAGGTGGCGGTCCGCTTTACGATAATGGTGGTCTCTGCGGCGGATTTGCCGCAAGATCACAGTTTTAGGCAGCGGGAGAGGGGCCCCCCTCCAATGCCCTCTGCCGCTTACCGAAGCTGTCGGTAGTGGCGGAGGCGATCGGGTCCTATCCGTGGCTGAGTATGGATACGAATGAGGGCAAAATGGCCCCATACGCCTTAAAGGGCCATTTTATTTTTGTAATTTTTTCAAATGACACATTTTTTTTCTTTTTTTATTGCATTTTAGCATAAATATAAGAGCTTAGGTCTTTTTGACCCCAGATCTCATATTTAACCTCTTGACCACCGCCCCATGTCAAAAAGACGTCCTCTTTTTAAAGTTGAATATCTCGATAACGGCAGCAGCTGCTGCCACAACCGAGATATTCATCTTTTCAGGGGGCGGTGGTGTACACGATAACGGCGGTCTCCGCGGCGGATTCGCCGCGAGATCGCCGTTATCGGTGGCGGGAGAGGGGCCCCCCCCTCCCGCCGCTCTCCCGCGCCCTCCGCCGCTTACCGGAGCCGTCGGTAGCGGCGGAGGGGATCGGATGTGTCCGGCAGCTGAGCGGGGACGGGACTGAAGGAGAAATCTCCTTCACCCGTCCTCATAGCTCTGCTGGGCGGAAGTGACGTCAAAACGTCAGTCCCGCCCAGCCTCTTAAAGAAACATTTTTTTTTTTGTCATTTGAAAAAATGACATTTTTTTTTTTTTGCATTTAAGTCTAATTATGAGATCTGAGGTCTTTTTGACCCCAGATCTCATATTTAAGAGGACCTGTCATGCTTTTTTCTATTACAAGGGATGTTTACATTCCTTGTAATAGGAATAAAAGTGATCAATTTTTTTTTTTTATTTCAGTGTAAAAAATTATAAAACTAAATAAAAATAAATAAGAAAACCAAAAAAAAATTTTTTAAAGCGCCCCGTCCCGACGAGCTCGCGCGCAGAAGCAAACGCATACGCGAGTAGCGCCCGCATATGAAAACGGTATTCAAACCACACAAGTGAGGTATCGCCGCGATCGTTAGAGTGAGAGCAATAATTCTAGCCCTAGACCTACTCTGCAACTCAAAAAATGCAACCTGTAGAATTTTTTAAACGTCGCCTATCGAGATTTTTAAGGGTAAAAGTTTGACGCCATGCCACGAGCGGGCGCAATTTTTAAGCGTGACATGTTGGGTATCATTTTACTCGGCGTAACATTATCTTTCACAATATATAAAAAAAATTGGCAAAATGTATTGTTGTCTTATTTTTTAATTCAAAAAAGTGATTTTTATCCAAAAAAAGTGTGCTTGTAAGACCGCTGCGCAAATACGGTGTGACAAAAAGTATTGTAATGACTGCCATTTTATTCCCTGGGATGTCTGCTAAAAAAAAATATATAATGTTTGGGGGTTCTGATTAATTTTCTAGCAAAAAAATTGTGATTTTCACATGAAGGAGAGAAGTGCCAGAATTAACCCGGTGGGCAAGTGGTTAAGCGGACCTGTCATGCTTTTTTTTATTACAAGGGATGTTTAGGAATAAAAGTGACCCACTTTTATTTTTTTTAAAAACAGTGTAAAAAAAAAAAAATCAAGTAAAATAAATAAAAAAAGTTCTAAAGTGCCCCGTCCCGACGAGCTCGCGCGCAGAAGCGAACGCATACGTGAGTAGCACCCGCATATGAAAAACGGTGTTCGAACCACACATGTGAGGTATCGCCGCGATCGTTAGAGCAATAATTTTTTTTTTTTTATATTTATTTTATTGAATTGTAAAAAAAAGTTATTATTTCCATACAAAATACATATTCATACCAAACAGTACTTTACATAACATCCATAATAATTTACCCCCCCCCCCCCTTCTCCACCCCCTCCCTAAATCTGACATTTCTGTCTTCTTATGTTGTCTCGACCCTAATCCGTTTCTGTCATAGCTACTGCGTAGTGCTCTGTTTGTTTGAAAGCTGACCATTTCTTCCAGGTTAGTCTATATCTTTCCTCCGTTCCCTGATCACTGCTGCATAAGTACTCCATTTTGGAGATGTGTTCTTCTCTCTGTATCCATTCTTTTACAGTTGGCTTCTCTATTTGGAGCCACTTTTTTGGAATCAAGGCTTTTGCAGCGTTGAGCAGGTAAGGGACCAAAGATTCTTTATATTGTTTTCTTGTTTTATTGGTCCCATGAAACAACAGATTCCAAGCATTTTGTGGGATCCTCTTCCTTATTAACTCCTCCATATAGTCTAATATACTGTGCCAATAATCTTTTATTTTCGGACACTCCCACCAAATGTGTATTGTTGTTCCCCTCTGTTTGCATTGTCTCCAACACTGTAATGAACTGTTTGGCTGAAATTGATTCATTCTCTCCGGGGTCAAATGCCATCTTACCATACATTTATAATTAGCTTCTATCATAGATATATCAGTTGCATAGCTATAAACTGCTTTTATCATTTGTTTTTCCTCTAACTTTCTCTCTAATTCTTGTTCCCATTTTTCTATGAAGGGTAGCGTCCCCTTTCCTTCTAATTCTGTCAATTTATCGTACATTTGAGATTTTCTGTGCCTCAAAGGCGTTTTAAGATTGCAACGTTTTTCAATTGTATTCAGTGTTTTCTCATCCCTAATTGGTTGGGGTATTGTGTCAACTAAGGCCCGGATTCACAGACAGCGGCGCACATTTATGCCGCCGTAGCATATCTCCTTTACGCTACGACGACGCAGCGCAGAGAGGCAAGCATGGAATTCACAAAGCACTTCCTCCCAAAACTGCGCTGGGTTTCCTAGGCGTAAGCCTGCGTAGGTGGAAGTGGGCGTGAGCCATTCAAATGAGGCGTGACCCCATGCAAATGATGGGCCGAGCGCCAGACAGATATGTATAACGGCGTAAACGTAACCTACGCCTAGTCATATTTACGTCCAACGTAAACTACGTAAAATACGTGGGCTTGTGTTCCCTGGTGCAGCCCTTTGCATGGATGCTGCTGAGTTACACCTTCTTTATGGGGCATAACTTTACGCCGTACGTACAACTTACGGGGACCAGTCGTAGCCTGCGTCGGGCGCAAGTACGATCGTGAATTGGCGTATCTCCTTCATTTGCATATTTGAATAGAAAATCAATGGGAGCGCCACATGTGTCCAGCGTAAATTTGCGCCCACTCTACGCCGGTGTAGGCAAGTTATCTTAGTTTTGTGGGCACGGCGCACATATTTTCACTTATGCGGCGTATCTCGAGATACGTCGGCGCAAGTGCTTTGTGAATCCGGGCCTAAGTGTTTAACCTGTAAAAATTCCCATTCATTTACATGCTGCCACCCATGTGCTGTTATTAAATCTGCTCTAGTCCTTATTTTTCCTTGTTTTACTATATCTTTTAATTGTGCTTCCCCCATTTGCCTTCCCATCCATGTCCCATTTCCTGGAATAAAGAAACTCGTTCCTGTCAACGGGATAAGAGGAGAACCATATCTCCACTTCTCCCGTCAATATAATTTATCCCAGACTTTAAATACGGTTCTAGTTAAATCGTGCATATTTGTACCTAATGTTCTATTTTTTGGTGGGATCCATATATTTTTCCCTAACGGTGTTGTGCAATATGTGTTTTAAATTTTTACCCACCTTTTCGTTGTATTAATATTGGCCCATTCTAATAACCTTGCCATTATTATCGCCGTATGATATCTTTTGATATCAGGGACCGCCTGCCCTCCTTTCTTTTTTTTTTTTGATAGGAGCATATTACTTATTCTGGCTTTTTTATTCTGCCAAATATATATCAAAATAATAGTTTTTATAACTTTAAAAAAAGATTGGGGTATTTGTATTGGGAGCATATGAAATTTATATAACATTTTTGGTAGAATGACCATTTTTAATACATTTATCCTTCCAATCCAGGAGATCTGTCTCCTCAATAGATTTTTTATATCTGCTTTCACTTCATTCAATAATGGGATGAAATTGGCACAGTATATTTTTTTCCAACGTGGGGGTCGGTTTTGCCTCATTCTTCTCTATTCCTAAGTTTAATATTACAGTTTTAGTAGGGTTTATCTTAAAGTTTGTGAGCTCGCCATAGTCTTTCATTTCTTTTTTTATATTCTCAAACGCGGACGACATACCTCCATTCACCTTAACCCTGGCCGTAGGGTACTTTTAAATCTTGTACCCATCCCCATGCTTCGCAGTGTATCCATCAGAAACCCCCAGTCTACCCTGTTAAATGCTTTTTCCGCATCAATTGACATGAGCAAGACTGGGGGTTTCTTCTTTTGGCCTCTACGCATTAATAACATAGTTCTAATAATATTGTCTTTTCCCTCCCTACCAGGGACAAAAACCTACTTGGTCTTCATTTATTAAGTCCGGTATCAGGTTTTTTAACCTTGATGCCAGCCCTTTTGCATATAGTTTTATATCTGCGATTAATAACGCAATGGGGCGGTAGCTGGAGCAGATAGATTTGTCTTTGCCTATTTTGGGTATTATTGTAATATCTGCTAGAAGAGATTATTTTCTGATTCCCACTATTTCTCCTATGTTGTTAAAATAACTACATAATACTGGTACTAATTGCTCTTTAAATTTTTTATAATATTTTATCGTAAAACCATCCGGTCCTGGACTTTTCCCTCCTGGTATTTTCTTAAGGGCCTCATTAATTTCTTCCTGTGTTATTAAGCTTTCTAAGAATTCTGTATTTTCTGCTGTTATCTTTGGTAAATTTACTTCAGTTAAATATTGTTGTGTTTTGAGTTTCCTATGGGTCTCCTCCTGCGGTGTTTCTTTATTCCTGATTGAATATAGAGAGCTATAATATTTCTTGAAGATATTAGCAATGTCCTCTGTTCTATACTTCATTTCTCCTTTTTCATTTTTTATCCTTTCGATATAGTTTAAAGTTTTTTTTCCTTGATATTTTTGCTAGATACCTTCCTGGCTTATTGCCCCATCTATATCTTTCTTGGTCTCTCTTTATCACTACTTTCTGATATATCTGATATATCTTGCTATATATATATCTCGCTCGATATATCTCGCTATTGGAATAGGATTTATGTTGCTGTTCTAGGTCCTTTAGTTCCCTTATTGTCCGTTTCATGTTCATTTCCCTTTCTTTTTTTTTTTTGCTGCCCCTACTGAGATTAGTTTACCTCTGACATATGCCTTATGGGCTTCCCAAATTGTAGCCTTTGTTACGTCCGGAGTATCGGTTATACTGAAAAATTGTTCAATGTCCTCTGTCAGTTTATTGGTCACTTCTACATCTTCTATCGGCTCTTCATTTAACCTCCATGTCCCTTTCTTTTTTTTTTTAAAAGATATTTTTATTGAATTTTATACACAAAACAACAAAACAAAACCAAACACAAAAAAAAAAAGCACAGTACATAGTCAAAACAGACAGTTCGCACCTACATCAGTCTGTATCAATGGCATCAGTGCATCCATGTAAATCGTAAATCAGAATATAAAGTGACACACATCAAAGTGTAGATGTATAATTAAAACCCTGTGGGATTGCGTACAGAAGGCATTACGGTGTAAAGGGACATTATTACCAGTTCTTTCCCTCATGGCTAGCCAGCCACCTGTCCCAGATCTTATGGAATGTCTTGTTCCTCTTTCGGATCTCAAAGGTGAGCTTATAAAGCGGTAAGGCGTCATTAACCATTTTCAACCACAATCCTTTCGTCGGGGGCGCCGCACCCTTCCAGGTCAGTAGGATAGACTTCTTAGCGTAGAAGTACAGGATACGAAGTAATCGTTTGACCTGGGAGGGCACAGCAAGATCACCAAAGACCCCAGGCAATTCTTGGGGTCTAGTATATTGGGAAGCCCCAAAGCAGAAGACAGGAAGGATCCTATACTTCTCCAGAAGTCCCGCACAATGGGGCAACTCCAAAAGCAATGGATAAAATCAGCAGCGTGACCACATCCTCAAACACTCAGCCGAGGGTAATATGCCCATTCTGTGCATCTTAGCTGGGGTTAAGTGAGATTGGTGGAAAATTTTTAGTTGGATCACTCTGTCCCTGGAGGATAAAACAGAAGTCTTGAAAGTGTCACAGAACTCGGACCAGTCATCCTCCGTCATAGAAATGTCGAGGGATTGCCATTTTCGTTGCGATGTCTTAAATCTAGAGAAGAAAAACGAATTACCCCCAGGTGGGACTTTAAAGGTCAGACTCCTGTACAAAATAAATGAGTTTTATTAAATGGGTTAAACCAAGATGGGTTGACATTAGTTCACAGAGATAGTCTGGACATTAGATTATAAAAGTCTTCTGAAACAAACCATGAAAAAAACATACAAATAAGTGACACCAGGGACATATGTCCCGTGTATGGAAACCAAAGAAACAATATAAACCCAGTGACAAAAAACATACAAAATTGATTAAAAAACACTCTGTAGGGAGCGATGGAGATTTGCCCGACGCGTTTCTGGTCTACTGATAAGACAGGAGACCTTCATCAGGGGCCACAGGAGTGTGTGATTGTGAGCTCTTTTCTCGTTTGTAACAAACAAAGGATTGAAGAGTGAACCCTTTTATTATGGGTTCTCGGTGTCCCCAAAATTCAGTTTTGGGGTCCTGGAGATGGAATAAGGGGGAAGAGTGGCTCCGACTATCCACAGGATGTCCCAAAAATGGGGCGTTTTGAAGGCAGAGTACAGCAGGTCAGCGATAACACTGAGTCCAATACGGACGGTCCTCGTGACAGTGCTCGGGGGAGTCCCAGGCTAAGTATGTACAGAGGAGGCCTGTTGACGGGTGCCGTGGTTTGAAGCTTTAGATCCTAATAGCGTTAATCCCTATCGCTCTCAGGGTGCGTCCCTATGCGTCCCTAGTCCCTATTGTCCTTATTTTCTTGATCCTCTACCTTATATGCTTGCTCCTAGTGTTCTTTTTTAATAAATCTAATTTCATCTTCTAGTTTTTTTTATTTTAATTACGTTAAAGTCTGTTGATTTTTCCACTTCTTCTACCCTTTCCAGCATATTACCAAAATTCCTATGTATATTCTCCATTTCACCTTTTAGCGATTTTTCCAAAGCCGCAAACATCAGTTGCTTTTCTGTTTTGCTTGGGGGTAGTTCTTGATATTGGGGGCCCTCTGCATAACTATGTGCATGATCTATTTCTCCTTCTTGCTCCAGTCTAGACTCAGATAGCATATCAGTCTCAGTACTTTTATTTTGACCCTTCTTCTTCTCCTTACTATCTACTTGGCTGCTCTTGAGCACTTCCTGTTTTTCAGTTGTTTGTTTATCACCATTTGCTCCATGTGTGACATATTTATTCATTGGTCCCTGGCTGGGTACCACACCAGATGTCAAACTTTAAAGAAGTTGTAAATAAAAAAATTTTTTTTGCTGAAATGACTGTTTACAGGGTATAGAGACATAATAGTTAACTGATTCCTTTTAAAAACGATTAAAAATAGATACAAATCAATCATATAATGTACCTGTAGTTTCTAGTTTTGTTTTTGCATGTTGTTTCCTGCCTCTGATGTACAGAGTCACAGAGCCAATACAGGGCAGTGATGGTTTGGAAAACAAAACTTATTGGTGCTGAGGGGTTTTAGACACACAGTAATCACACCTCCTTGATTAGTGACCAGAGAGAGAAAACTCCCAGTACTGTGGTTATCAGGAAACAGACAACCAGGAAGTGTGGAGATCGGAGAAGAATTACAGCAACTTGAGAGCAAAAACGAACAATGAGGACATGAAAACAGCACTGCATTAAGGTAAAGGAAGCTATTAAGATAAAAAAAATTCCTTTGCAAACCCTTTAAACGGGGTGATTTTGGGGTTGCGCCTCCTCTTCCTGACCTTCCCCTCATCTTTCCCCCTCTATTTCTGCTCCTCCACCACTCATCTCATCCTCTCCCTCCTTCCTCTTTCCCTTTACAGTCCGCTGTCCTCTTCTGTTTTAACCCTGAGGTACTTATAAGATTTTTCCAATTGTTTACAGTCCTTTATATCTTTTTATGCCCGTCAGGAGTGCACAAATGAGGAGGTGAGTATTATATATATATATTTTTTAAATTAATTATTTAAATGTAAATCTCCCTGCAGTCTGTCTATTCTTATGATTTTATTATGTTAATTACCCTACATTATCGGCTCCGGGCCGGTAAGGATCACACCGTATACCTGTATGGTCTCCCAGTGTTTAATAATAGTTCAGCCACCAGCCACCAACTGTTTCCAAATACTGTTCAAATTGAATCACAGTTGTTAACCACTCATGCCATCGCAGTCAGGGAGATCTTCAAAGAGATCTTCTTAAAGCACTTATATTATTTCAGTCCATAATAATCCTTATCTGTCATGCAATTTCTCTACACAGTGCTTAAATAGTTTTTTTTTGTTTTTTTTTGCGAGAGCAATGATTCTAGCCCTAGACCTCCTCTGTAACTCAAAACATGCAACCTGTAGAATTTTTTAAGCGTCGCCTATGGAGATTTTTAAGGGTAAAAGTTTGTCTTATTTTTTCATTAAAAAAAGTGTTTGTTTTTTTTCCAAAAAAGTGCGCTTGTAAGACCGCTGTGTAAATGCGGTGTGACAAAAAGTATTGCAATGACCGCCATTTTATTATCTAGGGTGTTAGAAAAAAAATTATAATGTTTGGGGTGTAAGGCATCAGCTCGGTAGCGGGGTGTGTGACCCCCTGGATGGGTTCACTACACACTGAATTTATACAGACTGGCAGTCGAAGACGGTTGAAAATAAAGATTTTGGTTTATTCGTCTGTCTTGCTGGAAACAAGTGCAAGCATCCAAACAGCATAAACAAAATAAAACATAAAATAAATCCTAGCCACTTTGGGCGTCTACCTTCCACACAGGAACCTATCTATGGAGTCTGGCTCAGCCTAGTGCTGGTCAGACAGTGCTGGTCATACAGCAGCAAAACAACAGTCTTTTGATTTTTATCACACAGAAAAATCCATCCTCTCCTCACCTCCTCAGAAGATTTTCAGTACACTGCTTCTCCTTCACTCAGAAAGTCTCAGCCTGCAGCAATTCAGTGGTAATCCTCTGGACTTCTTATAGAGGCCTTAATTGCCTCATTCTGCACAGCTGAAGTTTTTCAACGGCCTTTAGCCTTTCTCTGGCTACGTTTGCAGCCGACGCATAATAACCATTTGTGTATTGTCTAAACAAGGCAGAAATGTATGTCCCGTCTGTGACAACACCCACAGATTTACCTGACTTCCTGTCACTGGGGTTCCAAGTAATTTTCTAGCAAAAAAAAAAATTGTTTTCAATGTGTAAACACCTAGTCTGAAAAACAGGCTTGGTCCTTAAGTGGTTACATTGAAACAATACAAATTAAAAATTCCTTTAAATTTAGTGCCTGGAGGCTCCCCTTAGCGTGCCTGTAAAGTGGCACATTTATTCCATGTATAAAACATGCTGCAGCAAAAATTTAATTTCTAAAGAAAAATAAATTAGTCAAATCACATTTAAATTTACTCGCCAGCCTGGCTATTTAACCACTTAACGACAGCGTGGCTCAATAACTCTGGGAGAGCATACATTGACGTCCTCCCAGAAACGCGTCATGTCCGGTTCCTCTCTCCCCTGTCTGTACAGAGCGAGGGGAGAGAACGGTTGCAGCAGCACTGTGGGCTGGATCTGTAGTGCCCACAGCGCTGCTCTGTGCCAATTACAGCCACATCCAGCCATGCACGCTCAGCCATCCCTCCATACTTATCCATCCATACTCATCCATCTATACCAAGGGTCTCAAACTGGCGGCCCTCCAGCTGTTGCAAAACTACAAATCCCATGAGGCATTGCAAGGCTAACAGTTACAAGCATGGCTTCCACAGGCAGAGGCATGATGGGACTTGTAGTTTCGGAACAGCTGGAGGGCCGCCAGTTTGACACCCCTGATCTATACCCAGCCATCCACACCATCCATGCTCAGCCATCCCTCTTTCATACTCATCCATCCATCTTCAGCTATCCACGATCAGCAATACTCATCCATCCACCCATGCTCAGGCATCCCATCCACCCCCAGCCATACTCTGCGATATCCAGCCAGACTTGACCATACCCATCCTCAGCCATCCCATCCTTACTCAGCCATCCACATTCATGGCTCAACAATGCTAAGCTATCCCGATCCATGGCTCATCCATCCCCATTCATGCTCATCCATGCCAAATCAGTTCTCTTTCATGCCACTACAGTGGCTCCCAAAAGTGTAATTGGTAGTCAAATTCGATTTGAGAAATGTATGCCCTTAGAACACCTGATAGTGCTCCCTGCATGTTGGGCCTCTGTATGTGGCCAGGCTGTTGATAAGTCTCCCACATGTGGTATCACCATACTCAGAAGGAGTAGGAGAATCTATTTTGGGGTGTCATTTTTGGTATGTACATAGTATGTTATAGAAATATTGTATAAATGGACAACTTTGTGTAAACATTTCTAAATTTACCAAAAACTTGTAGAAAAAAATTACAGGTTCAAAAAACTCATTATGCCTCATAGAATATACGTTGGGGTGTTTTCTTTCCAAAATTTGGTCATTTTTGGGGAGCTTCCATTGTCCTTGTGCTCCAGGGCCTTCAAAAGTGCAAGGGGTAGTCAGGAAATTAGATGTGTAATTTATGCTCCTAGAACACCTGATGGTGCTCCCTCAATGTTGGGCCTCTGTATGTGGCCACGCTGTGTAAAAGTCTCACACATGTGGTATTGCCATACTCAGGAGGAATAGCAGAATGTGTTTTAGGGTTTAATTTGTGGTATACATATGCTGTGTGTGAGAAATAACCTACTAATATGACAATTTTGTGTAAAAAAATATCTTGATTTTGCAAAGAATTGTGGGAAAAAAATTACAACTTCAAAAAACTCACCATGCCTCTTACTAAATTCATTGAAATGCATACTTTCCAAAAAGTGTTCATTTGGAGGGTATTTGTGCTGTCCTGGCTTGTTAGGGTCTCAAGAAATTAGATGTGCCAATCTCTGAAAATTGATCACACCTGAAGTACCAATGGCCTAATAGCTTGTGGACGCTACAACTTCATAATCACAAAGACCAAATAATATACACCAATTTGTTTGTTTTTTGGGTACATTCTACCAATACCCATTCACCAATAAAAGTGTCAAGAATTTTTTTTTTTTTTTTTTTTACAATTCCTTTATTTAAAATGTTTTAAAAGAAAATATCCCCCGATGTAGATCCGCCACCACCACCGAACCCAAAAAACAACAACAAATGCAATGCATACTGTAACGGAACCCCAAATGGGACAGGGATTAAATCTGTTTAAGATATTCCATTCCGAACCCAAGACAGCTTATAGACACTCCACAATCCGGCGAACACGACCCATACGGATTCCCTCAGAAATGAGACACACAGCTCTGTTCTCTGGTTCAAAATGAATAGACTCTTTAATGAGAAAACCAGGCTCTTATATACAGTCAGTAACCAACAATGAACAATGACTCAACTCCACCCACAACATGACACAAGGAGCCCAATACACATCTTTTGGGTAGACTTTCTGACACCAGCTCTTGATCTAATTTACATGAGCTAATTAACTAATCATTTACCCAGACAAGGTGACTCCGAGATATGACCTTTCAAGATAGACACCTGCTATACAATACACAGTTCTTTAGTAGACAATTTACATGAGCTAATTAACTACAGCTGATAAGCCAGACATCTGACCTTTAGACTGTGTTAACTCACAATACACATTTATCATCAATAGAACCTCACACAATACAGTGTCCATTAGCAAAACACAATGGGCCAGATTCAGAAAGATCAGCGTATCTTTCTGCTGGCGTAACGTAACTCATTTTTACGTTACGCCGCCGCAAGTTTTTCAGGCAAGTGCTGTATTCACAAAGCACTTGCCTGTAAAGTTGCGGCAGGGTAGCGTAAATCCACCCGGCGGAATTCAAATTCGGCGGGTAGGGGGCGTGTATCATCTAAATGATGCGTGTCCCCGCGCCGAACGAACTGCGCATGCGCCGGCCGCGACTGAATCCCAGTGTGCATGCTCCAAATGACGTTGGCAACTCGTCATGCTTTCGTCGTGAACGTAAATTACGTCTAGCCGTATTCGCGAACGACTTACGCAAGCGACGTAAAAAAATCAAAACTCGGCGCGGGAACGACGGCCATACTTAACATTAGCTACCCCTCATATAGCAGGGGTAACTATACGCCGGAAAAAGCCGAACGCAAACGACGTAAACAAAAAGCGCCGGGCGGTCGTTCGTTTCTGAATCATTGCAACTCCTCATTTGCATATTCCTTGTGTAATAATACGGAAGCGCCACCTAGCGGCCAGCCTGGAATTGCAGCCTAAAATCCGACGGTGTAAAACACTTACACCAGGCGGATCTTAGGGATATCTATGCGTAACTGATTCTCTGAATCAGTCGCATAGATACGACCATCGGAACTCAGAGATACGACGGTGTATCAGGTGATACGCCGTCGTATCTCTTTCTGAATCTGGCCCACTGAAAGGTTCTTAGGAGCCATACTAAGATTCATTTACATCACAGTAGCAGACGACATTAACACCCACATTGAATGAGTCACTCTTTCAATTAACCTGTTGAGTTCAGAATCAACAACCTGTAAATAGTTCTTACAGACATCCTTGAAACTATTGTGGATTACAAGCAATCCAACATATGTCCATTATTTCCTGGCTCATACTTTGTAAGAGCTTCTGGGTCCCACGGGCCCTCCCGTTACACATACCTACAAAGAAACCAAAACAAATAAGTTCAGAAATTAGGTTATGTGTAATAAAATGGAATGACACAGGGAAAAGGTATTGAACACATGAAGAAAGGAAGGTGCAGTAGATGATTTAAGTGATTTAAGCACTAGCTTACATCTATCAGCAATTAGAAAGCAATCCTTACCCTTGTCAATGCAAATTTATATCAGCTGGTTCAGTCTCAATAGATGGCCTATAAAAAGATGTCCCATTACCAAGGTATCTCACAAGAAACACCTCATGATGGGTAAAAGCAAAGAGCTCTCTCAAGACCTTTGCAACCTTTTGGTTATAGAAGGATTTCTAAACTTCTGAATGTTCCAGTGAGCAGTGTAGGGACCATTCTTTGGAAGTGGAAAGAACATAATTTTGCCATAAACGGGACTTGACCAGGTGCTCCTTGCAAAACTTCTGACAGAGGAGTGAAAAGAATTACCTATATAAAAACTGTCAAACTGCAGAATCTACCTTTGACAGTGGAGCTTTATTTATTTTTTTGGGTCCAGCAGTGGCGGCAGGTGTTGGGGATGTTAGAGGGGCTTCCAGATACTGATAAGCCCCCTGCCTGCAGACCCCCAAAAACACTGCCCAGGGTTGTCAGGAAGAGGCCCTTGTCCCCGTTAACATCTTGAGAGGCCTGGAATGGTTCAGGAGGGGGGCCCTCACTCACCCCCATTTTTCCTGGCCTGCCAGGCTGCATGCTGGGATAAGGGTCTGGTCAGGATTTTGGGGGGAACCCCATGCTGTTTTTTTTATATATTTCTGCGTAGGGTTCCCCTTAAAATCCATACCAGACCCTGGGGGAACCCCCACAATGTTTTTTTATCACTTTTGTTTTATTCAGCTGTCAGCAGGGAAGCCCAATGACCGCTGATGACTCATTGGTTGTTACGGCACGGCGGCCGGCTTCCCAGCCCTGTTCCTTAACAACCAGCTTTCACTGTGCCTTGATTAGGCAAAGCTTTGCCCAATCGGGGCTTAGAATGCACTGTGCAGCATGCAAATTCGGGTGTTTGGTGAACGGTCAGGTGTTGTCCAGGCCGACCTTTTGCTCAGCCCGAACTGTTCGCCCAACTCTAATTTTACATTATGATGTGTTGACAGTGTATTCCTCTTATGTTCTGGTCACATTAGTGGGAATTTACTAAAACTGGTGCACACATATTTTGTTGCAGCTGTGCATGGTAGCCAATTAGCTTCTTACTTTGAGCCCTGGTTCTTATTGAGGCAGGGCTCACACTGGTCCGACAAACGCTCCGACACTGGGAGCTCATGTCGCATGACATGTGAAAATCAATGTTTACCTATGAGACCTGTCTTAACTGGTCTGACACAAGTCGGTCCGACTTTGAAAATGCTCCCTGTACTACTTTGGTTTGACATTGATCCTACTTCAGCCCATTGAATATCATTGAATTCGGACCAAAGTAGGAGCCTTTTCCTTACCATCCGACTTTTGACATCCGACATGTGATTACAGCAGCAGTAAAAGGAATTTATCTCACTCTGGGATTGTTTTGATTGGTCAAAGAACAAGTCAGACTATCACAAAGTCGGATCAAAGTAGTATCCTGTTCATGAAAGTCGGATGGCTGTAAGACCAATGTAGGACCAATGTAGGACAGATGTCGCAGAGCAAAGTAGGATGAAAGTCGTACTGCTGTCGTAGTATAGTGTGAACCCAGCCTGATGCTACTTTGAAATCGTGCTACTTTGCTTGAAGTAGCGTGATTTTTAAAGTAGCAAGGTTAGCGTGATTTTAGGTGCTACTTGATAGACATCTGTGCGGCTTCATCCACAGATATCTATTGAAGTTGCACCTGAAATCGGCAAAAGTAGTGCAGGAACTACTTATCCAAATCCGTGCGACGCCACAAAATCAGTGTCGCACCGATTGGAGCGGTGCCATTGCTGGCAATAGGCTGCGAACTGTCATGCGATTTGATCTCTCAAATCGCATGACAAATTGCTCCAAATTTTTTCACCTTAACCACTTGCCTACTGGGCACTTAAACCCCCCCCCCCCCCCGCCCAGACCAATTTTCAGCTTTCGGTGCTCTCACGATTTGAATGACAATTACTCATGTAATACTGTACCCAAATGATTTTTTGGTCCTTTTTTTCATACAAATAGAGCTTTCTTTTGGTGGTATTTGATCACCTCCTGGGTTTTTTATTTTTTGCGCTATAAATGAAAAAAGACAGAAAATTCTGAAAAACAACACATTTTTCTTAGTTTCTGTGATAAAATTTTGCAAATTAATAATTTTTCTTCATACATTTTGGCCAAAATTTATACTGCTACATATCTAGGATAAAAACAACCCAAATTAGTAGATATTATTTGGTCTGTGTAAAAGTTATAGAGTCTACAAGCTATGGTGCCAATCATAACAAATTGGTCACATCTGATGTATTGGCAGCCTATCTCAGACAGATGGCACTAATACGTGGCACTGATGACAGATGGCACTAATAAGTGGTTCTGATGACACGTGACACTGATAACAGATGACACTGATGGGTGGCACTGGGGACAGGTGTCACAGATAAGTAGTGTTTTATGTAGTGTTCACTCACAGATCTGCAACACAGGTTGCTCTCCTTCCTCACACGCGGTCTCTGTGTGAGGAGGGAGAGCCGGCAATGAGAGATGATCTCATATGTTTACTTTTGAGATAATTTCTCATTGGACACGCCGATCGAGTGCTAAATGGCCGCTGTGATTGGCCATTTAGCACGAACTGTGATTGGCTGTGTCCAAGGAACACGGCCAACACAAATTTTTCCTGATGCGCGCCCTCGTCTGCAAGCGGGGAACAAGTAAATAGGAGGACGTCCAGGGACTCCCTCCCGTCAATTGAGATCCGCGCTAGACATCTTTCGTCTATAGCACGGGCTCGAAGTGGTTAAAGTGATTGTAATTTTTTTTTTTAAATTAAATAACAAACATGTCATACTTACCTCCACTGTGCAGTTTGTTTTGCACAGAGTGGCCCCGATCCTCCTCTTCTGGCTCTATCAGCTCCTCCCTGCATTGTATAACCCCCTAGGAGAAGCGCTCTCCCAAAGGGTTACCTTGCGGGCGCGTGCCCGAGAACCCCGGGCAGAGAGGTACAGCACGTCTCCCACGAGGAATCGAAGGGGGTCAGGTGAGTAAAACGGTGGGTGGGTCACTGTCAGAAGTTTTTTCACCTTAATGCATAGGATGCATTACGGTGAAAAACCACAAGGGTTTACAACCCCTTTAATGCATCCTATGCATTAAAGTGGTACTATAGGTTCACGTTTAAAACAAAAAAAAATAACAAACATGTCATACTTGCCTCCACTGTGTAGTTTGTTTTGCAAAGAGTGGCCCCGATCGTCCTCTTCTGGGGTCCCACAGCGGCTTTCGCGGCTCCTACCCGCAATAGCGGGCGCGCTCCCGTGTACATAGCCACCGAGTTTATGACTTGGCCCCGCCCCCGGCAGCTGCATCATTGGATTTGATTGACAGCAGCGGGAACCAAAGGCTGCGCTGCTATCAATCTATCCAATGAAGAGTCGAGAAGCCATGGGAAGAACGACGCGGGATCACACCCGCAGAAGTTTGGGGCTCAGGTAAGTAAAACGGGGGCTCGGGGGGCCGGACACTGCAAGGTGTTTTTCCACCTTGATGCATAGGATGCATTAAGGTGGAAAAATACGAGGCTTTACAACCCCTTCAACCACTTTACTACCGGCTGCGTCAATTGACGGCGGCACAATAGTGCTCTTGTTCTGGGAGGACGTCATATGCAGAGTCACTAGGGGGCGCGCGTGGCCGCCGGGTTACTGGGAACCTGATAAGCGTGCCCGGCGGCCGCGATGTCTGCCGGGCACCCGCGATTGCCCAGTAACTGAGCAGGACCGTGGATCTCTGTGTGTAAACACAGAGATCCACGTCCTGTCAGGGAGAGGAGACCGATGCGGTGTCCCTTGTACATTGGGACACAGATCGGTCACCTCCCCCAGTCAGTCCCCTCCCCCTACAGTTAGAATCACTCGCTAGGGTACACATTTACCCCTTGATCGCCCCCTATATAATGTCTTAAACACACAAAAACAGGTAATCAAATCTTTTGGACGAAAAAAAAAAATATGGGATAACTTTACTGTTTAGTTTTTTATTTTTATAGTAATCAATGGATTTTTATAGCACTGATCGCTATAAAAATGCCAACGGTCCCAAAAATGTGTCAAAAGTGTCCGAAGTGTCTGCCATAATGTTGCAGTACCGATAAAAATCGCTGATTGCCGCCATTACTAGTAAAAAATAAATATTAATAAAAATGCCATAAAACTATCCCCTATTTTGTAAACGCTATAACTTTTGCGCAAACCAATCAATAAATGCTTATTGCAATTTTTTTTTTAGAAAAATATGTAGAATACGTATCGGCCTAAACTGAAGAAATTTTTTTTTTTTATATATATTTTTGGGGGATATTTATTATAGCAAAAAGTAAAAAATGTTCATTGAAATGAGGAGCAATATAGCCCAAATGGCATCAGCATAAAAATAAATATAAATGATCAGTGAACAATAACAGTAATGGTGCAAATCATATAACTACACAGGTTCCTCTTAATGTGATGAAATACACTATAAGTAATGGTGCAAAAAAAATTCCAGGTAACTGTGCTAAGTGACACTCCTATACTGGTGATAAACAGTCCATCAACAGAGTTTGAAAAATATTAGCAAAAAATATAAGTAACATTTCAAAAGTCCAAGAAAGCAAAAGTGCAAGTGTAGGTCCGCAATATGGAGTGAGAGGAAAATGGGTATCCAGTGATCCTTTTAGGGTAAGTAAGGATGTCCCCTTACCTTACTGCTGTAAGGTAACAGCATATAGATCCAACCACATTAGATGGTTCACTCGATGGGCTCTGATCCAACAACGGCAGGTCCTCCTTGGAGTTCTCGTCCCAGATTGGTCAGTTTCTCGCCCCAAAGAAATAAAGCATCGATGGTGTGATACTGTTTTAAAAATTTTAATTCTCAAAGAAAATAGACAGGGGTACTCACATAATCCAAAATACAATTGAGCATGTAAAAAAGAGGGGCAATCTGTCGCCAACGTCACCTCCGATACCTCTCAGTGGACTCATGCGCATTCGTCACTATCATGTGACTTCCTCCTGAGGAAGTCACATGATAGTGACGAATGCGCATGAGTCCACTGAGAGGTATCGGAGGTGACGTTGGCGACAGATTGCCCCTCTTTTTTACATGCTCAATTGTATTTTGGATTATGTGAGTACCCCTGTCTATTTTCTTTGAGAATTAAAATTTTTAAAACAGTATCACACCATCGATGCTTTATTTCTTTGGGGCGAGAAACTGACCAATCTGGGACGAGAACTCCAAGGAGGACCTGCCGTTGTTGGATCAGAGCCCATCGAGTGAACCATCTAATGTGGTTGGATCTATATGCTGTTACCTTACAGCAGTAAGGTAAGGGGACATCCTTACTTACCCTAAAAGGATCACTGGATACCCATTTTCCTCTCACTCCATATTGCGGACCTACACTTGCACTTTTGCTTTCTTGGACTTTTGAAATGTTACTTATATTTTTTGCTAATATTTTTCAAACTCTGTTGATGGACTGTTTATCACCAGTATAGGAGTGTCACTTAGCACAGTTACCTGGAATTTTTTTTGCACCATTACTTATAGTGTATTTCATCACATTAAGAGGAACCTGTGTAGTTATATGATTTGCACCATTACTGTTATTGTTCACTGATCATTTATATTTATTTTTATGCTGATGCCATTTGGGCTATATTGCTCCTCATTTCAATTACACCTACTTTCATTCCCCTCCCCCACCTGTTTATTCACTTATCCATTCACCACTGATTAGCGCAGCACTACCCTCCCCATTTTCAATTGCTTATGGTTTGATACACCTTCCAGTGCCGCAGCTGTACCTCCACTTCTCATCACTTTCATTTCCCCTCCCCCTTTCTTCCCCTCTCTGTTTCCCCTCCTTTGATAAGCGCGGTAATATCCATTTTTCCAAAAAATGTTCATTATTTTCAAAATTGTCGCTCGATTTTTGTTTATAGCGCAAAAACTAAAAACCGCAGAGGTGATCAAATACCACCAAAAGAAAGCTCTATTTGTGGGAAGAAAAGGACACCAATTTTGTTTGGGAGCCACATCTCACGACCGCGCAATTGTCAGTTAAAGCGACGCAGTTCCGAATCGCAAAAAGTGGCCTGGTCTTTGACCAGCAATATGGTCCGGGGGTTAAGTGGTTAAAGCGTATTTTTCCCCAAAAAATTGCATTTGAAAGACGGCTGCGCAAATACTGTGTGACATAAAATATTGCAACAATCGCTACTAAAAAAATATATATAATGTTTGGGGGTTCCAAGGGATTTTCTAGCAGAAAATACAGGATTTTTACTTCTAAGCAACAAGTGTCAAAAAAGATTTAGGCTCCATTCACATCTAGGCAGACAAATTCGCGGCGTTTTGTCGCCGCAAATCGCGGTACAAATAGCGGCGTTTTTTACCGCGATTTGCGGCGACAAAACGCCAGTATTGTCCGCCTAGATGTGCCCCAGATTGACCCCCTCTATGGAGATGGTTCCCGTCTCCTAGCCGAACGCCGAAAGCCGCATGAAAAAAAGGTCCGGGACCTTTTTTCAGGCGGCAGGCGTCCGGCGTTCAGCGTGGAGATGTGAACCATCTCCATAGAGGGACATGTGTTTTCATCCCTCTGGCGGCAGCGGCGTAGCACTACAGGCGTTAAAACGCCTAGATGTGAATGGGGGCTTAGTCTTTAAATGGTTAAACTGAGAACTCCTACACACAAGTTCATTCCTTTTGAAGTTTAAACATTGTATCTTATCTCCAACTTGGCAGGAAACTTCTCAGGCAACTTTCATTAACTTCTATAACAGAAGCTATTTGCAAGTCGCGCTGCTGAAGTTTAACCACTACACTACCGACCGCCGTCAATTGACAGCGGCACGATATTGTTCTGACAGGACGTCATATGACGTCCTTGTCTTTCACAGCCGCTAGGGGGCGCGCGCCCTGCCGTCATGTTACTGGGAACACGATGCGCGTGCCCAGCGGCCGCGATGGCCACCGTGCACCCGCGATTGCCCAGTAACTGAGCAGGGATGTGAAGCTCTGTGTGTAAACAGAGGAGCTCCACGTCCTGTTAGGGAGAGAAGACCGGTGCTGTGTCCCTTGTACATAGGGACACAGATCGGTCACCTCCCCCAGTCAGTCCCCTCCCCCCACAGTAATAATCACTCCCAGGTTACACATTTAACCCCTTCCTCGCCCCCTAGTGTTAACCCCTTCACTGCCAGTCACATTTATACAGTAATTAGTGCATATTTATAGCACTGATCGCTGTATAAGTGTGAACGGTCCCAAAAATGTGTCAAAAGTGTCCGATGCGTCCGCCATAATATCGCAGTCCCAATAAAAATCGCAGATCGTCGCCATTACTAGTAAAAAAAAAAAATAATAATAATAAAAAAAATTAATAATTATGTCCCCTATTTTGTAGGCACTATTACTTTTGCGCAAACCAGTCACTATACGCTTATTGCGATTTTTTTTTTTTTTAACCAAAAACGGCCTAAACTGAGAAAAAAATGTTTTTTTTTAAATGTGATATTTATTAGAGCAAAAAGTAAAAAATAGTGTTCTTTTTTTTCAAAATTGTCGCTATTTTTTTGTTTATAGCACAAAAAATAAAAACCGAAGAGGTGATCGAATACCACCAAAAGAAAGCTCTATTTGTGGGAAAAAAACTACGGCAATTTTGTTTGGGAGCCACGTCGCACGACCGCGCAATTGTCAGTTAAAACGACGCAGTGCGAGAAGCTGAAATTTTGCCTGGGCAGGAAGGGAATATAGGTGCCCAGTAAGCAAGTGGTTAATCGTCTTTTTTTTACAGCACAATCGGCCGATGCCGATTAATTAAAAACGCCAAATATCAGCCAATATATCGATCGACCTCTAGTTAAGGTGAAAAAACTTCTGACAGTGACCGGCCCCCTAGCCCACCGTCCTACTCACCTGAGCCCGTTCGTTCCCACAGCGGAGACGTGCTCTACCTCTCTGCCCGTTGTCTTGGCACGCACAGCCATTGGCTTTTTTCATTTATAGCGCAAAAAATAAAAAACCCTGCAGTGATTAATTACCACCAAAAAAAATCTCGAAAAAAAGGACAAAAATGTCATACGGGTACCGTGTTGCATGACTGAGTAATTGACATTCAAATTGTGAGAGCACCGAAAGCTGAAAATTGGTGTGGTTAGGAAGGGGGTTTAAAGAGGAGATCCACCAAAAAATGAACTTCCGCTTAACCCACTCCTCGCCCCCTTACATGCCACATTTGGCATGTAATTTTTTTTGGGGGGGAGTGGGGGCTTCAGGAGAAGGGGACTTCCTGTCCCACTTCCTCCTTCCGCCGAGGGGCTGTAAAGGCGATTAGCTTAATCGCCTTATTGCAGCCCCTCCCTGTAGGCGAGCGCCTGTCCAATCGGACGGTGCCACTCGCGCATGCGCAGTGCCGCTCGCGTATGCGCAGTGGGTGCCCGGCCGTGAAGCCGAAAGCTGTCACTGCCGGGTGCCCACACTAGGAATGAAGACGCCGGCCGGCGAGGGGGGGGGGGGCGAGGAGCTGGAGCCGTGGAGCAGGCAAGTGTCTGTTTTAGGCTAGGTTCACACCACGATTTTACCATCCGATAAACTGGCCGTTAAATCGGATGAAATCGTATGTGACAAAATCGTATGTAATCGTATGTCAAAATTTTCACAAAAAAATCGGATCCTGATTTTAAATAATGTCTGGGAAAAAGAAGATTTTTGAAGTTATGGATATTCAGGGGAACCCCGCGGTCAATTTAAAACAAAAATGACGTGCGGCTCCCCCTAAATATCCATAACCAGACCCGTTATCCGAGCACGTTGACCTGGCCGGCCGCAGAAAAGAGGGGGAGACAGAGTGCGGCCCCCCCTCTCTCCTGAACCGCACCAGGCCACATGCCCTCAACATGGGGAGGATGTCCCCATGTTGATGGGGACAAGGGTCTCCTCTCCACAACCCTTGCCCGGTGGTTGTGGGGGTATGCGGGCGGGAGGTTTATCAGAATCTGGAAGACCCCTTTAACAACCAAGAAGAGGAAAGACCTTTCCTCTTCTCGGGCTTCCCCAGTGACGTAGCAAAGGGTGCGTCAGAGGGGGCGGGGGTCACGTGATGGGTGGCTCTGCCTCCTCTATATAAGAAATGTCACAGCTTCAGCCGCTCATTCGCTGGGCTGTGCCCAGCGGTGAGAGGAGGTCTGGGATGCTGCTGCGCCGGATGGATGGATCTTCACATCGCCGGAGCGGAGATCACCCGACGCTGGATCTTCTCATCGCGGGAGATCACCCGCAGCCTTCGCAGGATCAGGACAACGCAGGAAGCCGGGAACGAGTGGATTTGTCACCGCTGGATGTTTTTTTTTTTTAATAAAGGACTTTATTCTTTGGTGTCAGTGTGTTTTTTTACAATACTTTACACTTCCTTCGTGAAATGGTAGAGGTACAGTGTACCCCATTACCATTTCACACAGGGGGGGGGGGGTCAGGATCTGGGGGTCCCCTTTGTTAAAGGGGTCTTCCAGATTCTGATAAACCTCCCGCCCGCATACCCCCACAACCACCGGGCAAGGGTTGTGGGGATGAGACCCTTGTCCCCATCAACATGGGGACATCCTCCCCATATTGAGGGCATGTGGCCTGGTGCGGTTCAGGAGAGAGGGGGGGGGGGGGCCACACTCTGTCCCCCCCCCTCTTTTCTGCGGCCGGCCAGGTCAACGTGCTCGGATAACGGGTCTGGTTATGGATATTTAGGGGGAACCGCACGTCATTTTTGTTTTAAATTGACGGCGGTGTTCCCCTGAATATCCATACCAGACCTAAAGGGTCTGGTTATTGAATTTGCGGGGACCTCCATTCGGGTTCGCTCAACCCTAGTAATAAAAAATCGGGTACGATTTATCGGATAAAAACGCACAGTCATCCGATTTAGTACGATTTACATTGACCACAATATAAAAAAAAACGGACACGATTTTAATACGATTTCAAATCAGGACCAAAAATCGTGGTCAAACACGATTTTTGATGCGATTTTAAATCGTATCAAATCGGATGCACTTGGGGACCTAAATTAATGAATGGCAGTGAATGGATCCGTTTTGCCATACAGATTTGTACGATTTTAAAGCTAAAATCGTGAGTAAAAAAAGTATGACAAAATCGTGGTGTGAATGCACCCTTACACTTTTTGTAGCTGCTGACTTTTAATAAACTAAAAAAAAAGGCTGGAACTCCCCTTTAAGTGCCTTCAGCTTGTTCAATTAAGCTTTGAGAATAAAACCTCGAAGCTGATTGGTTTCTATGCAGAGCTGCATCAGATGTTGCACTCTCAGGCTTTAATAAATCAACCCCTTTGTCCAAATTCTGTTCACACTGTATAAATGTCCATGTTGTAGTAAGAATTGTAACCTGCTCTGTATATTGTTCACATTATACCCCCTCTCCTCTCACATTATGTACCTCTCCATGTCCTAGTGACATATCCATGTTCTGGTCAGGAACACACCCCCCTCATATTCTGGTCACATAGCATCCCTTTCCATGTTCTGGTGACATTGTATCTTCCTCTTCTTGTATCCCCTCATGTCATGGTCAGGGGCACAGCCCACCACCCCCCATATTCTGGTCACATTGTACCCCCCCTCCCTCCGTGTTCTGGTCACACTATCCCTGTCATTGTCTGTGTTGCACAGCAGCCCCTCCTATCACCGCACTGAGCGGGAACGAGCACCTGCGCACTTCTCCAGACACTGCTATCTGCATAATCCCGCCTCCCGCTTGGCTGTCTGGCTGCTGATTTGCCGCGCCCGAATGTAGCTGGAAGCCGATTGGGCTGTCTCCCTATCGCTCTGCGCTGCACCTGACGCTTCCTGAAGTCCGGGCTGTGTAATGTGTGGGATGTGCCATGTTCAGCCTGGAGAAATAAATGTCTGCTGGAGCCAGGAGCCGGGGCCCCGGGGAGGTGAGTGCCAGGGGCCCTTTTGTTGTCGCTGTACCCAATTCTGCCTGCCATCACTGTGTCTTTATCCAGCGCTGACACTGCCTTCTCCCTGTGTAAGCTCAGCACTGCATCACTGTGCCTGCTTCTCCATAGACCTACTGAGGGCTCTCTGTGTCCCCGAGCCCAGCCTCCACCTCCATACACAACACTGCACTCCACTCCGTATACCATGTACCATGTATACCCAATACTGGTCAATATATATATATATATACACACACACACACACCCCATGTATACTGACCCAATACTGAGCAATATATATATAATGTGTATATACACACACCATTGTATACTGACCCAAAGCAATATATATATATACACACACACCATGTATACTGACCCAATACTGAGCAATATACACACACACACACACACACACACACATACCCCCCCATTGTATACTGAGCACTATATATATATATATATATATATATATATATATATATATATATATATATATATCTCTCATGTTTACAGCCCTAATACTGAGCACTGTGTATTCCATGTATACCCCAATACTCATCACTAGGTATACCATGTATACCCCAATACTGATCATTGTGTATACCATATATACCCCAGTTCTGGTCACTGTGTACACCCCAATACTTGTCACTATGTATACCATGAATACTGATCACTGTTTATACCCCAATACTGATCACTATGTATAGAATGTGTACTGCAAATGTGTCATATCATGGCCAACACTGCCAATGGAACCATAAATCCCGATGTCACACATACTACAATCTGTACATTACATCTATACTAAAATCTGTACAATGATGTCATGCATGCCCAACCTTATACATATTCTATATATCCTGATATGTCATCCAGCCCTGCAAATATTCCATACATCATTCTATAATTGTCCAACCTCTCATATACCCTTTTCTGTATATCCTAGTATAGTATCCAATCCTGCCAAGATTTCAATCACAATGGTGTCCTATATCTGTAAAAAAAAAATCTGTATATCCTAGTATCCCACATTCCCCAATATTGCAGATATTTTATATATCCCATTATAATACATACCGAATCCTTCAAATATTCTATATGTCCTGTTATCACACATACCCAATACTGTCAGTGTCCCATACATCCTGTGCTTTACACCCCAACACTACCAATATTTTTTACATCCCTGTGTCATACTTTGTGCTGCCAATATTTTATACATCCTGTTATCATACGTACCCAATACTGCCTGTTTTCTATACATTCTGATTAACCTCCCTGGCGGTATGATTATTTCAGAAAAAAGGTGCTGAAAGCGGTACCATTATTTGCAAGGAAATTTGGCGTTTTATACTGTAGGCCTGTAATTCTTAGAAATAACTCATTTAAATCTGACCAAACAAGAGTCTAGTAGACATCCCGGGTATGATTTTTTTTTTTTTAAAAACAAAATTATAAATTATAATATAAATAATTATAACAAATAATAATATAATTATAATAAAAATTATTCAATAATGTAATCAACTCAAAATCACTGAAATTTGCTCAGTTGCAGAATTGTCGCTGTCATTACTTTTATTTTTTTTATGACAAATTTCCCCACAAATCGCTATCGCACAATTCTGCAAGTGATTATAATTTATTATCGCTGTTTTCTAGCTTCTCTAAAACCGTTTTTGACATAAAGGGACACTTTTGGGTGCTATGGACAATATACAGTTTGCAGGGAGAAAGAACAGTTTTTATTATATAAAAGAACATGTAGGACACTGGGCAGACCACTAGGGACAAGGGGGGGGTGTATTTTTTACATACAGTACTGTAATCTATAAGATTACAGTATACTGTATGTATTGTGTTTGTTTACCTTTTTGAATTTGGCGCCGTTCTCCGCTCCCGTGCGTCGTAACGTCGCAGGGAATGGAGATCGGCGGCACAGGAGGACACTGTGTGAATCGAGCGAGGTCCCGCTCGCTCACACAGCGCGGTGGCATCGCTAGATCCAGGGACAAGGTAAGTAAACACTGCCTGTGGATTCAGTGAGGCGAGCCTGAGTCTGACTTCTCGTTTAAGTATTGCGGAGCGCTTCCTTGTGCGCATTTGTGGGTGAGGCAGAGTGTCTTGAATGTGATCCGATCCTTTACGGCTAGCCAGTGGAGGGACCTCAAGACCGGGTGATAGATTCACACGTTTTTTTACCTGTTGCCAGTCTGGCTGCCATGTTCTGGATGACTTATAGACGCAAAATCTGGTATTTGGGTAGTCCTAAGTAGAGGGAGTTTGAGTAGTCGAGTCGGGAATTGATGATTGTACCAACCACTACTGCTTTATCCTCTTCCGGGATGAAGGGGATGAGTCTACGTGGCATGCAGAGAAAGTAGTGAGAACCGCTGACTAATGCTCCTATTTGTGCGTCCATAGTCATGTCTGAGTCAAAGATGACTCAGAGACTTTTGACTTTGTTGGTTGGGTTGATGGTTTGTCCCAGAATGGTGGGTCCTAGATGTGGTCCTAGAATTTGATTTCCAATTTGCGTGAAGGATAAGGAGTTCTGTTTTCGATCCATTGAGTTTGAGTAAGCTTTCAGTCATCCAATTATCCAATTATCGATCAGTGTGAGGCATTTTCCTAGTTCCTGATATTGGTGTTTTTTTTTTTGGTGATTCGAAAGTAAAGTTATTCTGTACATCCTGGTATCGTACATGCCCAATAATGCCAATATTCTATACATCCTGGTATCATACTCAATAATGACAATATTCTATACATCCTGGTATTATATATACCCAATAATGACAATATTCTATACATCGTGGTGTCATGCATATCCAATACTGCCAATATTCTATACATATTGGTATTGTACATACCCAATAATGGCAGTTATCTATACATCTTGGTATACATACATACTCAATAATGCAAATATTCTATACATCCTGGTATCATACATACCCAATACTGCCAATATTCTATACAGCCTGGTTTTATGCATACCCAATAATGCCAATATTCTATACATCTTGATATCATACATACCCAATAATCTATATATACCCAATAATGACAATATTCTATACATGCTGGTATCATGCATATCCAATACTGCCAATATTCTATACATATTGGTATTGTACATACCCAATAATGCCAGTTATCTATACATCTTGGTATACGTAGACAATAATGCAAATATTCTATACATCCTGGTATCATACAAACCCAATACTGCCAATATTCTATACAGCCTGGTATTATGCATACCCAATAATGCCAATATTCTATACATTTTGATATTGTACATACCCAATAATCTATACAGCCTGGTATTAAATACCCAATAATGACAATATTCTGTACATGCTGGTATCATGCATATCCAATACTGCCAATATTTTATACATATTGGTATCATACATACCCAATAATGCCAATATTCTATATACCCTGGCATCATACATACCCAATAATGCCAATATTCTATACAGCCTAGTAGTCCACATACCCAATAATGCCAATATTCTATACATCCTGGTGTCATACATACCCAACAATGCCAATATTCTATACATCTTGGTGTCATACATGTCCAAAAAACACCAATATTGTATACATCCTGGTATCATATATATACCCAATACTGCCAATATTCTATACAGCCTGGTATCGTACATACCCAATACTGCCAATATTCTGTACATCCTGGTATCATACATACCCAATACTGCCAATATTCTATACATTCTGGTATTGTACATGCCCAATAATGCCAATATTCTATACATCTTGATATCATATATACATAATAATGCCAATATTCTATAAAGCCTGGTATCATACATACCCAATACTGCCAACATTCTGTACATTTTGCTATCATACATATCCAATAATGGCAATGTTCTATACAGCCTGGCATCATACATACCCAATACTGCCAATATTCTATACATCTTGGTGTCATACATGTCCAAAAAACACCAATATTGTATACATCCTGGTATCGTATATACCCAATACTGCCAATATTCTCTACATCCTGGTATCATACATATCCAATAAGGACAATATTCTATACATCTTGGTATCATCCATACCAAATACAATATTCTATACATCCTTGGTATCATACATACCCAATAATTCCAATATGCTATACGTACCCGATGCAGCCTATAGTCTATACATTCTGGTATCATACATGCCCCATATGAGGGCGATGTCTATATGCATGGGGATGCACAAGTGTTCCATGCATCCCATTGCAGGCAGTTTCATTCATGACACTGATGTGTCTATTCATATGTCAACTTGGGAGCAACTGCTGTATATGTGCAGCTATTGCGTCCCAATTATCATCAAAGGGATTACCTGAACAAGGATGCATAAAACACCTGTGCATCCCCATGCATGTAAACAGGACCCTCACATGGGGCACGCATTGATATGCCCTATATGAACAAGGCCTTACCATATTTGCCGGCGTATAAGGCACCTGGACATATAAGACGACCCCCTAATTTAAAAATGTAAATGTTGGTTTTGTGGCGTACTCGCTGTGTAAGACGACCCCCTTCCGACCAGTCTGTCAGCCTGCTGGATGGTTCTCACAGTATACATACAGTATACTGCGCTGAACCAATCACGGCGAGCAATGCATTCTATTAATGAATACAAAGCCTGCTCGGATTGGCAGAGGCTGTAACATCATCCGGCAGTGCCTCTGACTCTCAAAGCCAACCCCGAGCAAGCTACTCTATGTAGCCTGCTCTGATTGGCAGAGGTTGTTCCTCCAATTCGAGCAGGCTCTGTATTCATTAATAGAATATATCACTCACTGGGATTGGCTCAGCTGTGTTTACTTTTATGTATGCAGTATTACCGCACATTCAGCGAGCATCCGGAGGGCTGACATCAGCAGGCGGCTGGCTTGTAATATGACCCCCAATTTATACCCGACGTATAAGAGGACTCCCTCTTTTTGGAAGTTTTTTTTTACTGTAAAAGGTTTTCTTATACGCCAGAAAATACGGTAATTGGTGTTTATCTAGTTAGAAACATTGCTGTTTTCAGCTGTTTCGTAAAGGGATCTGACACAAAGATGCTTGTGTGAGAAGCCTCAGGTAGAAGCTGACATTCTATGGCTTTCGGGGTGCATGCAAATTCTGGGGTGCTAAAGCCTAACCTATGGAGTAAGGGCCCTTTCACACGGGGCGGATCAGTAATGATCCGCCTCCGTGTGTCCGTAAGCTCAGCGGGGATCGCTCCGTATATCCCCGCTGAGCTGGTGGCTGACAGGGCGGTCTCCGCACACTGTGCAGGGACCGCCCTGTCTTTTCTCCGCACTCCCCTATGGGGGGATCAGATGAACATGGACCGTGTGTCTGTGTTCATCCGATCCGCAGACGGAAGAAAAAATAGGACATTCTTCCGTCTGCAAAATCGGTTCTTTGCGGAGACGGGTGATTACGGGTCCGCTGGCACCCGCAACCACATAGGGACCAATGTATGTCCCTTTTTCATCCGCAAACGGATGGATGAAAAAGCGGACATACGATCCGAACTAGATGATGCTTGGGGCTAATTCACACATTGTGCGGTGACAGATGTTACTGCATTGTAAAACCCCTGCTACCACAGGGACACCAATTATTTCATGTGTGTCCCATTCACACTGCAACACAGCCTGGAGCTTCTCTAGCGCGTACTGTGATCAAAACGTCCCGTGTACATGGAGCCTAAAACATCCGCTTTGCTGTGTTTACATGCCACGTTTGCGTTTATAAGGATTTAAAAAAAAACACGGGTTACCGTGTTTGGCGTCTGAACCCAATTTTTTTTGCTTTCAAAGAAACGCTGTTAAAGATCACTAAACAAAAATTTTTTTTGGGCTAAATAGCTTCCTTTACCTTATAGCAGTCTTGATTTCATGTCCTCATTGTCCGTTTTTGCTTTGAAGCAGCTGTAATCCTTTGCTGAAATCCTCACTTCCTGGTTCTCTGGCTCCATAGTAAATTTCTCATGGGAGCTTCTCACTGTGGTCTAAGCTGTGTGTCTAAAACTCCTCAGAACCAATCAGATTCATTTTAAAAACAAAACACTGCCCTGGATTTGTTTGTTTTTGTTCTGTGTGTCTCTTTACTTCACATAAACATGAAATCGGTTTAAAAGCGAAAGTGAAACTAGAGGCACATTATATGATCGAATTTAATCTATTTTTCATCATTTTTAAAAGGAATCAGTTAACTTTTATGTCTCTATACCCTGTAGTGTAAACAGTCATTTCAGCAAAAAAGTTTTCCTTTAGTGACCCTTTAAACCCAACTCCCTAAAAATGGCAATAAACGGGACTGTGTACAATACATGGTCACATAGGATAACATTGAATGAGTTCAGAGGCAGTTGAAAAAAGCGGCCAACTGCCTCTGAACATATTGTTTAGCAGCGTCCTGTGTACATGGGACTTAAGACTGAATGGCACCACAGCACACTTATAGTGGTTTTACCCCTTTTACACTGGCAGCGTCTGGGGGTTATTGCTAAAGTGCTGCTAGTTTTTGCGGTAAAAATTTTAAAAAGTCCCATTTTGCGTGGCTTTCAAAGCACTGCCTATTCGTTGAAGTAGGCAGGGTGTTTTGGAAGCACTATTTACATCGATTTCAAACAGCCCCAAAGATGCTGCATGCAGGACTTTTTGTAACGTCCCGTATGTGCACAGTCCCAGTGTGAAAAGATGCACTGCCATGAATGGGAGGTGCTTTTCAGAGGCTATTTCTAGAGCTAAAGCGCCTGAAATCCGCCTCCGTGTGAAAGTATCCTTAAGTTAGCTGGGAAAGTTAAATCTTATATTTTGATGGTAATAATAAGAAATTAGGAGGTGGCATTGAACTGTGTGTGTGTGTGTGCACTTGAAGGAGTCTTGTTTTCCAGAGCTCATCATATAGTCCCAGGTGAAATGATTTGCTTGCTGACTTAAAGTGGAAGTAAACCCTTCAATTTGATAGTTACAAAAACAGTTAACATTCCCGGAATGCCGGAAATGCTAGCTGTCACAATTGTTTGTGCTCTCAACCAAACTGCCAAACCATCCAATGGCTGGTTTCATAAAAGGTCACATGTACAGCATCATGGCAGTTGCAGATTAAACAGAGGTCAAAATGGCCGCTTCCTTGGCTGAAAACGATAGGAGGGTTTACTTCCACTTTAACTGTGACTAATGAGTGCAGCTGTGCTGGTGCCTGGGAAACATGTCCTGGTTGAGTTCCTTGACCCTCTGACGACAGTGATCAAGGTTGGGGTTTAACAGGGTAGGCAGTCTGGGGATTTTTTTACCGAATGTCAATTTGATGTGGGTTTCGGCTGCATTTCGGTCATTTTTACTGCTTGTCTGAACAAGGCCCAATTGTTTACATCATGAGAGCAAAGTGCTGAAAAAATTCTACAGTACATTGAGAAAATACCTGTGTGTTTTCATCCACTACTTCTGATACTTAAAGGGGAGCTCTATGTAAAAATAAGAGTTTTGGTTGCTGGCATACACGCACAATTTTCATTTCCCCTCACATGCTGTCACCTCGAGGCCAAAGACCTGGGAAATTTTAACTTTTAAAAAAAAAAAAACTATGAAGGCTAGGGTTACAATGGTGACTACAATTTATTTTTTTGTTTTATTAAGAGATTTTGGTCCAATGCTCAAACTGTGTGCGACTGATCATTACTAAATGCTACTATGTGCTGCTTGTGTAGTTTACACCACAGGGTACATTTGTTGGATTGATCACTATTCTAAGGCTTTATGCACACTATTACTATCTATTGATACGCCGGCATAATTTCAAAATTCCCGCGTCGTATCTTTGTTTTGAATCCAAAAAAACAAGATACGACGGCATCGCGGCTTGATCCGACAGGCGTACGTCTTCGTACACCTTCGGATCTTCGATGCAATTTTTCGGCGGGCGCTAGGTGGCGTTTCTGTCGAAATCCGTGTTGAGTATGCAAATTAGCTATTTAGGGCGATCCACGAACATACGTCGGCCCGGCGCATTTTTTTCCGTTGTTTGCGTTCGGCTTTTTCCAGCGTATAGTTAAAGCTGCTGTTCTGAAGGCGTACTCAATGTTAAGTATGGCCGTTCTTCCCGCGTACAATTTTGAATTTTTTGCGTAAGTCGTTCGCGAATAGGAATTTGCGTAGAATGACGTCACCGTCGTAAGCATTGGCTGGTTCCAGTTTAATTTCAAGCATGCGCACTGGGATACCCCCAGGGACGGCGCATGCACAGTTTAAAAAAAAATTTCGTTTACGCTGGGTCACGACGTATTAACATAAAACACGCCCCCATCACTTCCATTTGAATTCTGCGCCCTTACGCCGCAAGAGATACGCTACGCCGCCGTAACTTACGGTGCGGATTCGTTGTGGATTCTAACAAAATAAAAGTAAGTTACAGCGGCGTAGCATATCTTAGATACGCTGCGCCCGGCGCAGATGTATGTGGATCTGGCCCTGGGTGTTTAGCCCCAGTGCATGAGGCTCTGGCATTTAGCTGCACCTGTAGGACACATACGCACCATTCAGCTCTGCTGCTGGCAACTTATTAAACCCTGAGGGCAGCTGGATGGTGAACTTAGTGCTATTTCCATTTAGGACAGTATGCACCCAGGGATAAATGCCCAGAACTGCTTGTATTCTGGGCATTTGTTTCGGGGCACATACTGCCCTAAATATACATGCCACTAGGTACACCACCCAGCTGTAATTGCTGTCAGATTCTTGGAGTTTGACAGGCTGTTGGTAGTGAGGATGGACGGGGTACCGTACCTGTGTCCTCCAGCTGCAACTAAAGGCAGGAGCTTCATACACCAGGGCAAAATACCCAGTGTGCATAAGGCCTCAGGCTCACTTATACATTTATGGTTCATTGGGGTGTATTAAGGCATTCCATTCAGTATGAATAAATTGCTAACGGGCTTCAACGGACAAATGATTGTACGGGCAAAATACGTGGTACTTACGTTGCGGTGTGCTTCGTGTGTGTTGACAGCTAGTGTACAATGCATTGGGGTGTCATGAACAATGAATACAGCTGCATATAGAGCTCAGCGTGTACACGCTTTGTTCAATGCATAGGTGTGACTGTGCCTTTAAAGATTAATCAGTAGTGATTTATGATGAGCTGCTAAAACTGTCCTGTGTAGCGTCAGCCTAATAAAGTGACTGCCAGCAAGTAGTTAAATATCTCAGCAGCAAGAGATTAAAATCACTTATGTAGCTTAGTTCTTCTAGAGCCAGGTGGTGGGATCTGATTTCCCCAGTGGATTACCCTAATGCAGAATAAATAATTGGGGGTCCATCTGTAAGAGGGTGAGACCTACCTTGTGTCTTTGTGGGAGGAAGAAAGACACAAACTGCTGCCAAAGAAATCTCTCCATCCAGGGGATGCCGAACGATGGCATGTGATTCTGTCCTTGGAGTGCAGTTTTGGGTGGAGATAGTTTTGTAGTCCTTCACTTAATAAAGCATATGAAGTTCTATATATCTGGAGGTGAAAATCACAAACGCCATCGATTTTATAGTTTAGCATATGATCCTTTCTGTTTTATATTTGGCAGCTGATTACATGCACTTGTCTTTTTTACTTGTACACGTGGTGACACCTGAAGCTTTTCTGCTTATTAACTTATTAACGCTATCTGCGGTGACCTGCATTTAACTGAATAAATGCAGGTCACCTCCAGGGTGCATAAAAAACAAAAAAACAATTGTTTTCTATGTGCCTTATTCACACCACAATGCTGGTGTGATGCGCTGTGCGGTTTGG